>NC_090266.1:527191548-527791548 GCF_040414725.1 Anabrus simplex
ACAGACGAACACCATTGTACGGACCTGTTTACAAGCTGAACGCCAGAATTGTCGTTCCCCCACTACGATCAGCAAACGCACTTAAGCCATCTCTCTCACTTTGTGATTAATGAACAAGTAAGGAGGCTTCATTTAACATTTATTAATTTAATCAAGTCACATCTTGAAGAAGGAACAAATATGAATACAGCCAATCAGAAATCGATGTGTATCTCCACATGAAAACATCAGTGATTTTACTGAAAATATATTATGCTAAAGTAAAACATATAGGTACATATGTGAACAACCTTAAAATCCGCCGTGGAGTGAATTAAGCAGCATTAATGTCTTGAACATTTAAAATCCACATTTAAATGACATATAGCAGTATGTTGAAACTGTAAATGCTTATACCACCTGTTGCAACTAGAATAACAATTATTAAATTTGAAGTTTATGAACATTTTATGAAATAGAAGGTAAGAAATTAAGATAATATGCTGATGCATGATATCGAAAATAGAATGTACGCAGACACTGCCATAACATTCATAATTTCATTTACAACGTCATCAATCAGAGGTTTGTTTCAGCTAATTTATTTAAATTAAGCGTAAAGCTTAAAACAATACAATGAATGGAACAATATTCAGCAAAGGTATGAATTCCTGTACACTATCACGATAGAGTACGCTGAGTGTCCTAAAAAAATGTATAAATATTTGTGAACCAGTGGGGTACGTCTTTGATACTCAAAGGGTTTCCACTTAATCATATATCATCCCCATGTACGATTTAGGAACTAATAAAATAATATAAAATGTTAGAAATATTAGAACTTCCAAAATTACCCTCCTTCATGATCAAGTATGAAGCATTTTTTGGGAAGCTCATTAACGGCTTTGAAGTATTTACTATGATTAATATAAAACTCCACCTGTAGATGTTTAGAAATATATTTTCACATCGTTTATTGTTGTTGTCCAAAATGTATTTACAATTATAGTACTGCAACTGTTAAAACTACTCCCACTTAAATAATCTAAAAATATCCTGTATAATAATACACGGCAATCTACTAAAACATCAGTTTCTACTTCATAACGAATTTGCAGTTCCTTGAAATCTGCTTTGATTCGTACACTTAATTGCAGCTAACCGAATAATTATGAATATTATATATTTTATGAACTTCGCTGAAGTTAAATTTCTATGTAATAACAATCATAATGCTTTAAAAAGTTAAATCTGCGTTTCTGAAAATGTTTCTGCTCCTAGGGATAGTTAAAAGCCAGTACTCTGTTATCTCCAGAATAAATTCACACTATGTTACGTTCATATATGTTAAATGTAGCTCATGGCAAATCAAAAAACGTTACGGTGACACAAAGGAAATTTCAAGATCTATTTCAGACTAGGTGGGCTCCAGCAGGGAACGCCATACTTCGCTTATACAAAAACTTTGAAGAACAGGGCAGCGATTTGCAATAAAAATAACTGTTTCGGCGCGCTGATGAACAGAGAGTCGGCCGTGGTCTGAATGCAGGCATTCAGAGACAAAGGAGCAGTGTCACTCCTAAAGTTATTTCCATGAGACAGGGAAGGTGTGCGCGAAATTTGAACAACATCTATATATGTAAAATAAGAGTTTTGTCTGTACATTGGTGAAAATTTAAAAAGGATGCTATTTCTGTATCAGTCATGTCCATAGTAACACGGAAATGCATTTTTTAATTTTCCGTAATGTCTGTCTGTCTGTCTGTCTGTCTGTCTGTCTGTCTGTCTGTCTGTCTGTCTGTCTGTCTGTCTGTCTGTCTGTCTGTCTGTCTGTCTGTCTGTCTGTCTGTCTGTCTGTCTGTCTGTCTGTCTGTCTGTCTGTCTGTCTGTCTGTCTGTCTGTCTGTCTGTCTGTCTGTCTGTACGCGAATCGCAAGAAAACGGCTGAAGAGAATTTAATGAAAATCGGTATGTAAAGCCTGGGAATAAGTCTCTACAATCTAGGCCATAAATAATCTTTTTGACGCTGAGATAAATGGTAGTTTAGGGGAAGGCCTAAAATATAATTCTCAAATGTTTGTGTTATTAGTGGTCCTATCTTAATGAAAACCGGTGTATAAAGTTCTAAAGTAAGTCGCTACAATATAAACTATAAATAATCTTATTCACTCCGAAAGAAATGGTAGTTTAGGGGAAGGCCTACAATTTTATTCGCAAATATTTATGTTATTAGTGGTTCCATCTTAATCAAAATAGGTATGCAAAGTCGGCGAATAAGTCGCTACAATCTACGCTATAAATAATATTATTCGCGCTGAGAGAAATGCCAGTTTAGGGGAAGGCCTAAAATTTAATTCTCAAATATTTGTTATTAGTTGTCCCATCGTAAATAAAATCGGTATGCAAAGTCGGGGAGTATGTCGTTACAATCTAGGCCATAAATTTATTCACGCTGAGCAAATGGTAGTTTAGGGGAAGGCCAAAAATTTTATTCTCGAATATTTGTGTTATTAGTGGTCTTATTGACAATTACTATAAAGTTACATAGTATTAAATTTCCGATCATTTTTGTTTTATACATTTTGACCGTACCGGCTATAATAATGGAGATATTCATGAATATCGATTCTTGTTAAGATAATTTCAGTGCCGTCACGAGAAAATGGGTAAACAGAATTTAATGAAAATCGGTATGTTATGTCGGAGAATAAGGAACTACAGTCTACGCTATAATTAATTTTATAAGACGGCCTTATGTTACAGAGTCGAAAGATAACTGAATGTGGAGGCCTACAATACAGAAAGCTCATAACGTTGATCAACATTAACATTACATTGACCATTGGCCATTGTTTGTTGTGATTCGCTTTGTGTCTCTGTTGCCATTCATCTCCGATAGATGAGATTACTGTTGTATACCGAGTTTTTTTTAAAATTTGCTCTACGTCGCGCCGACACAGATAGGACTCATGGCAACGATGGGATACGAAAGGGCTAGGAGTGGGAAGGAAGCTGCCCCTACGTTAATTACGTTATAGCCCCAGCATTTTCCTGGTGTGAAAATTGGAGACCACGGAAAATCATTTTCAGGGCTGTCGACAGTGGAGTTCGAACCCACTACCTCCCGGGTTCAAGCTCACATCTATGCGACCCTAACCGTACAGCCTACTTACCCGGCCGTACCGAGTATAACAGCCTGCCTGAAAATTGGCGGGAAGTAGCTGGAGAGTTAGGTAAATTTCGGAAAATACCGATACATAACAAACTGGTTCATCACAGCATTCGAGCTATTCAATTCCTACTCTGAGGCACTGATTGGAATGAGCAGTGTGCATATTTAACGGAATAATGGCAGAGAAGTGTTCACGATTGTCTGCGGTCTGGTCATTGCAGCACTGGAACTTTGGACTGTTAGATCGGCACCGTAGTACTGTTCGTTAAAAGTGAAAAAATGTGCGGTTTATTAATTTGATCGAGTATTTTATATAACATTGCTTTTAATCACTACATTCCTGACGACTTCAGGTAGGAAAACCACAAAGACAGTCTTTCTGAGAATCCCGTAGCGAAGCACGGGTACATCAGCTAGTAGTACATAAGTAGTATTTTATATTTATTTTCAAATGTGTCAACTATTCGTGCGCCACTCTGTATAATGTAGAATGTGATTTGCGCTCCCCTGAAAAACTGTAATATTACTCATTATAATGATATTCAAGGATACTAAAGTTCAACACTATATGCTGAAAGTACACTTGCGTAAAATGAGATCCCAACACAAAGAAGACAATAGTTTAGAGGAAAGCAAGTTAGACTGAGCAATTTTCAAGGTAACGTATTTATTTGATTAATGTTTCTAGTTCACAAGTTCAAGTATGTGCGAAAGGACATGCGACATGGTGGTACATTAATAACTTCTGTAGTCCCCATGATTCTAAATGCAAGCATGCAAACCTGCGTTTCGTCCATTGTGTCGTAGAGTAACCATACTTCGTTTGGTGAGAAGGAGCTCCACGCCTCTTGCACTTGGTTAGTCAAATCAGCAACGGTTAATTTTGGTACTGGATGAAGCTGGATTTGTCTTCCCATAATGTTCCATACGTGCTCAATGGGTGAAAGATGTGGTGATCTCGCAGCCGAAGGCAACTGGTCGTCATTCTGTAGAGCACGTTGGATGACAGCAGCTGTAAGAGGACGACCTTTTTCCTGTTGGAAAACATCCTCTTGAATACTGCGAATAAATGGCAGCACAACTGGTTCAATCACCAGAGTGACGTACAAATACGCTGTAAAGGCTCTTGAGATAACGACAAGAGTGCTCCTGCTGTCAAGGAAATTCGCTCCGTAGACCATAACTCCTGGTGTAAGTCCAGTGTGTCGACACCGCACATAGCTTGGTTCCAACCACTTAAGTGGCCTGCTTCTTACCAAACTACGGCCATCACTGGCACCAAGACATGAAGAGATCACATGTGATAACACCACAGATCTCCGCTCCGCCCTCCTTTGAGTTCTAATTTGAAACCATTCATGTCGCAGATGGCAGTGATTCAGAGTTAGTGGCGTGAACGCTACAGGACGTCAGGCTCGGAGCTGTACCCCAAATAATCGATTTCTTACCGTTCGCTGGGTCACTCTGCTGCCAACTTAATATCTAATGGTTGCTGCAGACGCAATACGATCCACCAAAAAAATTGGCGAATAGGCGGTCTTCCCTCTCCGTAGTTTCCGGTCTGTGGCTGGACCCGGGTCTCCTTGGGGCAGTGTCTTCCTGTGACCATTGTTGCCAAATCTCTCTGCAATATCGCGGGAAGAACATCCAGCTTCTCGCAGAATTATTACACGGCCTCGTTCAACCTCAGTAAGCTGCTAATGCTGAGTTCTTCGTCTCCTTAAGGGCATGTTCGACTTAACACCTACCTCGCAACGTCAACACCATACGATGACTAGCTCTCACGAAATGTACAGCGCGCATTTAAGGCAAACTTGTTTTCCAAGGTCGTAGTGGCACTACTAGCACCACTCTTCTTCGACCAGCGCGCTAATGCGAATTGGCGCCACCTTTCAAATGTGAAAATAATCCTTCCGAATTTCATTTATCTAGCACAACTCCGTTTTTGTGTTGGGATTTCATTTTCTGCGAGTGTATTTTCAGAACCACTAATCAACTAAGAAGAAAGTACAATACAGTGTATGAGTGAGTGACAATAAAAACGGTTAACCCAAATAAACTCATCCTGTACTCCCTGTTCTGTCCCACAGCGTGCAACTATCGCTCAGTGCGTCAAAGTCCAAGGGTATTTTAATACTAATTTGTATGCATAATTCTTTATAGACATATTAAACTGTTTGCATATCATAATTTGATTTTCAAACTTTGGAGTAACCAAAGCCTTCCTAACAAGGAAAATGACGTGCCATGTCATAGCTAGGTCGAAAATCATAACACTTCTAACTCAGATGACTATTTCTCAAGGATAATACGTATTTCTTACTCGGCAACCTACACATCAGATGCACGCCAATAAATATTTATGGCTTCCAACAGAACACTACGTGTCGTTTGATAATTATATTTCATATGTTAAGGGATACTGTTCTGTGAGCAGTACCTTCAACAGACTGGTTCTAGTGTACGACATACATGACTTAATATTCCAGCAGATCCTCAAAGGAAATGGAAACCATTCCAGCACCTAACGTTGTGAAGGTAGTTAAAACGAAGTTCCTCCAAAGCATCAATATACTTTGTACGTGCAGTGCGGAATTCTAACATAGGCCTTGTTGCACGATAAATGCATTCTACTAAAAGTCCATTTTAAAATTTATTATTACATTATCAAACGACCACGTAATTTACTTTCAATAATGCAAATGGAAATGAGTTATTAATTGAAGTAATGCTTTTAACGCCATGGTTTGGCTCAATTGTATGGACCAGGCAGCAAAGTAGCCATTATACAAACTTGTTGCCATACATGCGGTGCGTGGATCGAATCCTAGCTTTAATATTTCGTCCCTAATTTTTATACTCATTCCAAAAATTAATATCAGTATGGTACTCGTACCTGTTAATCAATGTCATGTCCTAAACTAAAATTCACGGATATAAAATTTCGTACAAAATCGCAGACAGAATTTGGCATATGTACGTTTGCAAGTAGAGCTGATGAAGTACATATACTTTTATATTTTTATCTCATTTGGAGCCTAGGTTGCTCTGATGTACAGTATGTGCCAGTGTTTAAGTGTAGCTTCCAAAATGTCCCACTGACAGTCTGAACTGCTCTCTCATATAGGTACCCTTTTAGGTATCTGGCTCAAAAGGAGGTGTACATTACGCCCTCTGGACTACGTTATAAATCGGCATTTCCCATATTCGAAAGTTTACGTTTTCTTCGTGATAAGCCTTCATCTTCATATCTGCTTCTTCAGTAGGAGCAGCCGACTACGTTAACAGAAGTAAGGTCAGATCCTTCAGCTAAGGTTCAGACGGTAATTCATTACGTTTCAAGGTAGCCCCAATCTTTGATTCTTTATCATACCTTATGTCAGCTAGTTACTTCTCACTGAGATAAAAGCTCATGATCACAGTCACAGTCTAACAAACCCCTTTGTTATTTTGTTCCGTTCATTAATCACGAGACGCAAATTTTGTGGATACTACAAAGGTACGAATTAAAAGAGTCGATCTGCTTTCATTCCTCAACCTGAAAGAGTGAGTCGGACCACGCAGAGGGCAACACCCTCTTTTTAGCAGGAGAGTGGGCATGTTAAAGGAGGAGAGAATTACAGGTGGGGTGGACAGAAGGATATTGTGATATATTAGAGTTAGTTTAATCTGCTTTGTGGTTAAGGGAGACATGCTAATACTTTTTTATTTGTTCGACATTCCTTTTCCTTTTTTCTTTTGTTGTTTCCAGCACTATTTCCCCCATTTTTAATATACCTTCAAATACATGTTTTCGATGTAAATGAACTGGTCATATCGCTAAACATTGTGCCACTCCCAGTCAGAATCTGTGAAATCCAATTAGTGTAGCAGCAGTCACACGCCGGCCGACTTACGCTCCCCGACAGCCAAGAATAACCGTGCATGATAAATTTTCCACCATATGAAAAGAATATTGCCAGGAAAAATGTTTAATTTTAACATTAAGTGATAATTTGGTAAAGTGATTAAGTTGATAAATCACGTTGAGTGAGTTATTGGATGCAGAAGTGCAATTGATTACAGGTTGAGAAATCTTAATGGTTGGAAAAATATTTGGAAGTGATTGGAAAAGAGATAAATTAATAAAGGAGGTGGTAGCTCCTGAATCCTTCAAAGCAATGGATGGAATATTATTGATGATGATGCTTGTTGTTTAAAGGGGCCTAACATCAAGTATTCGGCCCTGAATGATAATAATATATATGATGTTCACCACTACAACAGATCCTTAGTCCTCAGTCGCCTACAAGCCGCATCAAGTCAAAAATTAAATCTACATTTCTCAACCACCCCTTCAGGATTAAATTCTCATTTCAACTTCACACCTCTGAAAACAGTGGTTTAAACTCCCACAGCTCTCTCGTTTTGTAAATAAGTTACATCTTCTACGAATGTTTACAACCAACAATGTTGCCATTCATAGTATGTAAGTGTATCAGAAGAAATGTTACATAATAGCCTACTTACAACTTTCGCTGTCTGTTTTCATCAGGAATTGCAGGCGTAGGATACAATGGAATTTTTTTGTTAAAAGTGTAGAATTATGGTATTCCCAAACCAAGATCTAGCAAAAAAATGTTGGTGTATATTATGAAAGCAAAGGTATTACTTTCCTTCTTGTATATAACAAATAAAGCAATTTAAATAATATAAACCCCTTAACCACGAGTCCACAACCCCTACCATCTCTTTATTCAAATACGTTTCCCCACAACCTTCGTCCTTCACATCTCCTCGACCTGCCAGCATCTCTTGGACAGAGAGAGGGCCTAACCCTCTAGGTGGCCCGCCAAGGGAATGAAAACATTTTTACAAAAAACAAAGTAAATCGAACTCTTATCGTGTATCAGTATGGGAAATACTAGTGTTATATCGATCTGAAGAAGCAATAAAAAAAGAACTGCTATATTCAAACTTCTGCAGAACTACTCCAAGACCGTCTACTATGTCTTACAACATCCAGAGCACTAGACAACGCCCATCATCACCAATAGAAGTTCGCTCGGCGCCAAACGGTCGAGCCGTCCAGTACAACATCACCTCAGTGACGGCGATGTGAAAGATGCCAAGCGTACGGTCATCAGCCAAATCAGCCGTGGTTTAGAGACCCGGTATGTGCCATTTGCCAGCTGCACGATTTTTTAAATTTTTTTTGCTATTTTCTTTACATCGCACCGACGCAGATAGGTCTTATGACGACAATGGGATAGGGATGGCCTAGGAATGGGAAGGAAGCGGCCGTGGCCTTAGTCAAGGTACAGCCCCAGCATTTTCCTGGTGTGAAAATGGTAAACCACGGAAAACCATCTTCAGGGCTGCCAACAGTGGGGTTCAAACCCACTATCTTCCGATTACTAGATACTGGCCGCACTTAAGCGACTGCAGTTATCGAGCTCGGGGCACGATTTATATTACCACCGTTTAGGGAGAGGGGCCGATGTATTTCAGAATTGTAGCAGAAGTGGTAGGATGCATGAAACTAAATTGCAAGAGGCTGGTGAACTAACCAGTATTTACCTAATATACGTTGGTTTTTGCAAATGTACACCTTACAAGTTGTGTGATATAACACACCACCCCCACCAAAACAAAATGTAAATAACAATATATATCAGTGGCCTAAGAACTCTGCGTAGAGCTAACGGCCCCATTCCCCTGGAAGTATGAAATAAGAATAATTGAATGAATCATTCAAAGTAAAGTAAGACTTGTACGGAACCAAAAATACGTTGTATTTTTTTTTTTTTTTTTTTTACAAGTTGCTTTGCGTATCACCGACGGAGTAAGTCTTATGGTGACAATGGGAGCGGAAAGGGTTAGGAGTGGGGAGGAAGCGGCCGTGGCCTTAATTAATGTACATCCTCAACATTTACTTGGTGTGAAAATGGGGAAACCACGGAAAACCATCTTCAGGGCTGCCAACAGTGCGGTTCGAACCCACTATCTCCCAAATACAGGATATTGGCCTCACTTAAGCGACTGAAGCTCTCGAGCTCGGTCAAAAATACGGTCCGTGGACAAGACGTAAATGAGTGTCAATTTTCGCTCGCGATATGTAGAAGTCCAAAAGCAAGGCTCCCAAATATACGACGAATGAACCTTCCAACCACACCGATGATGAAGATAGGCTGTCTTGTCGGATGGTTGGTTGGGCAATTTATACGAATGTGTGCGGAACTTACTAGAGCACAGAAGAACGGCTGGATATTCTCGAAAGTCAGAGAAGTACATTGCGTCAGATGTGACGTAGACGGTTGGGCCAGGCAGCCGTACAGCTGTTCATTCTGTAATTGATGTCAGCGAGTATTGGTTGTTTCGACGAGTGATGAATTTGTATGGGGATGCGGCGGTGAAACATCACAAGGTAGGATGCAGTCGTTATATGAGCCATCAGAGATTACGCGTAGCTTCGCGGTGAAGGTGGTCTTCTTTAGAATGCCATGGTGGGGTGAATTAGAAAACATGTGCTGGAGGCTATTCCTCATGAACCGTCAACATGTGGCTTAAATTCTCCTATTCTACCATGAATTACGTGTGTGTGTGTGCCCCTTAAGTTTTTATTGTGTAGTAACTTTCTTTCCAAGGACATAACGCGCTGCTCGGCCTGATGTTTTGAGCCTCTTGGTGAATAATACGATCCTTCGAGTGGGACTGTAACGACAAAACGATCCTCATGGGCTCAACCTAATTGAACTTGCACGCCTTTTCCTCGGCGAAAAAATTTCTTCCATGGAACATTCTTCCATTTCATAAAATTATCTTAACTGATCTGAAAGATTGAAGGGATTAGCAGAGAAATTGCATACTCTAGTTCTCCTTGCTTCCATAGTTTGGTATTCTCCCAGAGATGACATATCCCAGTTGTTTCGTGCAAATTAGGACGTTGTAATGATTCAGGTCACAACAAATTCCAAAACAGATCAACGTCAACTAACATGTCAATATTCTTGCTTCAATAAAATTGTGGATCAGCGAGTGAAGTTTTGTCTGGAATTTGTAACCCGTTTATCGGGGCACTAGGTAGATTTCATATAATTTTAGCTGTTACGAAGAATGCCATGTTCGTTTCCGTGTTGTTACATTTTCACTTAATCATGGCATTCATCATCTCTGAAATCCCGGACTGTGTCTGATTTAATCCCAAAACATTGAAATTAACTTTCGTTGGGTGTAATTCCATTCTTAGATAGAAATTTTTGGTAAAACTCGATTGCAAACCCGAATCTAATAAGGCTGTGCAGTCGTAAGATTTTCCGTTGTTGTCAAGAGACTGAACTACTGCTGTTGGTAATACGTGTGATGTATTTGATTGCGTTCCTACATGATTAGTTATTGTTGACTAAACTGAAGCCTGTGATAGTTGAGAGTGTATGGTATCTTCTGTTTTACCTTTGTTACCAGATACTCTTTCCAAATTCATAGTATGTTGTGCTGTTTCTGACACTTCCGAAATTACTCTGACTGACAATTAATGTGTATGCATCATGTGCAGAGACACTTTAAGCATCTCTGAAGTCGCTTTACTTCATTAAATCTTAATTGAACTGTAAAAATGACTTGCATATAAATAGTGCTTGTAGCTCACTGCATAACAGGACAGGTTACTGGCATTTCTGAACTGGATGGCAGCGTAGTACTGTTCCACAACCGTTTATGGTGACCAGTACTTCAGACTCGAATTTGATCGATTTATTCCTTCGCTGGTGTTTCTCTCGAACTTTTCAAGTAGTTGGTATTGTCTTTCTATAAAAGTCATTATTTCTCGGCTGGGAGCTCATGGCCCTTTATTTCTCCTTCTGCCAATCTTCCTTTGTTCCAGAAACAAATTTGCCCTCAATAAAATAAATTAAGAGATTATTATTTTTCTCAACTGGCGGCTCAAAAGCCTCTAGTGCACGCATATGATCCTGAATTGAATTGAGCAAATCACGCATTGATGCAAAATGCTGTTTGGTAAGCTTGGGGGAATCAGGTATTCATTTTATATGGTTATGAACAATTAATTCTTTGTTTTTTCAGTCTGGATCGTAATTTTCTACTCACAGTTCTATACATCTGGATGACCCTTACTGTTTTCCCCATCAGCGTACTGCTCAGGTAATGGAATTTTTTGATTTCTGTGACACCATCATTTCAATGTATCGCCGATTTGAATGTATCGCGGAACGCAAGCCATTTGTTATGACATTCGTCGAGATGTGAAATTTTCAGTACTGGAAGTTTCACGTTGCTTTTAGCATGATGTGAACTGTCCTGCTAAACATGTGGCGAACCAGCACAAGAGCGAATGCTTTCTTTGAATCTAAAATTGTGTGGTTCATTAATATATTATATGCTGCGTCATAGCAATAGTACTGAAATACGCCTCTTCAAGCTCATTCTCGACGTCATAAATATCGTTGAGTTCCTTCCAGTCGGTTAGACACTGGAGATGAGTACTGCATTCGTAATATTTTGAAAAAATCTTCCTCACGTTTCGTACGCATTTCTAATTATGTTATTTCTAATCCTTCTAGATGATAATTTTCATCAAAACGTTGTGTCTCAACAAAATTTCGAAATGAGGTTAGGTGTGCATCAATTGAGCCCCGCTTATGAGTGAGAGATTTTACATCAGTCATGTTGAACCGAGCTCAATTGCTGCAGTCAGTTTCCAGTATTCGGAAGATAGTGTGTTCGAGCCCCACTGTCGGCAGCCCTGTAGATGGTTTTTCCGTGGTTTCCCATTTTCACACCAGGTTCAAATCCCGTTACAAGGTGATATCTGTATTATTATTATTATTATTATTATTATTATTATTATTATTATTATTATTATTATTATTATTATTATTATTATTATTATTATGTCCGTATTATTATTATTTTATCTGTGAGATTACTTTTATTGCATTATCATTCGTATTCAATTCAATTCTGCAATGCTTGTCGCTTGCGTGATTGTGGTTAAATGTATGTATATATACGTGTGTGTAGATTAACACTAAAACATGTACAGTAAGAATCGCTATATATCAGATGTTGGATGTGACATTGCTACCTTGTGCAATACTGCCGGCGTTACTGCTAAGTCATTGCTAGGTCATCGTGCTTGCTTAGCGATGAGCTCACCAGGTGGGAGTTACCTAGGGTGCCGCGGGGGATTTCGCCATAGGGTGTAATATTTGTCGCGAGGTGGGAGTAGATCGTAGTTATTTCTGGAGATTACGTAGGTGCGTCAACCAACGTCTATAAAAGGTGGCTGTATCTTGTAGCGTCAGTCATTATTCAACTGGAAGCAGAGGCCACAGTTGTTCGGAGAGTGAACGAGTTGGAGAAGACTCAGTGAGCCATTAGTCATTGGTCACTGAGAGAGTGAGGCCAAAGTTGGTCGGTCACTTAGTTGAAGATACGGACGCAAAGGCTTACCATGGAGTCATGGAAGGATACACTTGCAATGAAGTCATACCATACAGACTTACCAAGAAGTCATATGATATGGAGAAGAAGGAGTCACATGGATACATCACCAAATTAAGCGTGACACATCTACAGTAAACACCAGATCAAAGGAATACGTCGTAATTACACTCAAAGTGTTGAAGGCACAGTCAAGTGAACTAGTGAGGGATATATTCCGTATAAATTGTTAAATGTCCGGTCAAGAAGAATTCAAATTCATGCCTAGTTTCTTTCAGTTGCAATGTCATAATTTTATATTCTCATCTTTTTTAATCGCAGCAGTTCTCACTATTTTTATTGAAATTATTTCAAGAATATATTTTGTTCTATCAAATTAAATTAGTGTTTAATTTCCAGAATAGAATAACGTAAACCTCAAATTTAATGAGGAAACCGAACGCCAATCTCCTTTTTCCAGAACTTACATGGTATGTTTTCAAAAGTAAGCTTATTACCCCACACCCTAGAGATATTCAAGATTCTCATTCTATTATTGCTGCATTGAGTTGTAGCTGGCGCCCATTCAAATAACGTATGTGTAAGTAAGCAAGTAAGAACTAAGTGTGAGTACAAGGTCCGACGATTGTGTCTTTTATTCAATGAATATTTTCCATTTTAAATGCAGATATTTCATATTTTTCAATTTAAATGCAGTTTTATATGTTTCAAAAGATAGCGAGTAAGGAACGCTACAAGGGAAATTCTGAGGCTGTACCTTAAATAAGGCTACGGCCGCTTGCTTCCCACTTATAGTCATGTTGAAGCTATTTTATATGCCACAAGCTTATCAAATAAACAGAAATACAAGTAAAGTGAGGTAAAATAAACGAAAGTGCGTAGTGGAATAAAATTGAATTAAATTGTCTTAACGGAACCAAAATTCAGTCGGCGTCTCCTTGAAGCACGTTATTGCTATGATGTTGCTGCCGATGTATATTCCTTGTTGGTTAGTTTATGTGAGGTTCAACAGATGCCGTCTAACCTCAGCAATGAAACTGATACGGTTTGAGTTGATATTATCTAGATGAATAGCGAGTATTTGAATGTTCAATGCCTTGAACTGTTCTTTAATTGCACAATGTTACGGAATGTACAATTTCGTCAGTGCCGCTGATTAAAAGAAACATGCTTGTCGCATCTACGAGGATGCATTATGCTGATAAATCCTGCCGTCAGGACTACTGGTTGTATTCTGTCTGGGCTGTATATTAAATCAAAATTGATGATACTACTCATTTTGCTAAATGTAGGTATAATGAGCACCGGATTAACCGTGCACGTGGTTTATGACCAACATCTCGATACACAACGAATACAAAGAAGCTAGGATATGACAACACTACTACAGAAAAATGTTCTAAATAAATTCCCTTGTAAAAGGCAAGGCATTGTACGGGGCAGAAATATGGGGCACTAGAGGTAATAGATAGTAAGTTCTGCAAAATAAAAATAGGGCTACCGCATTATACAGCTAAAAGTGGAGTTATAATTCTATGTGAAGATATGGGTATACAAGCAAATGTAGCAAACGGGTAGGAAATATTAAATTTAGCATACCAAAATCAGATGAAACATCTACACGATGAGTTTTGGGTAACCAAGGTGATAAAAATGCTGGGTAGAATAGGAATGGGAGACGTTGGGGATAAAGAAAACCAGGACAAAAAATAAATTGAGTAAGAAAGTAACTATTCGAGTGAAAGAAATTGACAAACAGATGATTATGTCAGAATGCAGATCCAAAATAACAATACGAGAATTCTGTGAAATCAGCACAAAATTGTCTATAAAGGAAGAGACTTGCGAATAGAGAAATAAGAGGTCAATTTTGGTGGCTAATGCGTATCCATAGGAATAAGGGTCTAAGAGAGGAAAATAAAGAAATTGCAGTTTGTTATGGGGAGAATTAATCGAGGAGGCACACTTGTTCAGAGTATGTAGGGAAACAGAATCAATTACGACCAAGTACCTGGGAATGGATTGTAAAACAAAAATTAAAAAAAGAGTAAGAATGTTATACAATTATACAATTGTTAAATAAAGAATGGATCGCGCCGCGTACGACAGCAAAATTTTTCGAGATGCTAGAAAATACGTGACAAAAGAGAATCGAAGAAATCAAGCAAGTAGTAGGGCAAGGCCGATTCTGAAACACCGAGTCAGCACTGAGTTAGCATTTTTCCCACGAGGACATTGGGTTAGGTTAGGGAACTGAGGTTTTGTCTTGTTTTGAATGGATGGAGATTGTCCTCCCTCCCTACCAAAAATAGGGTGATGGGTGAGTGAGAGATTGCAAGAGAGTGACAAAGTTTTTTCGCATTGTACATAGCCTTTGTGGGTGGGGGATGGACGAGGAGTGGGGAACAGCGCAGTGTGGAAAGGGATGTGCGTACGCAACCGTGCCTGCGGATAACAGCGCAATCATGCTACAGACTTGGGAAGTAACTCTCTATTGAAATGACTATCGAATTGCGATTGTCATGTTGACGTCACGGCAATGACGTCACGGTATTGACGTCATTATGACGTCATATCTTACGTATGTGAGCATGCCTAACCTCGCGTAGGTAAGGTTAGGACGCATTAATGACGTCTTAACCCATTGACGACATTATGATATCAAATCGTACGTACGTGAGTTGGCCTAACTTCATGTATTAAGGTTAAGACGTCATAATGACGTCTAACCTAACGTCTAACCCCATTCCCCAACCTAACCTCATTTGGTTAGGTTAGGGAACTGATGTTTTGTCTTGTTTCGAATGGGTGGAGATTGTCCTCTCCTCCTTCCCTACCAAAAATAGGGTGATGGGTGAGTGAGAGATTGCTCTCTCTCTCTCTCTTTCTCTTCCTTGAGGTCCACCGCCTTAGTGGTCCTCTACCAAAGATATTGCCCGACTATGAAGCCAGGCACGGCCTCATTTCTCTTGCGAGAGAGTGACAAAATTTTTTCGCATTGTGCATAGCCTTTGCGGGTGGGGGATGGACGAGGAGTGGGGAACCGAGCAGTTTGGAGAGGGATGTGCGTACGCAACCATGCCTGCGGGTAACAGCGCATTCATGCTAGAGACTTGGGAAGTAACTATCTATTGAAATGACTATCGAATTGCGATTGTCATGTTGAAAGCAAAATGACGATCAGTTTGCGCAACCGCGCGCCCCCTGCGGATAACAGCGCAGTCATGCGGGAGACTTATGAAGTCATCCCGAATTGCGATAGTCATGTTGAAAGCAAAATGTTGATCGGCTCACGCAGCCGCGTTCCCCTGCGGATAATAGCGCAGTCATGCGGGAGACATGTGAAGCCATCGTGCATGCACCCACACGACATTTCGTAATCTGAAGACCTTCGGGCTGAGCAGATGTCAATAAAAATTATTACTATTGTTATAATTGATTAAACGGTATCATAATTTAAGTAATTAACATTGCAATTGATGTGCTATTTGATAGAATGTTGTTGAAAATTGAACCCAGGCCTCCGGTCGTAACAGCTAATCATATTAACTGCTACACCACAATAATTTTAGTAATTAATATTACAATAATTGATGTGTTATCTGATGGTACGTTGATGGGAATTGAACCCGAGCCTGCGGTATTGGCAGCTAATCACATTAACCGCTACACCACTGTGATGGAAATAATAATCTTACAGTCACAGCTACTATTTGCAGTTATTTTGGATTTTGACAGATTGCCTAGGAGAGAATCGAGGTCTTGTGGCATCAATGGGATAGTAAAGGCATACGAGTGGGGAAGGAAGTATCCTTAATTAAGGTAAAGTCCCAGCATTTGCCTGTTGTGAAAATGCGAATGTACGGAAAACCAGCATCAGGACTGATAACAGTGGGGGAGGGTCAAACCACCATCTCCCGGATGTAAGCTGACAGCTGTGTACCCCTAACAGCACGGTCAACTAGCTCCGAAATTCGGAATAGCATATATTACTCGATGTACTCTCTAATTAATATAACGAGATAACGACGACAACGACGGTGTCACCTGACCGAACAATGAATTAAGAACATATTTCTGATATTTTAAATGATATAGAAATTTATTTTGGTTTATTTAAACGGAATAAATTTTTAGTAATTAACATTACAATTGAAGAGCTATCTGATGGTATGCGAATCATAATTTAATAATTACCACTACATGTTATCCTTACTTCCATGACACCTATCACTCCGTTTAGCAACAGAATTAGGCGATGAGTACAAGATATATTCATTAAAGTCATGGTTTAAAAGCAGTTACCATTTAGTTTAAATGTTTTATCATTTTCATAACCGATGAACTTACGTTATTGATATGTCATTAAACTGGAGGGCAGGGTGCGGTAGAGTCCTTTTGTCCTTTTACCTTCTGATAAGACGAGAGCCTTGAGTTCAGCATTTTATGCTTACCTTTTCCATTTTTCCCTTTTGCTAGATGAAAGGGGAGGAGCAGGGCACAGAGGATGAATGAAGAGGAGGGTGCGGTAAGGAGGAGGTGGATTTATGTGTGTGTAGTACGATTTTTTGGTTCTGCATTTATATTTATCCTTTTTTCAGACATTCATATCAGGATCGTAACCATGTTTATCAATTAATATTAAATATCATAATTAGAAGGATAAAATAAGGGGAAAAAAGTGTGATGTTAAACTATTTTACAAAAAACTAAAACTGTATAGATGTTTGTATTATTCATCATCATCATGGTCAACATCACCAGATATCTTTTGAACCATGCCATGACAAACAGATAAGAAATGCAGAGAATATTACATTTCACATAATACCACACCATCAATATAGAATTTGAAATGATTGATGATGTAATAATCTTTTGTGATTTGTTGTATTTACAACCATTTTCAATATTTTTCACGAAATGTAGGAAACTTTGTGTTTCAGATAATCTTACCCCTTTTTCACTTAATCATTATATTTCCAACAATGAAAGTTTCTTCAATAAATTTATATTATAACATCGTAAACTACAATAACTTATATTATTCTGATTATTTTCAGTTAAAAAATCATGTCATAACAAACAGCTATATGTTTTTGTATCCCTAAAGTACACACATAAGAGAATAACTTTTCCACTGTCGTTTACTATCAAATTCAATTAATAGTATTTATTATGTTCAATAGTAAAAACATGATATCTGCGTGAAAGTATTCTCATCTGTCTACGAAAAGCAGCATTTTAGATGCCAATATATTATGATAGGGTTATACATGTAAATGTCGAAGTACACTTGACCCAACACCTTTTGTGTTTCGCACAGTTTGTGAATTTTCTCTCACGTATGCATATATTTTTTGCTGTTAAGCCAATAAATTCAGTCATAATATTCATGCTACATTCATCTTTCATATGACCTATTACTTTCTTATTATGTGGCTTACTGTCAAATTGATTACATGATGATAAAGAAGTGACGACGTATTCAAAATAGTTACGCATTACATCGTAGGCGTTTGTGTTCCGAATTTGATAAATAAAACGCTCTGTATCCATATACAAAAGTGAAAGATCTGTAAACTGCTGCTTTGCAAAACCATAATGAATATTATACATTTTTGGTTTTGAGTAATACAGATTGGAAATTTCCGTCACGTATGCATACATCTTTTGTGTTCAACCAATAAACTCATTGTTAATATTCATACTAAATTCAACTTTCATAAGACCTATTACTTTCTTATTAAGTGGTTTAATTTCAAATTGATTACGGAGTGAAAGAGAAGAAGTGATGGAGTAATCGGAATGGTTACGCATTACATGTTAAAAATAGAAATAAACGTAGAATTTAAAAATTAATGATAATTATATAATCTTTTGTGATTTTTGTATTTACAACCATTTTCAATGATTTTATACAAAATGTAGAAAATTTTGTATTTTAGGTAATCTTATCTCTTTTACTCTTTATCATCATATTTTCATCAATGAAAGTTTCTTCAATAAAGATATATTATAACATCGTAAACTATAATAAGTTATTTTATTCTGATTATTTACAATTTAAAAAATGATGGCATGACAAACACCTATATGTTTATTGTAACCGCCAGGTACAAACGTAAGAGAATCACTTTTCCATTGTCGTTTATTATCAATAACAACTAATGAACATTTCTTCTGTTCAATAGTAAAAACATGATGTCTGCGTCTAAGTATTCTCATCTGTCTACAAAAGCAGCAATTTTAGATGTCAGTATATTACGAGAGTGTTGTACATGTAAATTTCTAACTACTCTCGAACGCACACCTTTTACCTTTCGCACAGATTGTGAATTTTCTGTCTGGACTTACCTTGACAACATTCTCCCTGTGAGAATTAAAGTCCACACATACTACTTGATTCGCGTTGGATTATTAAATCCACATCTGAATAAGGAATGGCTTTTCGTCAGTATGCGTGTGCGTGTGTTTTAAGCGTACAACTTAAATCACAGCATTCTTCATAGTATCAATTTTAAAATCAGTAACTGTAAACACTTGATTCCTAAAGCACCTCAATGCTGAATAACGGTCACTAACAGGTACAGTTAATACAGTCTTAACCATGGGTCCCTTTTAATGTTTAACTGAAAGAATGGCTTCTCGTCTGTATATGTCTGCATGAGTTTGAAATGTGCAACTGCTCAGTTTCAGCATTATTCATACTGTAAATTTCAATTTCCTTTCGTATTATTTTCTATCATATTTGTATCCCCCAAGGTACACTCGTAAGAGAATCACTTTTCCACTGTCGTTTATTATCAAATGCAATTAATGAACATTTATTCTGTTCAATAGTAAAAACATTCTTAGATGTACAATATGATAGCGTTGCACATGTAAATGTCGAACTACACGTGAACGCACACCTTTTACCTTTCGCACAGATTGTGAATTTTCTGTACCGTATGCATATCCTTTCAACACAATATGATAGAAGATGATGTGAATAGAAATTGACAGTATGAAGAAAGCAGAAACTAAGCAGTTGTACAATATGGTGATGTGTCAATAAGACACACAACCGATACACATGCAGACGCATATTATAGACGAGAAACTATACTGAACTGCTGCAATAATGATATAAAATCGAAGAGAAGGTGCATTAAAGCTATTTGGTAAAAACAAATTAAAATCGACACGTGTTCATAAAATTATTTCAACGAATCTTGTTGATATTCTTTGTAGTGAAATAACACGGAATGATTGATCAGCAGGAATTTCAGAAAGTCTGCATGACGGATATCCAACGAATCGACCAAGATTGTTAATTGCCTCCATTCTAAAACAAATTATTATTATCAGCCTATTGAAATATCAACATCGTGCCAATGTTTCTATAAAAGAATAATGCATACCTTGAAAAGATAATGGTGTTGTATGCGTTGACTGCTCCGAAGAGTATGTTGATCTACCAGTACGCCGACTTCTGCGATGTGGTTACAAACAAAAACACACAATCAGTGCACGTTTTTAGTACAGCGTTGCGACTCTGATATTGAGTGTCTTTTCTTTACAGATGGTGTTAATGGCTAAAAGAATGCAAAAATTATTGAAAAATAAAAATAATGATAATATGTAATATTATTCGTATAATATATAATCATCTCACTTTTCAGATGATTGATGAAATCAAGTCACAAGATTTGAAGACGAGACTCGACAGCAGAGAAATTCTCTGATGATATGATGATTTTCTGAAATGAAAAAATAATCATAAAATATTATATTATATTTCATTTTACTTTTAAATATCCATCTATATATATTCGTTCACATAAATGTGTATATGCTTACCTTCTTAGAAATAGGTGAATTTGTAGTAAGCTGCTTTGATAAAAGAGACGGGGATTCGATTGCATGCGGATATATTGTACCGTACCGTAGGGTTAAGAATCACCTAGGACGATACCTCCACTTCCTGTCTAAACATCCGACTAAAGTCATGTGGGTAGAGAGTGGGTTACGTTGTCGAGGGTAGTATAAAAGCTGAAGTTTAAACTTATCTCTAAGTATCATGACAAGAAAAATGGAGGTTTTGTCGAATGAGAAATACTAATATGGGTTAAGATGGATTTATTACACAAAATAATCCGAACCAAACTAATCATCAACAATAAGAGGTAGGTAAGGGTTGTACTGCCCGACGGCGGGTCCGAACCTCCGCAGAGGTGTTCCTGAGCCGGAGTTTACGTGCAGTAGGGTGGCCAGTTCCTTTCCGCTCCTCCATTCCCTTACCCCCCACCAACAGCGCGTGGCAACCAATCCAACTCCTGACAACGCCCAATGTTGCTTAACTTCGGAGATCTCACGGGATCCGGTGTTCCAACACGGCTACGGCCGTTGGCTCAACAATAAGAAAAACCAAATTAAATGGCCTCAAAACGGCACCGAAATGAAATAGAGTTTAAAAAATACCGTGTTCATGTAAATCAGAACAATAATAACGCAAAATGGAATCAAAATGTGAATTCAAAGTTACAAAATTAATTAATTTAAAGTATCACTTCAAATCAACGTGAGAGTTCAAAGTTGAAGTTTACACGGAGTTACGTCATCGTATGAACTCAATTTACGGAGTTATTTAATTGGGAGGATTTCCTCGATAAGTGAATCTACACGTGATCTAATTCGGTTAATTGTGTGACATGATTTTATGAAACACGATCAAATATTAGTGACCTTCCTCTACTCTACGTAAACAAGCATCATTACGGGCTTAATAAACAAACTATTTACACTGGATCAGGTGGGTGAAATAACTTACTTACTACACTGACTCTACATGTGAATCCCGGTTCACCAAAGTTCTAGACGGAAGTAGAATAACCTCAATCATCAACTCAGTATAAGGACTGATTCCCCATTAACAATAAGACATCAAACAAGAAAACAATATGTCACTCAATTACACAATCCTGAAAAGAAACAGGTCAAAATAATACAATGTACACAAAGAAAACAATGGGCAACAATCCCGTTCATTGCGTTGCATCAGAGCGCAAGCCAGCGCCCTCCGTCATCTTTCCTCTCCATATTTCCTGCTTGGCAATCAGCTGTAAATATTAGAAACAAGACTACTCTCATGACTTGTTTACTGTTTTGAAAAGGGTCTTGCACGGAAACTGCTCTTCACTTCAAAACTAGGCTATAATTCTGACTGATAATCTGACCTTGATAGCGAGCACATATTTCAACAACCGCTCTCGTGAGCTCATATTCAGGCATACACATTGCAGGCATGCTAACTTCTTTCTCAACACATTTCATTCACAGCATCTTCACCTCTCAGTAATATTTCTCCATTACGGAATATAGGCCGATTCTAGCCTCACATATTTATCATATTGTTACCAGGCATCACACTGCACGCACACTTGACTACGTTTATATCTCAGCATGCATTTCACTCACATATTTATCCTGCATTATCATCAGCCCTTCCATTACAATTCGAGGTTCTGCTTGACCATTGCCCAAAACAGTCTCCAATCTATTTTAAAGATTCTATCTAAATTCAACGGCGTATATACGGCTCCATACATCTTACAACTTCTGAAAATTCATTCATTCATCAGATTCACATAATCGCGAATACTGCTTTCTACTCCATGGCTAACACACTTTGCACACGTGGATCCATTCCTCTGTCTTCTACTGAAGAAGTCATCTTCTTGAAACTGGTCCCTGTATAACAGCAACACACACACACACACACACACACACACACACACACACACACACACACACACACATATATATATATATATATATATATATATATATATATATATATATATAGTCAGTCACTCTTCGTTGCTATATGTGCACGTTGCACCTCAATAACCACGCTTTAGGCTGTAAATAAGAAACCAATGTGAATCAAATTAATTCGGACATATTATTCACTGTCACATTATCTGGGGTTGCATAATTGTCTATAACAGAGGCCCGCGGATACGAATCGCACACGAACAGTCTCTCGCGAATGCGACCGGACCGATGGTAATGTACGGAAAGCGTCCCTCACTCGATTACCAGACTGCGGCGGAAAGTTCAGTTTGTACAGTTACTGCATGAATTTGTGCCATTCTGCACTTGGCATGTTAATATAATTAGTTTAGATAACACTGTTCAATATATACATTTCACTGTTCTAGGACTGTGCGACCATGCAACATCTAACTCTGCCCACGTGGCAAAAAATGCGCGTCTCACGTACACTGAGGTAACACTGAAGTTAACTAGTCAACGACAAAAAGCAAAAGGAGGCACGCTCGACCATGTGGTGCGCTTAAGTATGTTTGCAGACGCCGGTAGCGTTAGGGGATTACCCAAATGTTCAAACCATCAGCCAATCAGAGCTGTTGTCTTGCTTAATGTCTCTATAATCCACTGAAATTATGCCTGAATACACTCGTAAAACAGATATCGGCTCAGGTAAATTCCATAATTTATTCTCGAATATTTCTATCACTCAGATCTGTGGAAAGGCTACAGATAACAGAGCTGACCACTAGCTCACCATGAACACAGCACACTCAGAACAATGTTGGACATCCTGAAGTCCCCACATCGCGCTTTCCAATATTCAAAGTAGCCACGCCCCTAATTTCTTATTGGCTCAACTCAACTCTTGGCCTAAGGCTTCTTACACGTGCGTACAGTGCTAACTTGGATTAAAATTGGTAGCTTCTGACGGTCGTTGGAAAGTTACTAGCAAGTATCCCACGCCTGACTGTCTCTTGTACTTCCGGTCTCAGCTACAGCCCACAAATTCTTTACCATCCAACTGCAGTCCACGTTAATAAAATAATTAAATAAGCCAAATGAGCCGTCAGGATCATCATCATCATCATCTGTTTACCCTCCAGGTTCGGTTTTTCCCTCGGACTTAGCGAGGGATCCCACCTCTACCGCCTCAAGGGCAGTGTCCTGGAGCTTCAGACTCTTGGTCGGGGGATACAACTGGGGAGAATGACCAGTACCTCGCCCAGGCGGCCTCACCTGCTATGCTGAACAGGGGCCTTGTGGAGGGATGGGAAGATTGGAAGGGATAGGCAAGGAAGAGGGAAGGAAGCGGCCGTGGCCTTAAGTTAGGTACCATCCCGGCATTCGCCTGGAGGAGAAGTGGGAAACCACGGAAAACCACTTCCAGGATGACTGAGGTGGGAATCGAACCCACCTCTACTCAGTTGACCTCCCGAGGCTGAGTGGACCCCGTTCCAGCCCTCTTACAACTTTTCAAATTTCGTGGCAGAGCCGGGAATCGAACCCGGGCCTCCGGGGGTGGCAGCTAATCACGCTAACCACTACACCACAGAGGCGGACCGTCAGGATACGGAGCAATATATACACACGTATTGATCAAAGTTCATCTTCCGCCAACATTTTCAAAAACAACGATGTGCACACTGAATGTAAGGCTTACACGGATTTTGAGATTGTTCACAGCCGTTTCCGATCGCTGTAAATTATCATTTTAAAAAGGAAATAATCATGGAATTAACATTACTATATGTTAAATCGCACTAGAACATGCACACACACACACATACACACGGCATGGTACTGTCTGCAGACTTTGTAAGCACATCGAACGATAAGCCGCACTCTATACGATAGAATGTGATCAGGGTTGAACAGAACACGCTAAAAGTTTTCAGCTGAGGAGTTGAGTTTGTACGATGAGTATAGTCGCAAAACAAATAATCTATACCACAACAAATATAAAACAGATAAAAACATATGTTGTTCGAACTGATCAACACCACAGAGAAACGGATATCTTCTCTGACGCCAGGAAGGGCATCCGGTTATAAAAATCGAACGTAACCTTATTTCTTCCCTGTTAAGGTTGACGTCAGGAAGGGCATCCCGGTTATAAAAAATCCATCTTATCAGATTCATCTCATCACAAACCCAACACCGTAGAGAAACGGATATATTCACTAACGTAAGGAAGGGCATCCGGTTATAAAATTCTAACTTGACCTTATTATCTTCCCTGATGAGGTTAACTTCAAGAAGGTAATTCCGGATATAAAAAATCCATCTTATCAGATTTATCACATTACGAACCCAACACCGTAGACAGAGACAGATATCTTCCCTGACGTCAGGAAGGACATCCGTTTACAAAAATCCATATTGACCATACTATCTTCCCTGATGAGGTTGACGTCAGAAAGGGCATCCGGTATAAGAAAGATTGTTCACGAGTCTAACAGCTCTTACCTCGGGAGGAGAGGTTCAATTCCCATTGTCACGTGAACAGAAAGACGACGATAACTGACTTCGTCACTTTGATCAGATTATTATTTATTACAATTTTGCTTTATGTCGCTCCGACGCAGATAGATCATACAGCGACCAATGGATAAGAAAGGTCTAGGAATGGGAAGGAAGCGGCCGTGGCCTTAATTAAGGTACAGCCCCAGTATGTGTCTGGTGTTAAAATGAGAAACCACGTAAAACCAATTCAGGGCTGCCGACATAGGGTTCGAACCCGCTATCTCTGATAGCAAAGCGGTAGTTGTGTATCCGTAGGCACACGAAATTGTTATTATAGTCGATCACAGTAGGGTACAATTACATAGTTTCTTGAATAAAGCTTTTATCTACTGTGAATCATTTTCACAAGATTTATTCTGACAAGTTGCAACATTGTATACCCTTACATCCGGCGAGCGAGTTCTTGAAGCAAAGATATCAAATTTCACACTAGTAGTATTCTACAGTCATGCAGTCACTCATGCACCACGGTCTATCCACGAGCATATACCAGCCGAGAATGAACAGTCAATACAATACAGCATAAAATAAATTAAATTAAAACATAAAATAATGAACAGCTAACTGCAGACTTTCGGGGGCTGAGCAGCGGACGAATAGTAGATAATGGCCCTTCGGCGGGAGGTTGATGCACCATGGGTTCGGTAAAATAACAACACGGTATCCCCTGCCTGTCGTATGAGGTGACTAAAAGGGGCACCAGGGGCTCACAAATTGGAAGCGTGGGTTAGCAGCATGACAGTGAGATCGCGGCCCCCTGGGAGATAGTAGGTTCGAATCTCATCATTCGATGCCTCGTGAACGGTTTTCCATTATTTCCTTATTTCTAAAACAGGTAAATTTTAGGAACGTGTTGGATAGTTAAGATCAGATTCGCTACTTTCTCACCCTCAGCTCTGTCTTATTCCAACCATACACCACAACGAATTTATGTATATTGCGAAATTTTTATTACTCGTGTCCTGGTTCATATTCGAACCAGTATGTCTGTCTTATGCTTAATTCAGTCACTCTACAAAGCTCAATATTTCCGAGTTTTGTCGTTAGATGGCAGTGCTACGCCATATTTAACTTCCAGGCCATGTTTCCTGTCGAAATTGGGTAATGATGGTTGCTTCTTTTTTAATGGGGTCTCGATGAGAAACAACAAGATGGACTCCACACTAAACGAGACCGCTTTTCTGACATATCAGAAGGTTTTTAGCAAATTTAAACCATGATTATCCCTATCTGACCATTTTATTGTTCTTTTGTATTTCTCAGGTATGTGCATTTTTACTTTACCCTTTGGTTCGTACTGTTCTGTCCTTGAGCGCACGGTTGTGTGTGTGTGTGTGTGTGTGTGTGTGTGTGTGTGTGTGTGTGTGTGTGTGTGTGTGTGTGTGTTATCTGCCTATATGATGTACGGTCCTAGTGCTTCGAGGCTTATATGTTGTGGCATTTCCCTGTCGTGATCGCCGGACCTCGTGTACTCGATTCCTCGCCTTTGCCGTATTATTTCCCTCTTGTCCTCTTTGCCGGGGTGCTGGTGCGGGTATCGGCTCAGAAATGGTAGCAGAGCGAGCTCGATGGGGATGTCTCTTTCGTAATTGCATCGGACGGGGCAGAGCAGGAGATCTTGACGCTGCAATTAACGTATCATTCTAACTTGATAGTACTGTTCTGTTTTACTGAGTAGTAATTATACTCCTTCATTTATACGAATGGATTTCCCCGCTGACGCATTTTGAATTGTTTCCACGTACGTTGATTATTTATGACATAGTTCTAACAATGGAAAATGATGACGATATGAGTTTGAGTAAAGAAAGTAAAATCTTTACTGGGGAAGTCTCTGATGTTGAGAATGAAGAAAGAAAAATTACCTGTTTGCAACGAAGTGCTTATATCGAGACACGACAACGTTGATGAAGTTTAGGCTGACGGTGTACCACCGCGTGGGAGCTACATGTCAGTTGATGGTCTTGCAAGCACCGATGTGCCGATGTCTAAGTCAGTCTATGAACCAGTCCCCTATGTAAATCCCTTTTCGAACATGGTGAGGAAGTAGAACCTGAGTTTCACGGGCGAGGGAGACAGTTCAAGCGTGTTGGAATTTCTGGAAGTGGTTGAAGACATTGCCGATTGTAGCTCCCTACCCCTTGACCTATTTTGTCACCCATCTTCTCCGGAATTTTGGGCGGCCAGGCTCTAAAGACATGCATTCGGACTTGGGACGATTTTGCAATAAAAAGCCCGTGATCGAGTTCAATCGTGGAAGGGAAAATAATCCATTGAAAGTTGGAAATCTCGTATTCACGAGGGTATTTCCAATCAGATCTGCGGCTTATCAAACGGCCGCAACATTGTGTACTCGATGGTCTAAACCCAAGCGAATTGTTCGATTTCTTGGACCAGTTACTGTACTACTCGAAGAAGTTGGTACCAAGCAAGTGTCTAAAAGTCACGTGTCGCTGTTAAAAGTTTATCATCAACGGTGCACGTAAGCCTTAGTACCCACTTCTTAAATTTATTGAACAAACTTAATATGGTTGCGGAAAATAAAGAAAGCTGTGCTTGCACGTAATAAATTTTCTCCTTTTGCAGGAAATGGTACGAAATGTATACTGAACTTTGGAGACCTCGCAATGCGAGCTAAGTGTACAAATGGGAAGGGAAAGAGAGCATGGCACTGAGGCACAAGCTCATATTATCTCGTGGAAATCGTGTAGAAATGATGGAACAACCTGCGGTCATGGCTATCATCTAGTTGCGAATGTTCGATAGTCCTGTCTACAAATTATTGCAAAGACACTACTATGAAGACTGATATGACTAGCCCTTAATTCGTTTAGTGTACGGACCTCCCTAATGTGGAGCTGTTTAACTTCGTCTTTCTGTGAATATTGAACGCAATTTCATGTAACTTTATATTTTGGTAGGATTTAAGGTACAATATTTGAATTTTCAGACTATCTCAGGCGCGCACCTTTATAAATAAGTTTTATACCACTCATTGAAATGTGTCCGTTTGTTTCATCACCAGGATTCGACACATTTCAATGAGCGGGCGGTCGGATAATGCGCCATTTTTCATGGCACGTTATTCGTTACTCGGGTTCTAGTTCATACTCGAACCTGTATATCTGTCTTATGCTTAATTCAGTCACTCTACAAAGCTCAATATTTCCGAGTTTTGTCGTTAGATGGCAGTGCTACGCCATCTTTAATTTAAAGCCCATGCTTCCTGTCGAAATTGGGTAATATGGTTGGTCCTTTTTTTTTAATGGGATCTCGACGAGAAATAACAAGATGGACTTCACACAAAACGAGACCGCTTTTCTGATCCATCAGAAGGTTTTCAGCAAATTTAAACCGTGATTATCCCTATCTGACCATTTTATTGTTTTTTATATCTCTCAGCTACGTGCATTTTCACTTTATCCTTTGGCGCGTACTGATCTGTCCTTGAGCGCACGATTGTGTGTGTGTGTGTGTAAATGTATCGGGCGTGTTATCTGCCTATCTGTTGTACGCTCCTAGTGCTTCGTATTTATGTGCCTCTCTCCATTTATCCTTCAATTTCATCAGTGTTTGTCATTCGTGTAAGAACCTGTAATATTGGATCTGTACGAATTGTGACTTTGTACACCTAGTGTGTCTTAGTTCACCTATCGCATGAATCTTGTGTTCGATGCTTCCCGTTCCTACGGTATACTGGCGTCTTTCATATCGAGGCAGTCCGATTTGGTGACCCTGCTTGGAGGTTAAACCGTTGTAAGTGAAATTACTGTTTGACAGACCGATGGCCTCGCGCCACATATTTACTACTAGCAAGATACCCGTGCTTCGCTACGGTATTATACTGAAATGTATAATTGAATGCTTATTGTCTTAGATATATAATCCACCAAAATTCCCGATCTGACTCGTTTTCTACTAGAATACGGCACGTTTCCTCCCATTTTTCAATCTTCCTTTCCAGCAATCGATTTCGTACTTCCCGGGCTAGGCTCAGGTATTCCTCCCGGTCAGTTGGGTCCGTAAATCTTTGCCATCTTTTCCTATAACTTTTTTTAATATGGATATAATCCGTCAGGAGATCCAGCGTGGTGTCATATTGGTGCCTTGGCGGCACTGAACCCGCGGCCGGACTGCATTCTTAGTCATTACCCGTCCAGGAGCCGTTTCCAGCGCGGTCCGCACATTTGACGACGGTCCGGATTATTATTATTATTATTATTATTATTATGTGTTGCTGGAATGGCTGATGACAGGGAAAGCCGGAGTATCCGGAGAAAAACCTATCCCGCCTCCGTTTTGTCCAGCACGAATGTCACATGGAGTGACCGGGATTTGAACCACGGAACCCAGCTGTGAGAGGCCGGCGCGCTGCCGCCTGAGCAACGGAGGCTCCTTATAAAGACATTAAGAACAGTAAAATCAATTGGTCTCACCTCCTTCTACACCCCACCGCCGTTAAGTTTAATTACCGCCACACTCCCCAAAAAAAAATATTAAAAGAAGGCTTGTTTCTTTATGTTTAAGGGAGATTCCAAACACCAATGTTCACGTCTATTACCTTCAGTTTTGAGATATAAGTATCCCCATAAAAATAATTTACTTATTTCACTTCATTTCACACTACCCCCCCCCCCCCAAGTGAATTTTCCCGCAAAAATACTTGTTTCTTTAATAGTAAAGAATCTTCTAAATACCAATTATCACGACTCTAACTTCTTCAGTTTTTTATTTATATGTCCTTATGAAAGGAATTCAACTCCTTTACACTCCCGCCCTCCAGGATGGTTTCCCCCCCAAAACGCGCTTTTTTTAAAAATGATATCCAAATACGAATTTTCACGTCTGTAACAACTTTAGTTTTTATTAGATGTATGTATTCTCATACAATTAAGTCAATTTTTCAATTCTTTCACCCCCTCCCCCTTCATTGGATTTTCCGAGAATACGTGTTTCTTTACTTTTAAAGCAGATTGCAAATATCAAATTTCACGTCTGTAACATCTTCATTTATGAGATATCAGTAGCCTAATTAAAAGAATTCAACACCATTTTCAGTCACTTTTACCCCCCCCCCCCTCCACCAAAGTTGTATTTCCAAAAACTAAAAATACACGTTTCTTTATGTTTAATAGAGATAAAAATCCCATTTTTCACTTCTGTAACATGTTAAGTTTTTTAGATATACTGTAAAAATTCTCATTTTAAAATTTCACCCCTTTTGAGTTCCCCTTAAGTGGAGTTTCCAAAACAAATCACCTATGTTTCTTTACATTTACAGGAGATTCCAAACACCCACTTTTTATGTCTGTAACATTTTACGTTTCCAAGATATTCTGTAGATATAGTCTTTCAAAAAATTCACCCCAATTTGTCACTCCTGTTTAACCGCAATTAATTGGATTTTCCAAAAAAAAAAATACGTATTTCTTCATTTTTAAAGGAGATCCCATATTCAAATTTTCAGTTCTCTAATATCTTTCGTTTCTGAGATATATGTATCCTCATTAAAGGCATTCAACAAATTTTTTACCCTTTTACACCCCTCCCATTGGGATTTAGAGGAAACAAAAAAATACGTGTTCCTTTATTTTTAGGGGAGATTCTAACTACCAATTTTACATCTGTAAATTTTAAAGTTTTAAGATGTAGACACACTCATTTTAAAAAATTCACCCCCCTCCTTTTCACCCCCCAATATTTGCCTTTTCCAAAAACGAAAAAAGTACGTTGTTTCTTTACTTTTAAAGTAGATCCCAAATACCAATTTTCAGGTCTGTAATATCTTCAGGTTCTGAAATATAAGTAGCCTCATTAAAGGCATTCAACCCATTGTTCACCCCTTTACAACCTTCCTATTGGGATTTTCCGAAAACAAAAGAATACGTGTTTCTTTATTTTTAAAGGAGATTCTAGATACCAATTTTCACATCTATAAACTTTAAAATTTTTGAGATATAGATACACTCATGTTAAAATGTCACCCCCTTTTCACCCCCCCCCCCATTAATTGGATTTTCCAAAAACAAAATAATACGTGTTTCTTTATTTTTAAAGGAGATCCCAAACACCAATTTTCAGGTCTGTAATATCTTCAGGTTCTGAAATATAAGTAGACTCATGAAAGGCATTCGACCCATTTTTCAACCTTTTCCACCCTTCCTATTAGGATTTTCCGAAAACAAAATACACGTGTTTCTTTATTTTTAAAGGAGATTCTAAATGCCAATTTTCACATCTATAACCTTTAAAAGTTTTGAGATATAGATACACTCATTTTAATATATTACCACTTTTCACTCCCCTTAATTGGATTTTCCGGAAACAAAAAAACACGTGTTTCTTTATTTTTAAAGGAGATCCCAAACACCAATTTTCAGGTCTGTAATATCTTCAGTTTCTGAGATATAAGTAGCCTCATTAAAGGCATTCAAACCCTTTTTCACCCCTTTTCACTCCTCCTGTTGCGATTTTCCTGAAACAAAAAAGACGTGTTTCTTTATTTTTAATGAAGATTCTAAATACCAATTTTCAGATCTGCAAAGTTTAAAAGTTTGGAGATATAGATTCACTCATTTAAAAAATTCACCCCCTTTTCACCCTCCCATTAATTGGATTTTCCAAAAACAAAAAAATACGTGTTTCTTTATTTTTAAAAGAGATCAAAAGTACCAATTTTCAGGTCTGTAATATCTTCATTTTCTGAGATATAAGTACCGGTATGCTGAAAAAAGCATTCAACCCATTTTTCCCCATTTTCAAACTTTTTCACTCTTCCTATTGGGATTGTCTGAAAACAAAAAAATACGTGTTTCCTTATTTTTAAAGAAGATTCTAAATACCAATTTTCACATTTGTAACCTTTTAAAGTTTTAAGATATAGATACACTCATTTTAAAATTTCACCCCCCTGTTCACCCCCTTAGCGATGGAATATCCAAAAATCCTCTCTTAGCGAGCACCTACATTATAATATGAATATATCCCCAAAATTTCATTTCTTTATGTCCAGTAGTTTTGGCTCGGCGATGATGAATCAGTCAGTCAGTCAGTCAGTCAGTCAGTCAGTCAGTCAGGACAAGCTATTTTATATATATAGATTATGTTCGGGTGGTTGGTTGTGCGTGCGTGAGGGTTATGTGTATGGATTGGACGAAGCAGAAGCCGCACTATGTTATGTATATTTTGCCCTAATTAATTAATGTGATGTCTCTGTATTGCCTTTCATTTATGCTCGTACCTGACAGAGCCTGTATTTCACTTATTTTTGATTACTATGGCCGTCATTTTATTTCTCATTCCCCGTTTCCTTTTTCTTTTCCTTTGCGATACCTGAATTATGGTGTGCGCAATCTTGTGGCTTTCAGCCATCGAGGTTTATAACTAATTTGCTCGGCCCCCTCCTCCGTTTTGACGCATGACTTTCATTATTCTGTTCTGATGGGTCGTCTACTGAAAAGTAAAATTAACTGTGAGAAAAAATATAAGTAAATGAACATCGAGAGTATGGGCGTTTTGGAAGATATATAAAAAAGGGGAGAAGGAATAGAGTATTGTAGAATTGATTCCTTTGGTTTGAGCTCTATAACCGTTCGTAATTCGGTGTGAAACTTGGCTGACAAAAAGTTTGAACATTTAATTGTGAAACAGATTTACATGATAGAAAGTAGACGTCCGCCCGTAATGAGTGGACGAACTTGTATCTTTCCTTGGTGATAAAAGTGGACGATCTTGCGTAACAGCATCCTCACTCTTCAAGGTTGGGACAGCGCTGTCAAACTTTGATGTTTATGCTCATTATGTATGTATTTCCTTTCAATGCCTTTCTTCGCATTTTCATTTATTAATTTCTCTCCTTAATTTACTCTTCAATAAACTTGAGATTTGTGTGCTGATTTTCATTTGATTCATAGTAGCGTTAGTCCTTTGGTATCATTACTATTATTAAGTGACTTATTTCCAGTTCGAGGCTTATATGTTTTGTCTTTCCCTGTCGCAATCGGTGGACCTCGTGTTATTTAATGTACTCGATTCCTCGCCTTTCCCGTATTATTTCTCTCTTGTCCTTTTTACCGGGGTGCTGGTGCGGGTATCGGCTCAACAATTAGTCTACTGTCGCAAACACAGAAAGCACTGTCTGTTGTATGAGGTGACTAAAAGTGGCTTTCAAGTTGGGAGCGCTGGTTCGCGGCAACGTCTTACGGCCCTGAGACACCGAATAAATGGATATCGCAACATTTTTAAAACTATTTGTTTAACGTAGAACAAAATCATCAAGGGTTTACGGGGACGGAAACTTCAGAAAGGGCTAGTTTTGGGAAGGTAGCGTCTGTGACCATAATTAATTCGTCTGGTGTGAAAATGGGAAACTACGGAAAACCATTTTCAGGGCTGACCATGATGGAATTTTATCTCACTATCTCCCGAATGCAAGCTCACAGCTGCGCGAATGTAACTGCGCTGCAAACTCGCTCGGTTTTCGCAATAAAATTATTGTTTCAGACGACATTGGGGCTTCATTTGTGGCATTTCAAGGGGTAATATCCCAATTATTGGGACACAGACAACGTTTAAAAGGCCTTTACATTTCTTTCCTCCCAGTTCAATAGGGATGAAAATTTGCCAGTAAGAGGGTTGTTAATTAACCTCATTTTAATTTTCCTGATCACTCTTATCTCGTTCGGTGATTATTGGATGAAAGTTTTGATACACGCTTTTTAAAACAGACTTTGGTACTAGTCTAATTCCTTGGTGCAAGAACGGTCTAATACAGAGTTAACCACTCCGTCGCACTGAATGCTTAGGTTATGAATCGTGTCAAAACTTTAATTTCTCTTCCTGCAAGGGACTTCATTGTCTGTACGGAGGTGGTTGTACTTTTCTAAATATAATAATTTCTATCATATTGCACAGCATAAAAATGTATCGGTTTCTTTTGTGTTCACGTCCACCTATTCGTTGTTCGCATCTCCAGAAGTTCTCTTTCCGGCTAATTCCATGTAGTGTAGGAGCTCCGAGCTTTGTTAAACTTGCAAGAAGTTAACAGATTGATGTTTAAGTTTTGATTTCCGGCTGATATTATGTGAAGGCAATGTACTGCCCACGTCATTTAGCTCACCCTATTCATGTAAAACACACACTTAATAAATGTCACACACGTCCTTCTTCTTTTTTCTTTCTTAATTCTTTGACCTGTCAGGTGACCCCGTCATCGTCGTTTTCTCGTTATATTCATTAGACTGTACATCTAGTAATATAGGCTATAGCGAGCGTGTAGGCCGTGCGGATAGAGGCACACAGCTGTCAGCTTGCATCCGTGTTCGAGCCTCCCCACTTTCGACAGCCCTGATGTTGAAGGGCATTCGGTTATAAAAAGTCCATCAGGCAGCTCTTCAGCTGTAATGTTAATTACTAAAATTATGATGACACGTTCGGGAGACCCGGGTTCAATTCCCGGCACTGCTACAAAATTTGAAAAAAGAAGATAACGTATTACCTTCCCTGATGAGGTTGTCAGGAAGGGCATCTGGTTAAAATATCCATCCGGTAGCTCTTCAATTGTAATGTTAATTATTAAATTATAATTCCGCATACTATCAGATAGCTCTTCAATAGTAATGGTAGTTACTCAAATTATGATTCCGTTTAACCAAACAAAATAAACTTCTATATCATTAAAAAAATCAGAAATGTGTTTTTAATTCTTTGTTCCGTCAGGTGACACCATCGTCGTCGTCGTCGTCGTCGTTATCTCGTTATGTTAATTCGAATTTGCATCAAGTAATATAGGCTATTTCGAATTTGCGAGCGAGTTGACCGTGCGGTTAGGGGCACACAGCTGTCAGCTTGCATTCGGGAGATGGGATGACCGTGCGGTTAGGGGAAAATGGCCTGGGATATGGTAATCAGCCCTGATGTTGGTTTTACGTAGATTAGTATTTTCACACCAGGCAAATGCTGGGACTGTACCTTAATTAAGGCTATATCCGCTTCTTTCCCCAGTCTTATGCCTATCCTATCCCATTGATGCCATAAGACCTCGATTCTCTTCACAGCTATCCGTGTCAAAATTCAAAATAACTGCACATAGTAGCTGTGACTATACGATTATTACTTCCATCACTGTGGTGCAGCTGTTAATGTGATCAGCGGCCACGACCGGAGGTCCGGGTTCAATTCCAATCAACTTACCATCAGGTAGCATATTAATCCTAATGTCAATTACTATATTATTGTGGTGTAGAAGTTAATGTGATTAGCTGTTACGACCGGATGCCCGGGTTCAATTCTCAACAACATATCATCAAATAGCACATCAATTGTGATGTTAATTACCAAAATTATGATACCGTTTAACCAATAATAATAATAATAATCATCATAATAATAATAATAATAATATTTTTTATTGACCGCTGCTCAGCCCGAAGGTCTGTAGATTACAAGATGTCGTGTGGGTGCATGCACGATGTCTTTACATGTCTCTCTCATGAATGCACTGTTATCCGCAAGGGGTGCGCGGTTGCAGAAACTGATCGTCATTTTACGTTCAACATGACAATTGCAATTCGATCGTCATTTCGATAGATAGTTAATTCCAAAGTCTCCCGCATGACTACGCTGTTATCCGCAGGCATGGCTGCGTGCGCACCTACCTCCCTACACTGCGCGGTTCCCCACTCCTCGTCCATCCCCCACCCGCACGACGATCCTATAAAAGGTGATGTAAAATGCGAAAACACTTTTTCAATCTCTCACAAGAGAGAGGTGGCCGTGCCTGGCTTCTTAGCCGGGCAATATTTTTGGTAGAGGACAACCAAGGCGGTGGACCTCTTGGGGGGGGGGGGAGAGAGAGAGCAATCTCCCACTCACCCATCCCCCTAGCTTTGTTAGGGAGGGAGGAGGTGACACTCTCCACCCACTCAAAGCAAAACGAAACCTTTCTTACCTAACGTAACCCAGTGAGGTTACAAGTTAGGTTAGACGTAATTATGACGTCATAACCTTACTACGTAAGGTTAGGCCTACTCACGTACGTAAGGTTTTACATCATAATGTCGACAATGGGTTAAGACGTCATTAATGCGTCATAACCGTACCTAAGTGAGGTTAAGTATGCTCACGAATGACGTAATTGCCGTGACGTTGGGTCAATGACCTCGTAGGAAAACTGCTGACTCAGCGCTGACTCGGTGTTTTAGAATCGGCCTTGCCCTACTACTCAAGTCTAATGTTAACTTTTAGTATTATGGTTTATTGTTGATATCATTGTTGTTTTCATTAAGACCGCACAGCTCGAGTGAATTACAGGGTATCTGCGGCGTGGTACTGCATATGTTGGGAGTATGGCGGAATGTTGAAATCAGTAAACAGTGAGCACATAATGAATAGTTATAATACAATGTTACTGTACACATCGTAAAGAACAGTAGGAAAGGTTATTATCAGTGGTAATATAGGGAGAAATGTGATTTAATACAAGTAATAACTAGATGTATTCAAACAATAGTACACACAGAAAATTACTTGATCAATACGTCAAGCAAAATGCATAGGGGCACTACAGAAAAAGAAAGTAAGGTCATTATTGGGATATCTTACGAATGAAAATGTGCGTAGTGTCACATTATAAACAGGTTGTCAAATCAGATTTACAATATGCAACAAGTAATTGAGAAATTGTATACGAGGGATAGAGATGAATGCGTGTCTTCATTGATCTAGTGACGACGAATGAAGAATATTAAAAAACAAGTAAAGAGGAAGTTAGTTCATTAATAACAATGAAAATATTTATATTTACCATCAGTCTGGAGTGAGAGCTAATCATAAGATGAGTTCTTCGTTCTAAATATTTAAAGGGGTCACGGAAGTCCTTTTACCTCTACCATACGTACTTATATAGAATCGCAAGGCGATGACTTCACTGTACTGGAAACTGTGTCAAACCTTTAAACGTTTAATATCCTCAAATGTTGAATGAATAATAACTGGTATGATAATTATAGAAATTACCAATTCAAACAGTATAGTGATGTCAGTTGGGTAAGAACCTTATAAAATCTAGATGCCTAGTAACGAATGCGAAATTAAAGCAGGTGAAACTTGAAACTTTTGAAGTCCTTTTTCCTGGGTAGTTACCTGGAAGAAATAATTAACGAAGGCGTAAAAGAACGAATGCTACTAGTTCATTGGAGAGGGAAAAAAGTATTTTTTAAGAAGGAATAACTTCACAAAAGGAATTATTCTTATGTCATTCTGTCCTCTGGCCAGCTTTGATAGTTGGGTGGATTCGGAATATCAGAATTACAAGTTGGAGGTACTAGATATTAAATTAACGGGAATTAAGGCTAGTAAAATCAGATGAGAACAGTGGCAGTGGATATTTTTAGTGAAGGAAGATAATTTAAAAATTAGGAAGGAGCTCGTTGTAGTAAGACGTGCCTACATTTTGTTTAGGGGACTGGTAAAAACAGGCCACTTAGAAGAAGAATAATGCTCAGTAGTGTAAGAGGAGCAAGCGCACACCTAAGAGACGAAGATTTGTCACCGTTCTATTGATATTGTTTTGAAGGAGAAGAAAAGTTGGTGCCAGTTGCAACTTGTTACTAACACTTTTGTCTGCCAGCGGAACATTTCATTTTTTTCGCTGGACTGTGGATAAGATAGAAAGGGACCAAGGAGGGCAGTGAGCGGCCCCTAGTACATTCTAATCATTGGAGTGCTGGCAAACTCATGGACTTGCAGTAGTTCCCGCTGGAATTCATTTACTAGATCAATAGTGAATGCCTCACCCGCAAACTGAACACAATTGAAGTGGGTATTCAGACCCCTTCCAACTGAAAATGATTACTGATGGTAAATATAAATATTTTCATTTGTAATGAACTAACTTCCTCTTTACTTGTTTTTTAATACTTTTCATTCGTCGTCACTAGATCAATGAAGACACGCATTCATCTCTATCCCTCGTATACAATTTCTCATTTACTTGTTGCATATTGTAAATCTGATTTGACAACCTGTTTATAATGTGACACTACGCACATTTTCATTCGTAAGATATCCCAATAATGACCTTACTTTCTTTTTCTGTAGTGCCCCTATGATTATGGTTAATTTCCCCGTGCTCCCTCGGTTTAATTCCTAAAAATGGAACTGGGTTAACTGTTCATTACAGTTTGTCTTTACGTCACCCCGACACAGACAGGTCCTATGGCGATGATGCGATAGGAAAGGGCTAAGTGAGAAGGAAATGACCTTGGCCTTAATTAAGGTACAGTCCTGGCATTTGTGTGGTGTGAAAGTGAAGGACCACGAGGTATGTCTTCATTTCTGCTGACAGTGCGGTTCGAACTCGCTATCTCCCGAATGCAAGCTGACATATAGGTAGTGAAAACAATCCAGCCACTCGCTCTGTGGTTCAATAGTATGTCACGTATGATTATAAAACAGGTTTTCAAGGAAGCCATTTCTATGTCTAATAATGCTTTATTAGCCGTAAAACGTCAACATTCATTGCGATGAACTAATTAACTAAGGAAATATACACTGAAGAAAATGGAAATTTCAACACACAGAAGGAGTGGTGCTACATTGCTGCAACTGAACATGCAGGACGAGTGTTAGGTTGTGATTCGATGATTACACTTTCAGGTCCCTCTGACCGCAAGTTTGGACAACAATCAATACAGGATGTGCCCACCAAGAGCTGCAATATATTAGTGAATTCGTCGAGGCATGGAGTCAATAAGGCCCTGGATCGCTTCCTGAGGAATTGTGGTCCATGCTTGCTGCACTGCACGGGTCAGTTGTTCCAGAGTATTGGGTGCCTAAGAACGGTTGGCCAGTTGTCGACCAATCATGTCCCACACATGCTCAATAGGACTGAGGTCCGGGGATTTGGTGGGCCATTCGAAGGTTGTGATGTCGTGGAGAGCTTCTCTGGAGATGCGTGCAGTGTGAACCCGGACATTGTCCTGCTGAAACATCCCATTAGCAGTGTTCGCCATCGTAAGGACAACCACTGCATTGAGTACCCTATCAACGTACTGTCGAGCAGTCATAGTGCCCTCAACAAGCACTAATTGTGATTTCACATTAAAGCCAATAGCTCCCCAGACCATAATGCTTGGTGTTGGCCCTGTGTGCCTCTCGACAATAAGATCTGGGCGGGCCCTCTCCCCGGTACGTCGGCGCACACGATTCCGGCGATCACTGCGGACAAGACAGAAGCGCGATTCATCACTAAAGACGACCCTATGCCATTCGTCGAATCACGTCGATCTTTCTCGACACCAGGCCAGCCTTACACGTCGCTGTTGTGGGGTCAATGGAACACCTTCTGCAGGGACACGGGATCGTAAGCCAGCTGTACGCAGGCGATTGCCAACTGTTTGTTGTGTAACGTGGGGTGCCACAGCTGCTCGAATTTGTGCTGCTGTTGCATGGAGTTCCATCCGGGCCATCCGAATGATGCGGCGATCCTCTCTCACAGTTGTCTGTCGCGCTGGGCCTGTGCCAGGTCTACGAGTGTGGGTACCTTCATTTGACCACTGCTGCCATACACGTTGTACCGTAGATGCCTGTCGGCCAACACGTGCAGCGACACTCCTTAGCGATAATCCAGCCTCACACAGCCCAATTATCCGAGCCCTCTCAAACGGCGACAGTTGTTCATAGCGTGCTCTTCTCTGTCGTCGAGGCATGTTTGACGGGGAACACTTCACTGAACAGACTACAATTCAACTACGCTACACCAGAGTCCGTATACTGGAGTTGATTCCTCCGCGACCAATCACGTGGGGAGACCTGCAGCAACAATCCAATGGGTCTGCAAACCAATTTCCATTTTCTTAAGTGTATATTCTTTACAATGTTATACAGTAATCCATATATGATGATCCAGTTGGGGAAAATAAAGAATGTGAATGTAATATTTCTCTTAAATATTCGACGTGCTATCACGAATACTGAATCAGTAATTAAAATTTGAAAGTTTTTTTCAATAAACCTTGCACGGTTAATTCAGTTTAGACAAAGCAGTATGATTAATACAGACCAGATATTTGTGGCTCTCAGGGTGTAATAGATGCAAACCGTAAACCGTGAACGTTATGTATACCCCTTTTGTGCTTTGAAACACTTCCAAAATGTCGATGAATGATAAAAATAGAATTACATTACAGATATCATAATATTAGGTTTGAGATGACGAGAGTGCTACAAACAAAATATTGAAGACGATTTTATTTAATGTATTTCGGTTTTGTAATTGTGAGTGGATGCTAAATTTCTAACAGTATTTGGAAAATGGCAGAACTATCTACAGAATCAAATAGTGGGTGAACAATGGTAAATGAGTGTTTTGGAACACAAAATTCGGAATTTGGCATATTGAAGACAGGTTAGTGACTGATATACTGTAGTTTTATTCAAAAATGCACCGTTGAATTACCGTTGTGACGGAATGCATGGACACTTTCATAGCCTAACGCATTTCGACAGGTATTTTTAAGGATTTTTGAAGATGTACGGAAGCTAATCAGTTTCAATTATAGATGTTTAATATGCATTAACTTCGTACAAATATCTAGTGAGGGAACTATGACCAGAGTAATGATCATAGAACTGAGTATGACGACTGACTGAAGTCTTACGAGGCAGTGTTACGTCTCATAAATGAGAGGATTCGTTTTATCAGTACACACTTATTGACTCTGGAATAGTTTTGCGAAGTTGGTGACTGCGTATGTATTCCGTAAACTGGGATAATGGTACACTGAATATTTTCTGTTAGTTCATGTGTCCTTCCATTAAAATTGCTGCAACAGTTTATAACAAATGATGTTATGCTAGAATTCTTGAAAGGAAAAGCAGATTTGGCTCCTTCAAGGGCTGTAGTGCCATGGGGTTTGGTTTGGTTTACATCACATCTGTTATTATTACTATTATTATTATTATTATTATTATTATTATTATTATTATTATTATTATTATTATTATTATTATTACATATTGGTCAAAATATCAAAATTATCACATAACTTTCAGAGTATTTCAATCATTTTTCCTTCATTTCTCCAATCTTGCCCATGCTTTCCCCTCAAAACATACATCGACAAAAATCTGCAACACAGAGACATGAGAATAAAGAGTGAACCACAAAAGGAATTTTAAACAGAGTGCATGCTCTCGCAATCTGCGCCGTAACTCCATACCTTCACCCGAGGTACGGAGCATCTAAGCATACATTTTTGGACGATTTGAATCGTATGGTACTAGCAGTAACGGGATCATTTTATGACGCAGTAGTTCTATCCTCATTTTATCCCAAGATGAATAACCTTTAATACCTTAGTTCTCAGGGAAAGCTAGCAAATTCTACAATGGACCCAGAAAGAAGTCAACAATGTATTGGGGTCGGCACTTTAGATATATCTATCCCAGTTTTATTGGCGGATGTCTTTCCTGACGCCAAACACATATCAGAGAATTGATTCACAATTGGGTGTACACCGAGCGAGTTGACCGTGCGGTTAGGGTCTCGCAGTTGTGAGCTTTCATTCGGGAGATAGTGGGTTCAAACCTCACTGTCAGCAGCCCTAAAGACGCTATTCCGTAATTTCTCATTTTCACTCCGGGCAAATACCGGAGTACCTTAATTAAAGCCATGGCCGATTCCTTTCTACTCCCAGCCCTTTTCCCTCCCATCCTACCATATGTGGGTGCGACGTAAAACAAGTGTGTACTTGCGGTGATTGGTAGTGTGGTGTGTCGAATATAGATGAAGAGAAGTATATAAAGACGAACACAAATACCCAGTCTCCGAGCCAGAAGAATTAATCACATTACACGTAGTTAAAATTGGTGGTTCTGGCGGAAATTGAACACGGGCCCCTTGAATCGAAGACTAGGATACTGACCATTCAGCCAAGGAGCCGAATTTATAAAATGTTACTGTACTGTACGTATTACGTTTATTTAACCCTATAGCTATCTCTGGAGAATTGCGTATGTAACCGGGCCAAGAAGCCATTTATTTTTTGAGAGAAAATGGTAGATATTGATAGATATTTTTCCAATTATGATATAAGCTAATGCACGCACATGGTATATAGCAGGCGTGATCAGTCAATCAGTCAGTCAATCACTCAAGCAAGCAAGCAAGCAAGCAAGCAAGCAATCTATCCTCGCCGATCTGCATTCAGGCTGTCATCCAGGTGGCAGATTTCAAGTCAATTGTTTACCTTATCATTTCTTAAATGATTTCAAAGGAGTTGGAAACCTATCGGGCATTTCCCTTGGTAAATTATTTCATTACCGAATTCCTCTTCCTCTAAACGAATGTTTGCCCCAATTTGGCATATCGAATTCAAACTTTTATCTTCCCATATTTCCTACTTTTAAAACTCCACTTAAGCTTATTCTTATACTAATGCCATTCCACGCCCTCTCTCCGCTGACATCTCGGAACACACCCCTTAGTGGAGCAGCTCGTCTCCTTACTCCCAAGTCTTCCCATCCCAAGGTTTGCAGCATTTTCGTAACAGTAATCTTTTGTCGGAATTCACTCAGAACAAACAGTGCTGATTTCTTTCTTTCGAACTTTACCAGTCCCCGAATCAATTAATCCTGGTGAGGTTCCCTTAGTTACACCATGTAATTAGAACTGCTACAGTGTTCAATAATTACTTGGAACTTGTAACTAATTTTGAAGCGAGTATTTTGGTCTCCTAATGATAAAGTTACAATGCGCAAACCTGCACACTTCATATAGCTACGTGAAATTTTGTAACCTGGCGTCTCAGAGCAACGACATTTCAAAACTTGATTCACTCCTGACAGTTTTAGTTTCCTTCTGTATTCGACTTCGGATCCTCTATGAAGATTTGACATAACTTATGTCTAAAATATCCTTATAGCGAATATACAAAAAATAAAGTAGACATAATAAATATCATAAAATATCGCAACCTACTCGTCGATTACGGCCAAACACATTGTCAACATTACGATGGACATTTCAGTCAAGTAATATGTACATACTCCACTAATTGGGAATGATTACAAGTATCACGGATTAAGAGGGACATGATTTAAAACACTGTGGCCGTTGTTGCAAGGCAAATCTCTCTTACATTGTATTTTCTTTTTGCTATTGTTCCAACGACGCAGTGTCTATACATTTGAGGCATACAGTATTTCTTCTTCGGGCAACCACTCCATATAAGGTCATGAGTACGTGATTATTGAACCCATAACCTCTGTGCCCTAAGAATTTTAAATCTTAAAGTTACCACATGAGGCCCCATGTCAATTGTGATTAGGAGCTTGAATATATGTTTATATCGTAGAGGCGACACGAGGCAGGAAGATGGCTGTTTTCTTTCCTACGCTATGAGATGTGACGTCATCCGCACGTGTCAAAGGTGGATGGATACAGCAGAAAGTTTAGGTTGAATAAGTATATTTAAATAAAAGAATTAGCAATGAACGGGTTAAAATATGGGCCCTGTATTTATCCATAAGACAATTGGTCTTAAATAAGACCGATTTGAGACTGCTAAGCCATTTCGGTGAATATGTCATTGAGAGACGCGCGTGTCTATTTTACCCACGCCATGAGGTCATTTAACCAGTTAACTTGGTAGAATAAATTTTAAATGTTCATGAACACTGCCGCTAGCAAGTTAGCAAGTACGTGGTTACAGGAAAAACTCTCTGAAATACAGTTCCACTAAGTCGGAAAAATTACGCAAATTTTCTTAGCGGCAAAGGAAAAATACGAGAAAGAGGGGATAGAATCTATAAAATAAGAGGAGACGCCATCTGGATACCCCCTGAATTTGAATCATTGACGCTTGAGAGAGAGGGCTGAACTGTTCAGTAAATCTATCGTCAAGAAGTAAACTAAGTCCAGCAAACAGATTTTTGGCCGATGTGGCCAGGGTCTTGACTCCATGTGGAGATAGTTGTTCATTGCCGAAGTAATCTGATAAAAATACGGTCAAGATACCGAAGTAGTATTTGTGAAGTTGTAAATAATTGTGTTGTAAAGAAAGTTATTCGTGTGCGATCAACGAAGACACCGAGTGAAGGGCATTTCTTTTTTATGCTTTGTCTTTCAGGAAAGAAACATGAATAAAAACCAATGCGAAGCCAGAAATGTAAAAATAGCTAAATAAAACGACAGAGGGTCATTGGTGAGCCTAAAATGGAAGCCGACGTGCAGTTAAGGTAGGTGAAATGTCATCTTACCGCCTATTATAACTTGTTTCATGATGTCAAACTTATGTGTATTTGTAATGGGTAGTTACGACGCAGTTGGTCACCCATATGTTTTTGTGAATGTCAGAAATATGACGAAAGGTCATTTGTTTTATTTTCTATTTGGATAAAATTTAAAAGTATTATGAGCGCCGTGTAACATGTTGTAAAAAGTTGTTAGTAAGGGTTACGAAGTGATATCACCTACAAAGTAGATCGTCATTTCCGAGAATTTATTGCCTATATTTTTATGATGTCAAGATGTTTTATTTGACGTAAAAATTTCTGTTTGTATTTTGATGGAGGTGGCGCAAGATGTCCGTGGTTACCCATTTTCAATCGGGTGTAAGCGCGCTGTCGTGTTGAGTAATGCATATCGGTGAACATTTGTCACGAAGGGTAATGTCATTCTATGTCCGTTTAAACTGTGTCTGACTGACAATAAATAACAGTAAAGGTTGTCAGTCATTTTTGTGAAAATTAGGTTTTTAAAATACGAGATCATTTTATGCGAAGTTATTTATTATTAAAGTATTGTGGGTAATTTATGCGTCGTGGATTCTGTGGATTTTTATTCCATTTCTTTTGTCAGTGACAGTCGTCGAGTTGAAGGTAAGCAGTTAGATTTGCCGTATGAGTGAGATAGGATTTCCGATTCAGGTGATTGGAAGCTGGGATTTTATGTGAACCCGAAGGAGATTTTTGTATAATGTTTGTCATGGGAAAATGTCAGAGAATCCACGCAAGTGTTAATTTGCGACGTGCACAATTATTGAAGGACATTTAAAAGAAAAATCTACGTGCATATCTGTTTTGTCAGGAATATCGTATTTTAATTCTAATTCTAATTCGAAGATTTCATTCTTGTGGGACCAGTTATGCGTGAAGGACAGATGTCTTATATCAAAGCTGACAGCAAGGAGAGTCGCTTGTTTCCAATACCGCCAGCTGATCGAGGGTGGCAGTTCGAAGATAACGGGAGTTTGCTGCGTGTTACGTGTTGAAAAAGAGATTGCATTCTGTAGAACGGAGATCATGAATGTGCGTGAACTAGTTGAAGTTTCATCCGGGAATAACGTGTAGGTTATTAGGTACTATTATTTGTTCAATTGAGATCGTAATGTATATCTGAACCACGAAGTTAAACTATAATGAGCGAAGTTAGCCAATTCTAGGGTTGTCCAAAATATACAGTGATGGTAGTGATGATTGATTTATTTGTGAGGGGTGCACAAAGCTTCATGGAAATGTCATGATGAGATATGACATCGTAATTGGCTTACATTTTACGGCGAGTTACTTATATAGAGATTTGTTTTGTACTTAATTATTAGGTTTATCCAAGTATTAATAATGGCTAGTATTAGATTAGATTTAAAGTGTGATGTCATGAAATAGGATATAATACTGGAAATAAATTATGTAAGTTTTCTTCCAGCTACACGATTCTAACGACAATAAACTGTTGTAACAATGATAAAATATAACTACGTCAGAATTTGAGTAGAGACTTGTTAAAGAAACCATTCGTCCGCGGAGATAGAATTTGTTGTTAATTAAGATTTATTAAATCATTATAATTTATTAAATTATTAAATTCAGTGGAAACTGTATTTGTGAAATAACTTTAAACCAAGTGAATAACTTGAAGATGCATTCTGGAAATCTCAGTTTATTTTTCTGGGAAAGTTCAAATATTAACGTAACGCTTAAGGGGACATATCCGAAGGGAATGGATTTTACTGCCACAAGTTATTGTGAGCGTTGTTGTTGTTGTTGTATTATTTGACTTTGATTGATTGAGCATTAAATGTGCTGGGATTAGTAAAGTGGAAACTTTGGTCATCAACCGATGTAACTTGAATCTTAGAAACTTGAATGGTCATGGGGTCATCAACCTCAGTGACTTAGATTAGGGCCATATGCCACTATAGCATCATTTTCTTGCGGTAATCATCCACAATGACTTTAAAGTTACTTAGAAGTTTAGAGGTCGGTCCATAACTTAGTCGCAGGTCACATCGACTCAATTAATGGTCCATGCCGTACAACCACTGTGTGGCACACACCGTTTTGACTGCCTTAATTATACCTAGAGTCCAGAGTTCGTGTTACGAAGGCTGGATCATCAAGAATGAGTATGATGGTACATGCAGTCTCACATAGAAGCCGAATTTAAAGATTTCCAGATTTCCTTTTCTTAATTCTTAACTTGTGACAATGGTTTCTAGTAAGGATGCCCATCAGGCAGTTTAGTCAAAGGCTCAAACCAGTATTCTGCTCCTCTGTGTTAAATTATTGTGGCGTCAAGTGGACAAGATTAGGTCCAAATTGTATTGATTTTAATATTTTTTCGCGATTTCATTAATAAATACAAATATTTTGAATAGACCTTTCATTTGAGTAGATAGATTAGGATTACTGAACCCTACCTTTTACCTCAGCAAGGGACAAAGAACCCGTAACGACCCAAGCGACATATCTCATGAAATTGCTGATAGGTAACGAAGGTAAGTATCCTTCATAGTGGCCCAAGGGTTCAATATGATAAGACCCTGGAAAAGATAATGCATGAGAAACGCGATGTTTATACCAACAACGATCCATTACATAAATACATAAATATTTAAAGACGTTATCTAATCTGACTTGTCCTCAATCAAACAGTCCCCACTGATCTGCATTTAGGGCAGTCGCCTAGGCGACAAATTCCCTATCTTTTGTTTACTTACTCTTTTCTTTAAAAAATTACGAAGAATTTGGAAATTTATTGAACATCTCCAGTGCAAAATTATTCCAATCCCTAAATCCCCTTCCCGTTAACGACTATTTGTCCCAGTTTGTTTTCTTGAATTCCAAATTTATCTTCATATTTTGATATTGTGATTTTCATAACGTGATACTCACCCACATTATATCGGAAAGGAAATTCTTACAAGACAGTGAATAAGATTCGAATGACCAAAATACTTCTTATTAACATGTACACTGAACTGGCAGAGAGGATTTTTCTGGATTTATGATGATGAGGAACACTCTTACGTACGCTAAAACGCTCTGTGATAAGAGGAGGAGCTGCACCATTCAGATATCTGAGGTTGAAATACCGGCAAAAAATATCTACCGTGTGTATGTCTGTCTGAGTGTGACGGAGAGAGGAAATACACACATCTTATGCAGGAAAATTCTGGTATCGAAAATTATTTCAGGTTTCCGGTTGCTATTCAATTCTTATACCTAAAATAACCGTCATACAACAACGTAGAACCCGCAGAAATGTTTACACATTAAAGACCGGGGATGAACCAAATCCGTACTATCAAGTTAGAACGAAAACGCTATTGGTAATATATTTCACCTGTTCCGGGCTCGGCAGGGCACTGATTATAAAATTTAAGTTCACAAAAAAATTGAATGGAAATCTGCTGTATGAGGAACTTCGGAAGTCAGTCCCGGGCATCGAAGTCCCATCCTCCCTACTTTCAACGTCACAACGGCTAAGCTGAAGAGCATACGGGTCAGTGAACAGTTCGCAAAAAAGTGGGCACTTAATTTAAATATCTTGAAAGTAGGGTGCTCTATAATCTCAGAGGAATACACTAGCCAACTGGGATAAGAAGAATGTTTGTTCACAATTCAAAACCTAAATTTAATAAGCTGATAGTCACAGAAAGTTCACTATATACGAGAAAATGCCATATTATTAAACACTGAAAGCAATTCAATTATATGGGAGATGTCGTTATGTCGATATCAGTCGATTTTACTTCTGAATTATCATGTTGGCAATCCCAGATCAGCTTGTTAAGACGCACATACGTATATCACATTTCATAATAGATACGGGTCTACCCCATTCACCGACTATCGGTATCCGCTGTTATCCATTAATTTAATATATAACATCACGTATATTATACGTACACAGAGATGGCATTTCTCGTAAGGAAAACAATATTATTTACAACAGTCATGGTTTAGAGACGTTTGCATACGATACAATTCCGCACACTTCCATAACCATGAAAACCATATCGTCACTCGTCGCAAAATAAGATCTACTTGATTACATTACTTATATATCACATTACCGCATATACGCGTTTCTCCGGGGTATTATCTTATCCTACTAATTTACAAAGCACACCTATACAACGTTGATTACCGAGCTCGATAGCTGCACTAAGACACGACCACTAATAACAGAAATATTTCAGAATTAAATTTCAGGCCTTCCCCTAAACTACCATTTCACACAGCGTGATTAAAATAATTTATAACCTAGATTGTAGCGGTTTATCACCCGACTTTACATTCCGATTTTCATTCAATTCTCTTCAGCCGTTTTCTCGTGATGCGTGTACATACAGACAGACAGACAGACAGACAGACAGACAGACAGACATAAATGACGTAAAAATAAAAAAATGCATTTTCTTGTTACTGTGGGCATGACCGATACAGAAATACCATTCTTTTCAAATTCTGAGCAATGTACAGACAAAACTCTTATTTTATATATATAGATGTATCCAACCCTTCAATTATTTGCGTCAAATGTTGTGAGATATTTATATAAGAAGCAGTGTTACTGGCGAATATATTGTAATCACAACCTGTGAACTTATGAATTATATCATACTAGTAATTACCTGAAATTCAAATTAAATTTACTGAGATAGCTTCACAGATGAATCCGCAATGCGGGATTACTCTATGTACGGCCGTATTGTCCGTAATGAACAGTATTTCATTTGTTGTAGAGCTTCTTCAAGAAATGTACCTTCTATAGCACTGTTTACGTTACTATGTTCAATCCCAATACTTCACCCTCAAGAACATTTTAAGTTATAAACTACAGTTTAGGACTTTGAATAGTATTATCTCAGATCTCTGATTGTGAGCTTTATATTTTAGGAAAGTAATATTATACAGTAAAACCTACCTTCAACGGAGTCTTAATTAAACGGAAATTTGTCTTAAAGGGAAATATTTAACGGTCCCGTGAGTTTAGTGGTGAAAGAGGTGTTAAATTCCCTTCATTAAACGGAAACTGTGTTACGCGGACACCGGAAATAAAATACGCATCTTAACGTAACATTTCCAAGTTCCGGAGTGCGGTGTTTAGAACATTTTTGGGCACCCTGTGAAAGTCTACTTTGTCTGCTATACCAGTTCATTCTGTAGCTTTAGTGTCGTCTGGCCTCCGAAGAGTCCTAGTGCTCATCTTTCGAGTTGACCTGCAAAGGCGACCTGCCTGTCTGTGGGCATGGGCCCCTACCTATGATGAATTCTAATGCTGAAGACGGCAAACACACCGAGCTCTCAAGCCATTGGGATTCACCAATGAAGTTTAATATCCTCGACCCGGCCGGGAATCGAACCCGGGACCCCTTGAACCAAAGGCCAGCACGCTAACCATTTAGCCATGGATCCGGACATTCTGCAGCTAACAGCAAATGGGTAAATAGATCTTCGTGCATTTGTTCTCAACTTACACGTTAAAGTGTACGGCTAATTGCCCGTTTACAGTTGTCCAAGCCTTTCCAATTTCTCGCTTTAATGAACCGTCAATCAAAAAAATTTCTGTCTTTGTTTCGGCTCTTGTCAATTAGCTTAGAACTCAGCTTTTAACTGAGCACTTCTAAACTTACATTACTGTCTTAGTTAGCCAGTAGTCATTATGGCTTCGAAAGCAAGAGTTGTACTTGGCCTTAACACGAGAATAGAATTGATGCATGCTAGTAAGCGAGATTAATTGAGTATAATGCAGATTATGAAGATGTTAAACGTAGGTAAAACTCAAGTGTACGAGAGTTAAAAGAAGGAAAAGGAAAGTTTGAAACAGTAGAAAAACTCTGCTAATGTAAAAAGAACGTAAAGAAAGTTAAAACCAGGACATTAATGAAATAGTGTGCGAGAGGTTTGTTAGTATCAGGATAAACATCTTCGAATTTCGGGTCCTATATTACAAGAATACGGTAAAAACGTGGCTGAAAATCTAGACAACTCATAATTCAAAACAAATACTCGATGGTTGGAGAGTTGCCACAAAATACATCAGATAGTTCTTAACGAACTTTGTGGTGAATCGAATGATTTCAACAGTCTGTATGTCCAGTAGTCTACATATGCATCTTCATGGTTTATAACCTATTACTTTAGTATAGGCCTACTTTCGTTAATCGGAAACCTTTCTTTAACGGAAAATTTTGCAATTCCCGTTCGATTCAGCTGAAAACAGATGTTACTGTATTACGCTTCTCAGATTGAGAATGAATTCTCTTATGGAGTTAACCTACAAAGAACTACACATCGGCTTTGCTCGCCCAGCCTATTATCATTATAATTAATAAGTTAATATGAATTCGCAGATCATTATCCTTTAAATTAAGAAGCAAACAGTCCCCATCAATAATAACATTTAATTTGCCTGTCATTTCTTTGTAAACGTACTTGGATAATTTAAACAGACAGCCATTTTTAAAAACTCTCTCACGAGAATGTTTCGTTTTCCATTGCCCTGCCTAGTGCAATGCCTGAAATAGTATATTTTACAATCTCAGTCCATCACGAAACATCATCAGGTTACTACTCGTTGGCTGAACGGTCAGCGTACTGGCCTTCGGTTCAGAGGATCCCGGGTTCGATTCCCGGCCGGGTCGGGGATTTTGACCTTAATTGGTTAATTCCAACGGCACGGGGCTGGGTGTATGTGTTGTATTCATCATCATTTCATCCTCATCACGAGGCGCAGGTCGCCTACGGGAGTCAAATATAAAGACCTGCACCTGGCGAGCCGAACCCGCTCTGGGATATCCCGGCACTAAAAGCCATACAGCATTTCATTTCATCAGGTTACTTAAGATGTTGAAGGTAATCGACTAAACTTGACAATACTAATCCTCAGTTTATATTCACTACGTAAGCTATCCACACATTTCAGGTGGATATTGTTGTTCGGCGCGACGAAACATAGCAGTAAATCATGTTTTACCTTCCATTACAGGTTGTAGAAATTGTTAGCAGCATGTCAGAATAGTGTACCAACCTATAGTCAATAAAAACACTGACCCTTGTCGAGTTCACTAATGTATACAGCTAAACAAACATGGTGTGTATGCTTTCTCTTTATAATATAATGATGGGATCGCACGAGAGTGTTTGTACTTTTGTAGCACGGTGCTTGCCCATCATTCAGAGTGTGTCAATGTTGTTATACCGGACGAGCTGTTCAACAGCTTTGGAAGAAATGTTATGACACACGCCAGTAAATTCCACCTCAAACCAACCTCTTTCTCGAAAATTCCACTTCCATTAACATTACAGCTGGTAAATGGTGTGCAAATAAACAAGACTATCGAATGTTTATTATTTTAATTGAAATTCGTATTACAACGGAACTTCTGAGAACGATACTCGAATTATTTCATCCATTGTGGAAGTAGATTATTGTTATAGAGCAGTAAATCCTGCACTTCTGTACCGATATTTATTCAATACAGAAATGCTATGAAAGTGCGGCCAGTATCCTGTATTCGGGACTTGGTGAGTTCGAGCCCCACTGTCTGCAGCCCTGAAGATGGTTTTCCGTGGTTTCCAGGCAAATGTGGAGCTGTACCTTAATTAAAGCCACAGCCGCTTCCTTCCCACTCCTAGCCATTTCCTATCCAATCGTCGCTATAAGACCTACCTGTGTCGGTGCGACGTAAAACAACTTGAAGTACATGTTTGATTATATGCATGAAATCACAGTTTGCCATTTTTGTTATAACTGCATAGCTGAATGATTAGGGTCATTTATGAGATTTTATCTGTTTAATCAGTATTTCGTACTTTCGTTCCTTGAAGTAGAGGCACACGGAACGTCTTGGCTTAAATGTAAGTTTAAACTGGAATAAAATTCAATTCAATGAAAGGATAGGTTTAGTTAGATGATTGGTTTTCATAAGGTATATCAACATGCGGTTACATTTTCCAGGTAATTTACATGAAGAATGAGAGTGTGTGAATGCCGGTGGGGTTTTGACCCACGCCTCTCTTTAGTGTAAATTTTATGTTTTGTTTGTTTGTTTGTTTGTTTGTTTGTTTGTTTGTAAATATATGAATAATTTTTGTGACGTCAAGAGCGCGTTGTCATAAGTGTTGAAAATTTACTGATGGGTTATTCGTCCTGCCAATGCAATCTCATATTTCAAGTTCAAATTGTAGAAGTCCGGCTGTCTTATAATTTTATTATTAGTATTATTATTATTATTATTATTATTATTATTATTATTATTATTATTATTATTATTATTATTATTATTATTATTATTATTATTATTATTATTATTATTATTATTATTATTATTATTATGGCGAGTTCCTCGAGTTGAAAGTTGGATTTTGCTGCATTATTATTCTTTTCGGAGCCTTAGTCTAAATTTGTATGTTATTCCACCGTATAATAAGGCGAGGATGATTGTACGTATAAACCGGGGAGGTTGTGCGAGGCGGCCTATCTTTTGTTGTGATCTTTGTTCCACATCATCACGTATTTAGGTCCAGACGGGTTTGATATCGAAACGTGTACACTTTTGAGTACTACGTTATGTTATGACTGCGCTGAGGATTTCTTCTTTCTGGATTCGCCACGGCTGCCCTGTAATAAAATATACTCACCGTAGACGTCTCTTCTCTCCAGGAGAGTTCTCGTTCAGTAGGCTGTCAATGTACGATGCGATAGGAGGATATGAGGCTACTAGGTTATAGGCTAATCTATTCTACTGAAGTAAAAGAAAAACTGGCCCAGACTGGTGTTTAAATGCGTTTATTTATAAAGGAAAGTGATTAATAAAATGAGTAAACATAAACATTTGAATTTAAATCAAATATAAATCTGATTTAAGCATGTGTGTAACAAATGCAACCGTCATCAACGCATAGTATATATACAAAAAAAACTATTCGTCCTCCACATCAACTACACTGATTTAATAATGGAGGCTGAAAATTAAGTGTCATCAGTAATTAATTCACCGAATGTAATTAATTACAGAATTTTTTCTCTACTGGACTACGTCGTTTCTAGACAATCATGACACTCCACAATATTCTCTGCTTGTGCAATAGAATTGCCATTCGGAACATGAACCTTGAAGATTAGAGTTATTCATTACCAATTACCAAATAGTGGTGTTCATACATGCAATTATCATAACTCAGAACATTCAATAGTTTTTGGTAGTCACTGCTCCCCTTTACAATTTTCATCTAAATTAAATTACAGTGATTTTTACATAGATTTAGAACCCTGTCATGGCAGATTGTCTCCATATGATACTTCAAAATTACATCATAAAGTCAATTACCAATGATTGATTTGTTTCTTTATCATAAGTTTACAGATTTAATGGTGGCATCCCCGCGTAAAACCATGAAGCTAGGAGGTAAATCAGCTCAAGTTTTATTGACTATCTAGTCAACTGAACAGCCATCGCTTACATTCATATGGCATGCGTTGATCATATTTGGTCTTACAGGGGCCCAAACTATCTGAAGAGATCAAAACTGCGTAACACACATTTATAATTTCTAGATCAACCTGCTCGGAATTTACATATGATAACATTTATAACTGTTGGGTGCGCTATTCAGTGACGTTCATAATTGTGTTTGCTGTTCTTATGTAAACAAGAAGTGAATTTGAGATGCAGTCTAGCTAAACTGACGCGAGCTATCATGGACATAACATTATACCAAACACAGCGGAAAATCTCCCATTTTAATAAAAGAAAATCTATCTGCATTTATAACCACAGTCAATCACCACCTATGCTAAATAAAATGATCAAAGAGAAAACACTGCTGAAATAAAAATACGTTTATGCTACTATCCTACACTAATTTATATACACGCCGATTCACGCAAATGGTTATTCACAATACAAAAATACTGAACAGTTAATTTACCCGATTTCTACGACGGGTCTTTATTTCAATGCCTATGGTTTTGTTATAATTGAAATTAGTGTCGACCAACACCTTGACGTGGATTATTCATGGCTGTCTCCTGAAATAGAACAAATTAAATGATATCTCATAACAGAATGAAGTATAATTATCAATTCAAAACATGGCGTAAGAAAACTTCTCGGATGACATTGACATTAAATCAAATATAGTTATACGTGCTACATCCCATCCCTCACAAAAATTCCAGATCAAAAGCATTGTATATTATTCTGTTAATATGATCGTAGCTCAACTGAAAGGTCAGCGAGCCTTCTATAAACGTTACATAAGTAGATGTCCGATGGTTGGTTGCATGGATTTTTCTTTCACTACTAGGTCCTCTTATCACTGTTGTGAGCTCTTTCTTACTTCATTATTTCTCCATTTATATTTATTTATATCATCTTAGACCTCAAATGACATTCATTTCCCTGAGTAGACAAATTATTGCCCTTTCCTTTCGTACAAATTTCTTCGCGCACTTCTTATACTGTTAATAATTATACCACTTACGTCTCAGCTTATCAGCTGGCATAGAAAATATCTCTTTCCTTACTCTCATGAAAAATTTAAAATAAATGCTCGTAATTCTCCATCATAACGAACCAATCAATGTTCAACAACTTTCCACGACTAACTCATCGCTTTTAATATAGCAACAATGGCTCTATTTTTTTTTAAACCAATCTCAACTGGTTTCCAGGACTTACGCTATCAATGTAAAATATGTAGCCATGAACATAAAAACATCAGAACCAGTGGGATAGCCTATCATGAAGACTGTCAAAACGTCACAAATATTATAATTATTATTGTTGTTATTATTATGATTATTATTCTCTTACGCAAACATAATTGTTCCGACATTGCAACGACGGCTACCAGAAACTAACGCTCCTGATCCTCGTTTATCCACGGCTTACAATTTAAACCAGTAATTAAGTTTATTAAAATGCGTTTTCTGAATTTTACACGTAAATCTTATTACGATTAATATTATTATTATTATTATTATTCCGTGAGAATGAAAATAAGTAATTTTCTCTCCATGCAATATTCGTTTAACTCTCTACCGTACTCAAATTCGAGTCATCGTTGGCCAATTCTTCGATCTTAAATTAATTAACATGATTAATATCATAGTGCGTGAATGGCAAAAATTATTTACAAGGTGACGACCGTGTATTATCACTACATGATTAACATTGAGTGCAAATTATGCTACTGACATTTACGTTTGGCAACTAGCGTCTTAAACAAAAGTATTATTTTCATTATTAGAATAAACAACATCTTAGATTTTAGTTCACATACTCATTTGAAGATTGCCGGGCTTGTCATCTGAAGTCCCTTCGCTGTCCTCGTTCTTTTAGCCCATAACGATTGAGACACGGGACATCGTTGTAAAGCCGCCGTATCCAGACATGATTGGCGTCTTCAAGTACACTTCGTCAAGCACACGAAACTTGACCTTCACGAACTTACATACTAATTACACCATTTTTTTAATATTCTAATAACACATTTGATTAACAATAATTGCCTCTACACTCGGATATAATATTGCTCCTATGGTGAAACTACTATTGGAACTCTCCTTGGTAACTTCCTGATCAGCTGGATTCTGAAATATTCTCCCCAAAGTACTGATCAGTCGTATCGGATCAGTTCAGCTCTCTTCCCACAAGGTCGCTTAACAGTTGTTTACGTTTGATGGTCGGTCACCCTGCTATTCATGGAATTCGAATTGGCCTGAGTGAGCTGCTCGGTGATTGCACATTTTCTTATATTGGCAGCTATTTGTCCCTTTACCAAATAACTATGACCAAGCATCTGTTCCGTTAATCACTGCCCGTCTGCTTTCCTCGTAATCTACCTGGGTTATATTTACATCACGCGCACTGGAAATAAATAAGTTGCTGCTATTGCGTTTGCCAGGGACATAGTTTATGCGGCAAGGCGTGGAATTACTAATATGTTGATAATAGACTTAGATTGTTTATTTTCCCACTGGAAACTATTATTCTGAATGAATTACCCACTGAGACCCTGAGGGTTAAAATTTAGTTGTCGGAATGACTGATTTAAAATTAATGTTGCTAGCCACTGTTTCTAGCTCAGCACGGAAGAACTCAATATTTTTTGAAGTAACTTACTCGAGACAATGACACGTGACACGTAACACGGACGAACTGACATCGAGAACTGAGAATACACTGAGAATGAGTGCCGTGATTGGGTCTCCTTTATAGTTACATGAATACCACTGGGCTCTCCTTCCTAATCGCAGGGGGTTCGTACACTTGGTATTCCTCCGCTGTGGGGCTGGATCTTCTTAGCAGAATTAATTTATATTTCAAATGTCGGATATTTTCACCACAGTTATTCCTGAACTCACAACATTCGTGCTTATTCTTTGATCGATTTTACCCCGGAAATCGATCGCAGAGTGCTTAATTAATTTATCGGCGTAGGTAGCCCTATCTTCTATCGGGAATGCATTGTAGGTTGGTGTATTACGGCAACACGTGACTCACCACGCGGCATATGCGTTACAGCTACGCACTTTCTCAAATATAATTGTAAAACGTATAATTAATAACAGCAATTGTACAGAAAATATGAAATTTTATCCTGCTATCTGGATAACATGGTTTCTCCTTCATCATTAAACACACATCTAAGATTTACTGAATTATCTGAGGCGCTGGTTTCAACTAGTAATTTTGAGCGTTCTGATTGGCTTAACTGTGCCTGGGTGGTTTCTGACGTTCCTCCGCATGGACGAAACTACCGGCGAAGAGGGGTGTCTGGTATAGCTCTATCCCTTATTTAAAATTTCCTTTCCTTGTCTGCGGCTTTGCCTTTGTCCAGCGAGTTGGAGTGTTTTTAATGCTCTCGACATCCGGCTTTCCCGTGAGAACATAGTAACAGCCTGTCAGCATCTCAATTTTATTTGAGGGATCTCAACAAGTGTTGTCCTTCTGAAAGCTCTCTGCTACGTGTCTTAACGCTGCCTACTGGGATTAAGGCTTCGGCCTCAATTTTCATTTGAGGTACTTTGCCGCACTTTGAGTGAATTTCGCTGCGCTGGCTATCTTTGCAACTAGATATTGATTAAAATGATTATTCATTCTATATTAATTCGGGATATGGGTGCAATATGTCACATATTTCTTTTGTTTTAACAGGCGTTGAATTTTACTTGAAGCGAGAGTCAACTCTTCTTATTTCTTATTTTTTTGTTTTGTGCCATGTAATTTATCCCTGCAACCATCACTGAATTATGTTTGAACTCTAAGGTCCACTATGGTACTCTTTGTGTTATGCGTCGTATTCCAGGAACCAACGTTGCATAGGTGATGGTCTGGTTTTTGAAAGTGTAAGTGAATTATATTGATACTTTTCCATCGAGATTGCTTAAATGGGGCAGCTATTGATCCATTTTGAGCCTGTTTTCCTTCCTCCCGTCCTTGGATTCCTTCCATTTTTAACATTTTCTTTCTAAAAATCTCTCTCTCTCTCTTTGTTGCTTCTTCTCTTATATTGTTTCTTTCCAAATCTTTCTTGACTTCATGAATCCAGGTTGTTGTTGACTTCTTGTTCCCAAAATATGTGAGGGTATCTTTGGTTAACCTGTTGTCATCCATTATGTATAAATGACCGAAAAATATAAATCCCCTATTCCGCATTTTCTATTATGTTTTCTACGTTCCAATATATTTCATCATTACTTCTTGATTTCTATAGTTCTGTAGTTCTTAGCGGGCTGAGTATTTTAAAGTATAATATTTCTTTCCAGTTCTTCTACCTTGTTCAGCTTGTAATTCAGTACCAGACAATCACTTGCGTATGAGCATTCCGGTTTACTACTGTGTTGTAGTGTTGTATTTTGAGGCTCTTAGATAAACTCATTTTGTTGTAGGTATTCCTAGTTATACCGTATGCTCATTCCATCTTGTGTATCGTTTCTTCCACAGCGGATGTTTACAAACCATATTCATGAATTATTTCTCCCACTTATTATTATTATTATTATTATTATTATTATTATTATTATTATTATTATTGTTACCGTGTTTTTGTGGTAGTTATGCGTGAAAGAAGGTGCGGGGTGGTGAACAGGTCTCAAGCTACGAAAGTAAAATTAAATTAAAATTTAACAAGGTTATATTTTCTTTTCAAAATAAAGAAATAACAAGCATGGCAGGTACAGAGTAGCAAGTCAGAAAGGTAGGTAGAATATTTACAGGATTCGGGCTTCGCGCCCTGACTTTACAATGCTTGGGCAATCAGCCCAACCTTACTTCAAAATAAGTATTAACAGAGGGGCAGAAAACCCCATTCATGCTCAGGAGCACTTGCTCCAAATTACACCGAAAAGCCTCCACGAGGCATCCAACACTCAATTTTCGAAAAAGAGCCACTCGCTCTCAACTTTAAGCCTCTCAAAGGCCACACCAAACTCCACCTTCAAGTTGTCCTCTCTGGACATAGACACAGTGGTAAAATACCCAACCTACTGAGGTCTATTAGATGAAAAAAGGGGTAATTACATGACCTCTAAAATAACAATTTGAGAGGAGGCGATCTGCACTCCTAATGTATTTGTTTCAAAACCTAATTTGGCTCTAGGCCACAGATGCAAGGGCTAATCCCATACTACGGAGGTGACTTTAGAAAAGAAACAAATTTACATAATGTTAAAGAAGAATAGGTTGAGAAAATAAGTTCACCTCAAAACAATATGAGCGGGAGCTCGAGAGGGTTAAGCACTCTCTATCCCAATATGTAGTTTAAAAGATAGAATAAATACAAGTTTCTTTACATTTTAAGGAAGGTTACATAATGGAAAAACTTCGGACCCGCCCCGAGAGTTAAACTGCTGAGCAAGCAAGAAAAGAAGTAATTAATCGGCCATTACCTGGTTGTTGACCGCTGCCGGAGAAAGAGTCGCTTCCCGCCCCCTGCTATGTACTTTACACACTGAAAGATGGAACAGAAGTGGCCCGGAGACCCTAAAATCAGCAGCTTATATACTCTCGCGGAAGGTTCGAGGCGTTAGGGGAATGAAAACACCCTCCCACAAGCACTTTATTGGGTAGGATACAGCAACATATTCAGTTGGGGGAAGATACATCCGATTGGTCAGAAATTAATAAAAGAAATTCGGGATTGGCTAAATACAAAACAAGGGGAAAGAGAGGGGTATACAGCCAACTTAAACAATAACAGAAAGAAATTTAACAAGAAACAAACTTTTGAAATAAAAATTTCTCCAAAAAAATAGTTCTTTCACTCCGCACTAGGGTGCACTATTGTTGCTCTTCAGTAGTGTCCTCTAGAAGAGAAAGTTCATACTTCTTACTACAAGCAAAACAAAAATACGTCGAAAATGACACAGTTCAAAAACTCCAAAATTTCCAGGTAGTGACATCTTCTAAGAAACTTGAAAGTTTATACTGTCAATAAGGTTCAGAGTTCCTCCAGCAGAGGAGTTTCAACTGGCGCACATTTTAAATTAGCGGCGTGGAGGTGTACCGCCCGGTACAGACCTCCCCCCCAAAAGTTCCTCCAGGGCTGACACATGAAATCTGTTTGAAACAAGGTCCAAGTTATGATGTGGATATGAAGATTGATTGCAGAAGCATTTATTGAAATGGCTGAAATTTAGTTTGATTCAGTTTCAACATTTCTTTTAGTAATAGCGGAAGTACTGTCTTAATGTTTGTAGAAGGTTGAATTGAGAAGAAAAACTTTAGTTTTAAAGTTGAGGAAACATTTTCTAAGTCCACCAGATTTTGTTGTTGAATACCCAAGTGTAGTAATTGCTGATAGTAACTGTCCATGTAGTTGATGTTGGTTAAGTTGGATGGCCAGACCGGCCGTTGTAGCTTGCGTCCAGAGGAGGCCGCTCGGACCCCTCAAGTACCCTGAGATACCGCTCGCCCGCACTATGAGGGGAGCAGTGGTGTTGAAGCACGCCGCGCCCGCGGTGAACATATACAGGCTGCGGGCAAGTAGCAGGTCGTGCGCCGCACATCAGCCTTGGCCGGGAGGAGAGCTCCGGCTCGCCGTGCACATGTGGTCCTCGCTGGGGAAGAGGGGGCCCTTCCTCTAACCCAATCGCAGCACGGCGCCGCGCGGCTGCGGGGGCACTGAAACATTAAAGCTAGGCAGCAGAATTGTTGGACCATCATCATTTTTTTGAGGGCACAGGCTTTGTGGAGAGGTTGAGGGGCCAGCGGCGTGCAAATATCCATGGCATTAATAAAGCCACTGTGTAGAATGGAGCAGGAGACGGGAGCGTGGTAATGGCCGTGGCAAGGATAGGACAGCAGTTTAACCGCGCGGGGAAGGTTTACAAAAACTTACATATGAAACAAAATATTATAGAAGGGGCAGAATGCCTTCAACGTGAAAACTCAAAAAAAAATATAACCTTCACATTCCTTTCACGATTATATGAAGCAAGTTAACCCAGAAATTACACCGGTTTCAGCTGTGACAGGTGAACCCTAAATATCCTCTCGGTGGCTGGATTGCTTAATAATAATGTGACCGGCGTAAGGAAATCTAGAATGATACACGGCCCATGAAATCTGGGGGCAAGCTTGCCCGCGAGAACAAAATTCTTGACCATCACCTGGTCACCTACCTTCAAATGGGTGGGTCTCCGTCCACGATCATATCTTTCCCTAACCTTTTCATGAGAGACTTTAAGATTGGCTTTCGCCTTCTTCCAAAGATCTTTAGTATTATCCGGATCTATTGTCTCGGGTAGAATGTCACTCAGAGACCAGAGGTTAGAGAGCGGCGTGTTGGGAACGAACTTGAACATCAAACAAGCTGGAATAAACTTGTGAGATTCATGAACCGCCGAATTCAAAGCAAAAGCTAACCAATGCAGGGACGTGTCCCACCTGGAATGATCTTCATGATGATAGGCAATAAGCGCGGACCTGAGATTACGATTAACCCGTTCAGCCAGAGATGGTTGAGGGTAATAAGCAGAAGTAGTCACATGAGAGATGGACAGGTCAAAGCAGATTTTACGAAATAAATTAGATGTAAAAGCCTTAGCATTATCAGATACAATATATTGGCACGGACCAAAAGAAGCAAAAATAGAATTTAGGCAAGTAATGGTGGACTGCGCGATAGCCAGCTTAGTCGGAAATAACCAGGAAAATCTCGTAAAGCCATCTACGCATACAAAGATGAACTTGTTGGCATTTCCCTTTGACTGGGGGAAGGGTCCTATATAATCAATATACAGGCGTTCCATGGGGCGCGACGCTTGATGCGAGGACAAAAGGCCTACCTTGGTGGACATGGTGGGTTTACTGAGCAAACAAGATTTACAAGCTTTTACTAGTTCACGGATTTCACCGTCCATACCTTTCCAGATGAACATTTCACGAATCTTCTCACGAGTTTTAAAGATACCCAGATGCCCTCCTAATGGGGTCTCATGATAATATTTGAAGATCATAGGTACAAGAACAGCTGGAACGACAACCTTCATCATCTTATCATGCTTCGAAGTGCAACATAGAACACCGTTCCTCAGAACATAAGGGACAACATGTTCCCCAGAAGAAAGGGTTTCCATTATCGGAGCCAGCGTCGGATCTTCACGTTGGTATTTCTCGATATCCCTAAAGAGCATGGGAGCATCTGTTAAGATGGCATTAACATCAGATAGTATGGACTCGGAAGGTGATGAACTGTCGACCGGTTCACGGGTCTCGACGTCGTTGGGAAACATACGGCTGAGTCCATCAGCAACAACATTTTCGGTACCTGACATCGAATTGGAAGGCAGAAATACGGATGGCCCAACGGGCTATACGACCAGTACGACGCGGCCTACCTAAGACCCAGCTTAAGGCTTGATTATCTGTCTCCATGTTGAATTTGACATGTTCCAGATAGAGACGGAACTTTTCTAAGGCAAATAAGTCTGCCAAACCTTCGAGCTCATAGATGGAATACTTGGCTTCTTGAGCCGACAGAGTCCTAGATGCATAGGCGATGGGTCGCCTCCCTAGTTCAGTCTCTTGAAGAAGGACTGCAGCTACTGCTGACGACGACGCGTCGGTTTGGACGATGAATTTCTTTGAGAAATCAGGCATAGCAAGTACAGGGGAATTACAGAGAGCTAATTTAAGATCTTCAAAAGCGGCTTGTTGAGAAGGTCCCCACTCGAACTTGATGCCTTTCCTACGAAGAAGGTTTAAGGTCGCCGCTCTATTAGCGAAGTTAGGAATAAACTTCCTGAAGAAATTCACCATACCAATGAACCTGGCGATACCTCTAATGTCCTTGGGAGGTTTAAAATCACGGATGGCCTGTGTTCTAGAATGATCGACTGCTACACCATCAGGTGACACAATATCCCCTAGGAATGACATAGAGGGCTTAGCAAAGGCAACCTTGGACAACTTGACCGTTAACCCAGCCTTACGAAGGCGATCGAGAACTTCTCGCAGATGATCTAGATGTTCTTCAAAAGTCTCTGAAAATACGACGACATCATCCAAGTAGTGGTACAAGTACTCAAATTTGATGTCGGAGAAGACCCTATCTAGCAGCCTAGTGAGTACAGCTGCTCCCGTGGGGAGCCCGAAAGGCACGCGGTTGTATTCGTATAAATTCCAGTCCGTGGCAAACGCTGTAAGATGTTTAGACTCTTCGGCAAGGAGAATTTGATTATAGGCCTGATTCAAGTCCAAGATAGTAAAGAACTTGGCCTTACGAAACCACGAAAAACAAGAATGAAGGTCAGGAAGGGGCACGGATTGCAACACCACCTTCCGATTGAGAGCCCTATAATCAATGACAGGCCTGAAGCCTCCTTGGGGTTTCGGGACTAGAAAAATAGGCGAAGAATACGCCGACTTAGAGGGCCTAATAATACCATCCTTCAACATTTGATCGATGATTTCTTTCAGAGCCTTCATTTTAGGTGGAGATAGCCTATATGGTGAAAAACGGACAGGAATCGAATCCGTGACCTCAATTTTGTATTCAATAAGGTCAGTAACACCAAGAGTATCAGAGAACACCTCTGGAAACGACTGACACAACTTACGAATACTATCCGCCTGCTCCTCAGGTAGATGTCTAAGGTCTAACAACATCTCATCCTGGGTAGGCGAAATAGATGAACATGATACAGAATTACACTTTAACAAGGGAATTTTACAATTGGACGCAAATTTGAATGTGCACGACCTACTCTGGAGATCGAGCACAAGACCAGTGTGAGAAATGAAGTCCGCTCCCAATATGATGGGGCAAGACAAGTGCTTAGCCACAAACAGTTTGATTTTCCATGTAAATTTAAAAATACGAATTTTGGCATATACAGAACCTAGAATTTCTAATGGGGAAGAATTAGCCGAAACATATTGAACAGGAGATGAGTCATAGTCAGGTAATTTACAAACAGACTTCAATTTTGAATACCATTGGTCCGAAATAATTGAACAAACACTGCCTGAATCTAATAGAGCGGTTATAGGCTCGTTATTTAACTCAATGTTAAGAAAAGGAACAGATGCGGGGGTATCCGCCGCAATCCTAAGACATTCTTTGGGGCATTCGAAAGATGGATTTGCAAATTGAACGTTCCCTGAATTCACGACCTTTTTGCCAGGGGCTGAGCCTTGGGAAGCAGAATTAGTCGACTCAGCCGAAGCCGCTAGTCACATTTTATTATTGGCATTGGTGGAATTTGCACCAGAAGTTGAGCAGGAGGGGGTGCTATTTGAGTTTGGGCAATTCTTGGCGATATGTGAGAAAGCCCCACATTTAAAACAGCCTTGTGCTGAACCAGCTCCATTATTTGCCCTACTAGACTTGATCAGTGGACACTTATTGCGAAGATGGTCGGGCGACCCTCAAGCATAACATTTACGAGGTGTGACTGATCGGCGAGGTGGAGGCCGAGTATTACTAAAAGAAGGCGGGGGTTCTTTCGCGACACGCAAGGAATCGGCGTATCTCACTCCTTCCGCTGAGACGGCCAACGCTTCAAGTTCAGAGAAAGTTTGCGGGCACGCCGCGAAACACAAATATGACCTATAGGATGGTGAAATTCCTTCTACAATAGCCTGTACAATCTGGTCTTCAGGAAAATGAAGAGCAAACACCCTAGTATAGAATTTAATGTCTTGTATGAAATCAGCCAAATTTTCATCCAAACGCTGTACACGATAATAGTACTTCTGAATTAGAGATGACCTCGCGCGGGCGGGAATAAAATTTGCAAGCAAGTGTGCATGAAAATCTTCAATAGATGACTGTTCGGCTATGACTCTTACTATTTTGTCTGAGAGAATACCAATTGCATAGGGATAGATGATTTGCAAAATCTGACATGGGGAAAGAGGAAAAACAAGGGCATGATCCTGAAATTCGACTAAAAATCTTATAAATGAAATTACGTCACTGGTGGTATTAACGGAAAACTTAGAGATACCTCTGAGCAACCTTGCCAATGGATGAGGCAAACTGCTAAACCCTGGTGACATAGTAGGTAAAGGTTTCAATGGCAAGGAAGTTAATTCCGAGCGTATATTATTCAACGATGCACGGCGTTCAGACTCGTCCAATGGGGCAGAGGTTGTTTGAGCAGCGATGGTTTTCCTATTTACTTCTCCCTTAGGAGGCTCTTCCTCGCTACCTACATTCACTGTGGTGGGTAGATCGCCTTTGGGAGGAACTTCCCCAGTTAACAATTGAGTGACCTTGCTAGATAATTCAGAAATATTTTCAAGCAGCGTACTAGCTTCCTTCTTCTGAACGTCATTCAGCTTTAGAGACAACAGATCGTTAACTCTACTTGAAAAATGATATAGCCTGGCTTGCACACGCTTAATTTGATTAGGAGAAGGATCATTTTCATCAAAAAACTAACTACAGATGCTAGCCCAGTAATATTCTCGACGATCGTGGAAAGAGAGTCGTCAATTTCTTTCTCTCCCAAGGTGGGGATGGAAATGGGAAAATCAAGGGACTCTCTAAGCTTGTTTGTGTCTACCGCAACCGTGCCTCCAGATTGCACATTTCTAATAGTCAATTCATAGATCAACTCCTCCTTGCGCAAATAGTTAAGATGGAGAACATCGCGAGGGCCGGGCATGATGACAGAACAATTTTGAAAAACTCAAAAAATTCCAGCAACTGAGAAAATGGTTAGAGTTCGGATCAAAACAATGTTTAGCCGTCAAAAGGGGCTAAAATGAGACCCATTCAACCACGCTCTGCTACCACTTGTTACCGTGTTTTTGTGGTAGTTATGCGTGAAAGAAGGTGCGGGGTGGTGAACAGGTCTCAAGCTACGAAAGTAAAATTAATTTAAAATTTAACAAGGTTATATTTTCTTTTCAAAATAAAGAAATAACAAGCATGGCAGGTACAGAGTAGCAAGTCACAAAGGTAGTTAGAATATTTACAGGATTCGGGCTTCGCGCCCTGACTTTACAATGCTTGGGCAATCAGCCCAACCTTACTTCAAAATAAGTATTAACAGAGGGGCAGAAAACCCCATTCATGCTCAGGAGCACTTGCTCCAAATTACACCGAAAAGCCTCCACGAGGCATCCAACACTCAATTTTCGAAAAAGAGCCACTCGCTCTCAACTTTAAGCCTCTCAAAGGCCACACCAAACTCCACCTTCAAGTTGTCCTCTCTGGACATAGACACAGTGGTAAAATACCCAACCTACTGAGGTCTATTAGATGAAAAAAGGGGTAATTACATGACCTCTAAAATAACAATTTGAGAGGAGGCGATCTGCACTCCTAATGTATTTGTTTCAAAACCTAATTTGGCTCTAGGCCACAGATGCAAGGGCTAATCCCATACTACGGAGGTGACTTTAGAAAAGAAACAAATTTACATAATGTTAAAGAAGAATAGGTTGAGAAAATAAGTTCACCTCAAAACAATATGAGCGGGAGCTCGAGAGGGTTAAGCACTCTCTATCCCAATATGTAGTTTAAAAGATAGAATAAATACAAGTTTCTTTACATTTTAAGGAAGGTTACATAATGGAAAAACTTCGGACCCGCCCCGAGAGTTAAACTGCTGAGCAAGCAAGAAAAGAAGTAATTAATCGGCCATTACCTGGTTGTTGACCGCTGCCGGAGAAAGAGTCGCTTCCCGCCCCCTGCTATGTACTTTACACACTGAAAGATGGAACAGAAGTGGCCCGGAGACCCTAAAATCAGCAGCTTATATACTCTCGCGGAAGGTTCGAGGCGTTAGGGGAATGAAAACACCCTCCCACAAGCACTTTATTGGGTAGGATACAGCAACATATTCAGTTGGGGGAAGATACATCCGATTGGTCAGAAATTAATAAAAGAAATTCGGGATTGGCTAAATACAAAACAAGGGGAAAGAGAGGGGTATACAGCCAACTTAAACAATAACAGAAAGAAATTTAACAAGAAACAAACTTTTGAAATAAAAATTTCTCCAAAAAAATAGTTCTTTCACTCCGCACTAGGGTGCACTATTGTTGATCTTCAGTAGTGTCCTCTAGAAGAGAAAGTTCATACTTCTTACTACAAGCAAAACAAAAATACGTCGAAAATGACACAGTTCAAAAACTCCAAAATTTCCAGGTAGTGACATCTTCTAAGAAACTTGAAAGTTTATACCGTCAATAAGGTTCAGAGTTCCTCCAGCAGAGAACTGGCGCACATTTTAAATTAGCGGCGTGGAGGTGTACCGCCCGGTACAATTATTATTATTATTATTATTATTATTATTATTATTATTATTATTATTATTATTATTATTATTATTATTATTATTACTTGCTTAATTTAGTTTAATTTCAAGCATTCAGTGGCATTAGTTAAATGTCACACTTTAAATCACACAACGTTATCATAGTGTATTTACGTATGCTATAGATCAAATACCACTGAGCAAGTTAGCCTTGTGGGTATTGTCGTATAGCTGTGAGCTTGTATTCGGGAGATGGTGGGCCCGAACCCCACCGTCGGCTGCACTGAAGATGGTTACCCGTGGTTTCCCCTTTTTTTGCTATTTGCTTTACGTCGCACCGACACAGATAGGTCTTATGGCAACGATGCGAAGGCCTAGAAAGGGGAAGGAAGCGGCCGTGGCCTTAATTAAGGTACAGCCCCAGTATTTTCCTGGTGTGAAAATGAGAAACCACGGAAAACCATCTTCAGGGATTGCGATATTGGGATTCGAACCCACTATCTCCCGATTACTGGGTACCGGCCGCACTTAAGCGACTGCAGCTATCGAGCTCGGTGTTTCCCATTCACAAGCTAAATTAGGTCTAACGCCGTTTCCTTCCCAATCGTTGCGTCACCGAAAACCTTCAATGTGTTAGTGCGTCCTTAAACCACTAACAAAAGGTAGAAAGAAAAGAAAACGAATACTTAGTTGTCAGAAGAGGGTGAAGGCCTTCTGTAGGTCATTACGTTCATGATCCGTACGTATGGCGTGCCTTGGCCACGTGATTTGTGATTCTTTCCAATAAAATGCCCATGACTGGCGACTGAAGCATGTTTGAAAACGTTTCTCGAGAGGTCAGATTTTGAAAATACAGTAGTCAAATAAATTAATACTTTTTTATCCGTTCTTCTGTTGTGGGGATTAGAAAACAGGATGGTTCCATTAAAAACATGTCACACCAAGCAAATGCTGGGGATGTATCTTAATTCCGATTCCGTCCCACTCTTAGGCCTTTCCCATCCCATCGGTGCCATAAGACCTATCTGTGTCGCTGCGACGTAAAGCAAGTTGTAAAGTTGTGTCTTCTCCTACATGTGAGGAACTTGCCGTGAAAGTTTGGCCTAACTCATCGTTACACCGTGTGTGAATAAAACACTCCCTGAAGGTAATTTTAATTTTGAAAACTAGGTGAAAAGTTTTAATGATTACATAATTAGTTTACACATTTTTTATTTCTAGTCATTCAAGCTTTATAATTTTTAAATCTTTTGCTATAACGTGAAAATTGAACTCCAAAATAATAATGATTAACTTACATCCGGGTTCTGAAACGAGCAACACGACAGACGTTAGTTGGACAGTATTTAAACTAGCAAGAATTGGCACTTGGCCATCAGTGAGAGACCTACTGAGTAAAATTAACTGTCACGCTGACCTAGATTCACTTGTTTACCCATCTTCCCCACCATAAACATCCACATCGTACTCACTCACGTGCATTTTCCTTTCAAATTCCAGTGATATTCATGGAGCGAGTGCGTGTAGTCGTATTCACTACATTGCATGTTTTACTGCAGGGGTGTCATGAATTTGATACGGGCCACCTACCCAAATGAAATTTTGGGCCCCTAGAAGAAAATGTAAAAACCTATGAATAACTAATATTGTTAAATTGTATCGTCCCTGGATGCGACAAAATATGAATTTTACAGGAGATTATAAAAATGATAGCGAGTCGAATACTTTCAGTTAGACAGTTTCGCTTTTTATTCAACTCCAGAAATAACATCTTCACTTTATTGTCATATTTTGTTATGTGTTTATTCAGTCGAATCGAAAAAGATCTTATTTAAATGTTATGAATGTCGCATACGATGGTTTGCCGCTCGTCTTCGAGTGTATTGTTTAACAAAGTGGTCCTCTTACGATAGCTTTTGAAGAGCTTACGATATTTTGGAGGAATATACGGCATGAGAACAATAAGAGATTTTCTTAAATTATTGCATTAGGATATTTAGATTTTAAAAAACAATAGGCAAATTGACTTACTACTCTACAATAAGAGAATCAAAGTAGAAATTACACTGATTACAGTAGTGATGGAACATTCGATTCATTTTACTGAATCGATTCATTTGACTCCGTTCACGTTACTGAATCGATACAGTGATCCGATTCAGGGCACATTAGTCACCGCTCCTACTGCGTCTGTGTAGTATGTGCTGGTAAGACAGCAGCAACAGCATTCAGTGCTCGCAGCTGCCATCTGGTCGTCATACTATGAACTCCTTTCTTAGAAAAGAATGCTAGTCACTCTAATACATCGAAGATTTCCGGCGACGCAGGCTGGGACAGGTGAGGATTAGGAAGGTAGCAGCCATGGCTTGAATGAAGGTACAGTCCAAGCATTTCCTGGTGTGAAAATGGGGAACTATGGAAAACCATCTTAACGGCTGCCGACGGTGGGATTCGAGCCCACCATCCCCCGAATGCAAGCGCATAGCTACGCGATACTAACCGCACGACAATTCGCTCAGTCATTTTTGAAAATATGTATATTTCTATCAGCTGAGAATTTTTTTAAATCGTTTTGTATAGGCTACCCGAGATGTACAGTAGCCCGCTGGTTTTCTGATTCAACATGCTGTCGGTTAAGTTATTGCGTCTGTCCACATATGATTGAATTCTTGTGCAACGATGTGACATGTGAACTGAGAGAATACTGACCCGTTCTTCCCAATATATAACAGGTACTTTTGAGTGGTCATAAGCATGACTCATAGTCATAGGGCAGGCTAGAGTCGAGTATAATTGTCAAATGTCAACTTATAATACTAAGATTCATTAAACTAATAAATAGTATAGGTAACCTAATAACCTACCTACTTACTAGCTACTTCAGAATTATGTTTTGACTACCTTTTTAACACTGCAATTTAATCCATCTATTATTTAAACCTCCCTGTAAGAAGATGACAGTGAATGCAAATGGGTATTATTTTCAAATGAGCTGAGCTCGAGAGTCCATTATAGCATACGATTCTTTCAGTGTACCATGGCTCACTGTATGTCTTGCTGCAGCGGAAGCTCGGCTCTCCGCCAGTGTCCAGTGAGCCGATAAGAAGCCGTGTATCTTGTGTCTCACTGAGCCGCACTCGTTTACGATTCTTTCGATGTGCCATGATTCACTGTCTCGCTGCAGCGGAAGCTCGGCTCCCCGTCAACGTCCGGTGGGTGCGCCACACAGCTCTGTCCGCTGGGAGTAAGCTGAATCGTGTGCCGTGAGCTCGCCGTTCCCGTGAATCGATTCACTCGGACACTTGAATGAATCGATACACTGCTTCGAATCATGCATTCAGTAGCCAACACTAGATTACAGTATAATATTTGAAAAGGAACATTTTTATCAGTCCTGCTCATCTGTTTGTGGTAATAGATCACTGTACGTATTTGAAATCTTAAAAAGGTTAGATACTCTTTATGGAACATTGAGGTATAATATTTTTAGTGCAAGGTCTAGCCTGATCTTAATACTTCTTTTCCGACACTGGAATAGGATGATGATTTAAATCCTGTCGCCTGCTAATCTCCTTGTAAGAAATCACCCATCTGTTGCCAGAAGTACTCTTAGTTTCAGCAGCAACTCACTCACAAGTTTATTCACAAGATAACAACTGTCATGTCATGGCGTGTGGCCTCCAGAGAGGCCTGATGCAGGTCTTTCGAGTTGACGCCGTATAGGTGATACTTCCTCTTAAAACAATAATCACCAACTCGACTGAAACCCTTCTATTATTTCAAATCTTCTTCCAGTTGGAGTTTAACTCTTTTACAATACCTCTCAAACTGATACAGCCTCCTTGGAAACCAATCCTCTCTCCTGACACACGTCGAAATTAAGATATTGATGGAGTTGTTTCCTGAAAAATGTAAAATACATGGATTGTGCGTCGAAACCTTAAAAATCCATTACACACTTTTTTCCCTTTCCGTGCTTTTCCTGGTGTACCAAATGAAGTTTCTTAGTCTCGTGTTCTCTCTGTTCTACTTTTTCCTTTGCTACTTGTTTAACTTCACACTGACTCATTGAAGGTCCTTGACAACGGAGGGATGGGAAGGTAGCGGCTGTTGCCTTAATTAAGGTATAGACCCAGGATTTGTCTGGTGTTTAAATGGGAAAAGACGAAAACCATTTTCAAGGTTACCGACGGTGGGTTTCGAACCCACTACCTCCCGAATACAAGCTCACATCTGCGCGACTATTACCCCATTGCCAAATTCCTCGATTAAATTTTCTTAACCGGTCTCTACAACACTTTTGTTGCATCTGGTATTACTTTTTGTGCTTTCAACAACCCTCTTCTATACTGTTCTTGTGTTTTATTCTTTCTCTCCTCAGCATCCTTATTCATAAAACTATGAACACTGGACAACCTCATGCGTTTGTCCTCTTGTTGTCGCAAATTTCAGTTTGGAATTTTCAGCGGCATAATTTATTTCGTGCACGAACGGTAGGAATATATACTGACAATGAACCGATTTGTTTAGTTACTGGCTTTACTTGCTCAGTCGAGTCACAAGAAGCAGCCACTCTATTGCACGTTCCACTAGTATACTAGCTGTCAATCAACATGCGATAGATATGCCAGCAGGTTTTGCCTTATGTTTCAAGTGCCAAGTTGATTGAGGCAGTTATAAATCGTGTACTACAGCAAGAGTCAGAACAATGAAACTGACGCACCTCACGTTCCCTTCAGAATTAAAACTTGTCGCTTACGATAATCTGTACGCAAATTACAAGATTCTAACTCAGGCGCTTAATATTTAATGACTGGTGCTTAAGATAACCTGGTGGTCTGTATATTACTGATGGTGGTTACGATAATTTATTTTTTATCCTGTTTTTACGCTCTAAATTAATTATGCACTTACGATACTTTGCCAGTATGTGCACTGGAGTCCAAGTGACGTATAAACGTCGTAACCTCAATTTTGACAAAAATGTCGCTTACGATAATTTGCCTTTCCACTGACAATATAAAAAAAGAGATTATTCAATCGTGAGATTATTAAAAATAATGTTTAAATAGTTTTATTTGACTGCCTCCATAGTTTAATGGCTGAACTGCTGAGATGCCAACTGCACACCCCTTAGCTGTGTACTTAAAATTGGTTTCATTTTTAAGTAACGACAGAACTATACTCTGCAAACGACGATACCGAAGTCTCACTTACAATAATGTATTCGACTACAACACAAAAAGATATACGAACGAAATTAAATATAACTGTTCAACACAACTGACAAGCTCGTTACCACCTTCGGTTAAAGAGAAGTAGTTCGGATCTGAGTTGAATGATTGTTGGTATTACACCAACTTTTTATTATACATTATTCCATGTTAAGGAAACAGTATTGCTCTTATGACAACAAGGTTGCCTTATCGAACGGCTCTGCCCAACAGCATCACGAGAAAACCGTGGCTATACACTGCCTGACGAAGAAAGTTAAGCACCCAGAAAGAGTTGTCCAATATTATCCCATTTCGTCATACATGCATACTATTGATGTATGAGTAAATGATTAGGTTTACAAGGATCTGTAATGTGTAGAACGCCCACCAGAGTGCATTCGTAATGGTACCGTCCTGTTGCTGATAAGTTGTTACCAGTCAACTGCTGTGAGACAGGCAGTTAAGCAAGACGTGCAGAGAGGACTACGTATAGCACGAAGCACCCGCGATGCCTCGCAGACAGCCTATCCACCAATTGACAGCACTTGACAGAGGCCGCATTGTGGGACTGCATAAGGTTGGCTGGTCGTATCGCGCAATTGCCAGGCATGTGGGCCATTCAGATGACACAGTGACACGATGTTGGACTCAATGGGTACATGAGGGAACCCAATCACGTCGTGCATGTTCGGATAGACCAAGAAACACCACCCAGAAGGAGGACCGTCGTGTGGTGCTCCAAGCATTGCAGGATCCCAAAACTTCGGCACCTGCCATCCGCGAACATGCTCTGGAGACTCTACAACATACTGTGAGTTCCCGCACAGTGACTCGACTACGCGCATCCGCCGGATTGGGGTCCTACCGCCCAATGCGTCGGTTGCCATTGGCGCTGAAACACCAAAACTTGCGTTTGGAGTGGTGCCTTGCCCGGGAGACATGGAAATAGGACGACGGGCGTTGTATCATCTTCAGGGATGCGTCCCGCTTCTCTATAACCTTCCATGACCATCGTGTGAGAGTTTTGCGGCGTCGAGGGCAGACGGTAGATACTTCCCATATTGTTGGAAGATACACAGGCGTAAACCCTGGCGTCATGGTGGGGGGAGCTATAGGATATGGGTTGTGATCACCTCTAATAGTGCTTCGACAGACTTTGACGGCACAGCGATACGTCACAGATATTCTGCGTCCGCACGTCCCACCCCTTATGGCACAGCACCCTGAGACAGTGTTCCAATAATTACAAACAGCACGTGTGTCTACAGACTGCCTAGAGCATGTTGAGGTCCTTCCGTGGTCAGCAAGTTCCCCGGACCTGGGATGAACTTGGAAGGGGACACCGTCCCATTACCAATCTGCGGGATATGGAGGGACACCTGTAAAATATGTGGATGAACTTGCCTCAGGAGGGGATCCGAACGCTGTCTGACACTATTCCGAACCGTGTAAGGACATGCATTGCGGCCAGGGGTGGGTGTGTGTGGGAGGGAGGGCAGGGGGTGCGGCACCCTACTGACCTCGTGCCAACTTGTCACCTGTAACTGCCAACGGTCTTGTCTCTTTCATCCCATATTGTAATCAGTTCAATAAAGGCACATGGTCTTTCAGCATACGTCGTTTCATTCACTTTCAACCACTCCTTCTGGGCGCTTAACTTTTTTGTCAGGCACTGTGTACTTATGAAACTCAGTATCTAAGTTCAAAACAAAATAAGGAAGAAACTAAGCTCCAATTGTTTAAATCTAAGGTACAGGGGTTGTAAAGGGGGGGCTTATATATGTTTTAGAGCAACATGGGTAAACTACTGCACAGACAGAACCTCAGGATTGAAGTTCAAGGCAAACTGGCATAAAATAGACAACATATAATTTTATAGGCTCGGGGTGGGGGCTGCAGTTAATTGCATTTAATACATTTGCCGAGGCAACGCCGGGTACTACTGTGTTTTCATATCGCTCCACGAAAAGGATGGTAGCAATTAAATGGGCTTCTGGATAAAGTGGTAAAAATGTGGCAAAAATAAAATGAGCTTAAGAAACAAAAGCTAAATAACAAAACCAAGCACAGACAAAAATCATACCTAATTTCTTTATCAGTACAAGCCATGCCGTGATGTATCGCTGGACACCACAGCATCAAAATCTTCAGTAATAACTCCTGTACAGTACAAGATTATTATAACAGGCACACACAAATAAATAGATGACTTCTCTACAACAGTGACAAACTGCCGGCGATTCACAGCCTAACGAGTCACACGTTACATATACCAGAGCAATTCTGAAATAAAATGAAGGAAGGCAACAAGGCGATGGCTGTTCCTGCCGTTGTTCTTTCTCTCTGTAAATGTACTTATGAAACAGGAAAGCTTCAGTGGTTCTTTTAATAACTCACGGGCAAAAACGTGCCCCATCCGTTTCCTTTCTTTAATAATACAATAGAAAGTACATTTTAAAATTCCTTAATCACGAGCAATTATGTGTGTCTAAGAGGGGGTGTATTCACTCCTTGTAGGTCCATAATAGGAATGCTGTTTTCTTAACATGGAGTGAGCTTGTACATTGTAGTCGAATAAATGTGTGACAAAAGTTAAATGCTCAGTTAAATTTGTGCATAACAAGATTTCAGGTGCACAGCACATCAAGAAAGTATCATTTGTTAAATAAAATATGATATTTTGGTATCAATTTTCATTGCCATAATTATTTTTTTTGTGAGGAGCACGTCGCGATGTTGCGCGGGACGGCAAAGGCAAGCTTTGTTTACAGCTGTCGTGTGTTACACTCAACATACTTACTGTAACAGCTTCTAGAAGCAACCAAATGGCAATTCCTCTACGTACAAATTGTAAAACGAACTATTTCGACTGATTCTACAAAACCGCCCTGGAATTACTAATCCTACATTAGACAATCAAAAGAACGCAACGTACCTATGAAAGAAGGATGTTTACAAATCATCTTTATAATACCAGTTTCATATTAATTTTATTAAGATGCCCTTTGTCAGATAAAACTTCATTGGGAGGACAAAACTCAAAATTGACTAATCTTTCGGGCCCTCAATTTTGAACGATGTTAACGTGAAGGTTAGAATAGGATTACATGTCGATTTTACTAGAAGATGTTTATTTTCATCTGCTCGGTACAGTATTAATTCTCTTGGTCTTCTACTCCATGCATTACATAAAAGAATCTTTAGATAACAAGAAAAACGCACAACAATTTAAAGAGGGGAGACTTACTTTAATAATAATTAATGCTACTGGATTTACGTCCCACTAACTACTTTTCGGTTTTCGGAGATGCCGAGGTGCTGAAATGTTGTCCCACAGGAGTTCTATTACGCGCCCGCCAGTAAATCCACCGACACGAGGCTGATATATTTGAGCACCTTCAAATACCACCGGACTGAGCCAGGATCGAACCTGGCAAGTAGGGGTCAGAAGGCCAGCGCCTCAACCGTCTGAGCCACTCACACTTACTTTAAGAGATATAAGGACCGTGTATAGACTTTCAACGTGAGCGTTATAAACTCTCAAGACTTTCTGAAGTAAACGAAGCCGTATACTTTGTCATTTGAGAAGCATACCAATTATCTTTGATTGGTGAAGTGTTCAACTTCAGGTAGCATTGTTTATATAACTACGTCAGCGGTGCCAAGGGGAAAACTTTTGACGGTTACTTTCCTTGTAAAGAACTTTTAACAAAATTATTGAGTTTTTTTCTATGTACTGAAAGTTGCTAATAGCATTATGTCGATAACGTTTCCAGTCAACATTTATTAGACAACCGTTGAGTTCGAAGTAAAAACACCGCCTTAATACAGTTCTAGTATTGTATGAAGTCGTGCTGAAGTTCCGAAGACCATTCAACTGCCTCTCGATAGAGTCTCTGCTCATTAACGCTTAACTCGTGTACGATGAAGACTTATAACAGCATATAAAGGTGGCACAAGAAGTTTGATGAGGACTCTCTCTGGGCAGGTCATTATTTTATGCTGAAGAGCTCCATATAACTTGATTACCTTATACATTGTAAAAAAAATACATGATTCACTTCATATTTTGAGCTATGAATCTCTCTCTAATCTTAATATGTTATTTAGTTATCAGGAAGAGCACAGTTATGCCTTTGATGTGTAGATACAAGTATTGTGTAGTTACGAGCAGCATGAAATGTATTAAGATACATACCTCTTTCAGCACAATTATACTCAGATAAGGGGTATGAATTGATAAACCAAAACTGGGAATAGACTACAGCATATTGAAGGAAAAATTTCGGTTAATCTACGGATAATTCAAACAATAACGGATATGAAAATATGCGTGCTTGATGTCAGTTGCTAAACTCGCTTCTAGTTACAAGCTATTCGACACAGGACGGGAACAAGGAAGGTTCTTCTTTGGCTCGAAACTATCTACAAACTAGTAGTTCCACTAAGAAATAATCCACAAACACTCAAGCATTTTGTGGACAATTTTGAGTAAAAACTTGCCTTGTCCTGCAATATTACTTCTGCAGTCGACATGAAAAGTAGTTTATTGCAAAATCTGGTCAATCGTATTATTCGGTTTGAAGTAAATATAATCCTTTCTGGGGACTCGATCACGTCAGTGGCTTGGCGCCAAACTTTGTACACAGGAGACTGAGGTTCGAATCTCAATGGATGGTTGGTTGACATTTTCATCTCAAAATTTAAGTGGCTTCAGGAAGGGTAACCGGCCTTAAACTCCAGGCCGAAACCAAAATGTGTTCAGGTGGCGTCAGTGACAAGAGAAATAACTGGGATAAGCTGAAGAAAATTTTCATAACCGAAATTGTTTTCAAGACTTCCTGAAAATATACGCTAGCATCATATCTTTGGCATTTAAACCCAGAACGAATTCCATGAATATGGTTTTTTAACGTTTTTTCTTTCTTTTGCAATTTGTTTTACGTCGTTCCGACACAGGTATGTCTTATGGCGACGTTGGGATAGGAAATGATGGTACAACCCCAGAATTTTCCCGATGTAAAAATGGGAAAAGACGGAAAACCATCTTCAGGGCTGCCGAAAGTGGGGTTCGAACCCGCCATCTCTCGTATTCAAGTTGACAGCTACGTGACACAAACAACGCAGTCACCCTCTCAGTAATATCTTTTATTTTAAAGGATATTGTGACATACCTCACAAACCTCTGATGAATGGCATTGCGTACATTAACAATAGGCACTCGTTACATTATTCCATTTACGTTATTCGTTAACATATTTCGGATTCCATTGCTTCAGGAACTGTTCACACGTTGCGATGGAACATTCTACTAAGAATTATTCAGCATTAATATTTCAATGATATTCTCACGCAACACAAATGTCTGGCTCCTTGGCGGAATTTTCAGCGTAGTAGCCTTCGGCCGGGTCAAGAATTTAACTTTGGTTAATTCCTCTAGCTTGGGGGTTTAACACACATCTTGGTTTAAAAACAACACATCACACTACAAACTACCACAGAAACACGCAATGGTGAATACGTCCTTCCACATGGGTTGGCGTCAGGAAGACATCCGGCCGTAAAAGTAGGATACATCCATTTAAAGTTCTGACCACAGGAAACCAGGAAAAAGAAGAAGAAAAGAAGACGAAAAAGAAACAAATGGTAAGACAATTTTTAGTAGGAATAATCTACCCTGCTTCGAGCGCGGGTAAATGCTGTACAATATTTGATATTGATAAAAGCTCCTTAGAACTATTAGGCAACAAGTAATATACCGGGTGGTTCACCAGCCCCTTGCGACTTAGTTTTATGTATCCCGTTCACTACACTACTGAAATACTGTACATCGAACCCTCCCACTAAACCGTGGTAATACAACGAGATGTGTGGTTACGGGTTAAAAGCCAGCAGGTACCGTGAGTGCCACTATTAATTCAGTGTGAGTACCCCGAATAAACCCATACAACTAGCACAGATACTAGCAGGAGATACACACACAGACCAGAAACAGGTAATGTAGGCCTATATGCTGGAAATTGGGCGGTACATGCCAACCCTCCCAATAGTTAATTTGGCAGGAGCGCGGTGGGAGTTGTGATAGTGGATGGTGCTGGAAGGTTCGAAACCTACACGAGTATTTATTTATTTATTTATTTATTTATTTATTTATTTATTTATTTATTTATTTATTTATTTATTTATTTATTTATTTATTTATTTATTTATTTATTTATTTATTTATTGTTACATCTAGTTGACTGGGATGTGGCTAAATTGCACAATTGAGAGTTTACACACACTGATTTGTTATTTGGCCCCCACGTCTGTTAAAGCAGCACCTGCTCGAATTGGCGACCTCCGTGGCCGATACAGAGCTGTGCATGATGTTGTAAGGTCCGTCTGACACGTCGCAACATCATCACCGTAACGAATCGGCATTATTCGGTGATGAGCTGTCTAAGGTGACGAGGATTGCTCGGCTCCCTTTGCATACACCAGTTGTTTAAATGGTCCCACAGAAAAATTCCAGGGGCGTAAGATCGTGTGATCTGACGGGCCAGGGGACAGCTCATCCCTTTTCTATCCATTTACCAGGATACGTCGCATGGAGATGGCTCCGGACGACTACCGCCGCGTGTGGTGGAGCTTCGTGACATTTAAAGCACATCCTGCAGCGTTAAAGGAGTGGCACATGTTCCAAGAACTTGGTAGGTTACTTTGGAGAAACCACTGATAGCCTTCTCCCGTCAGATCTCCTTCAAAGGAATGGGGACCAATAAGGTGATCACGCACGATTCTACACCATTTAGTTCACGCTCCACTGTACCTAAAAAGCTGCCTCTTGTGCCCAGTGGAGATTTTCCGCACTCAAGTAATGCGTATTATGTCGATTAACGGTTCCATTGTTGTGGGCTTCGAAATCATGACCATGGTGCTCCAGGTGTGAGTGTAGATGGTACGGGTGAAACCGCTGGGTATGCAATAGCCGCATACCAGACGCCGGGCTGATATTCGTGTCCTGGGCAATGGCCCTATGCTATTGTGAGGGTTATGCCGGACAGCGTCCAACACAATCTCTTCATTGTGAGAAGACGTCACGGGATGATCTCGAACAGGCCGTGTCCTTCCCAGGAACGCAGTGGCTCGCAGACGTCTTTCCATACTCTGAATTGCTTGCCTGTCGGTTGGAACTGGAACTAGCCACAAACCATCACCTCCTCATCCTCGTCCTCGTCCAACCCAGCTCAATACCCTATGCCACGATACATACTGTCCATTACAGGCCCAAATACACATATCAGTCTGATGAAGCTATCAAGTATGCAAACTTACCACATCCCAGGTAACTTACGGCAAAATAAAATAACACAATACTTGGGTGTGATTCGAGTTTTCGGTCACAACACCCACCGCGATTCTGACAAGTGAGCTATTGCGAAGCTTGACATGCAGCGCGGTTCCCAGCCTATACAATACCTGCTCCTGGTCTGTGGATACACCTCCTATTGTAAAGTATGTGTTCTTCGTATCTTTGCTCGTTTTACGGGTTCATTCGGTTCACACGTAATGAATTAATAGTGGGGCTCGCGGTTCCTGCTGTCTCCTTACCCGTAAACACGTATCTCGTTATATTACCCCGGGTTAGGGAGAGGGACCGATGTATTTCAGAACTGTAGTAAAAGCAACGGGATGCATAAAATAAATCGCAAAGGGGTTGGTCAACCACCCGGTACTACAGGTGCACGAGGGTGAAGCTAGGAAACTTCAAGGTGCCCACTGGAACCATGCAGAAATTAGAGATAGGCTAACATCTGGAGTATTCTCCGTAGAGTGTAGGTGCAATACCCTAACTCATTTCCTTGGATTTGTAAAAGTACAACAAGGTTACAGACTTCGTTCAACATGTATCCTAATTATTATTATTAATTGACCCGATTGATTCGATTTTATATTTTCCAGGTGTACGAAGTTCAACAGCGGAGGTTCCAGACATAAGGTAATTACAGCATCAGGCATATTATGCATAAATAACATGATGATGATGATGATTGTTTAAAGGGGCCGAACATCTAGGCCATCGGCCCCTTTTTTCATCATTTAGATTGTAATATTAATTAGAGGTATCACGCATCTTATGCCATCTAATCATTCAAAAAGGGAATTCGGTTCGTAATCATTAAGAATATAATAACTGAGATTTGTTGATTTGAAAAAGTCATACTTTAACTTGTAAATGTAGGCAGATGAACTGGGATGACATTGTGCAACCTAGGCTATGTTTAACCGATGTTGCATTACGCAAGAAAGTTTCCGTTGACACAGTCAAGATGTAACCGTTCTTGCGTTTGGGGTAGTTATTAAACCACATGACACGTTTTGTATCGCACCTGGCCACGTGGCTTCGAGTTTGCTTCCGTATTCGATAGCTACCGTGTATCGGTGTGGAAGGGATGACGAAGTAGAAGGGAGATGTGTGGCCATGATGAGTTTATATAAGTCTATGTAGGGATTATAGAGTCGTCTAATATGAGTTGTAATTTGTACAGATCTGATGGAGAAGCAGCAGCATCTAATTGTAAGGTAGAACGTCTCAATGCAAGTTTATTTCAGTATATTCACCAGAGGCTTGGTACTGTTGTCTGTAGATGTATAGGCAGTATATATCGAACTTAACCGATATATGCGGTTAACATTCGTCAGTGTTCTTTGAATTCTTTATTGAATTCTATTATGTAATTTGCGAACTTTGTCTGAGGATGGAATCAGACATAGATACATCTAACATCGCACAGAACTGTTGTATTTATATCAACCGCCTCTATATTAGCTATCTGGAAGTGTGAAACTAGAGTAGATAGCATGCCTAAATATTACATTTTCTTCAGTAAAGTCTCCCAATTGTTAACAATGAGAATGGGTGGACGTCACTGCATGGAGGTCATTGCACTGGGACAGGGAAAGTAGGTCAACACCAGGTAAGTAAGATCACTAAATCGAATACAGTTTCCAACTACAAACCGGGCGGGTTTTCCAGGTGTACGAAGTTCAACAGGGGTGGTTGCAGACATGCAGACATAAGGTAATTACAGCATCAGACATATTATGCATAAATAACATGAAAAAGGAATTAATCAGCGGTGATATCAAATTTAATTCACGTAAAATATCAATAGCTTCGTAAATTTAGATCTGGTTTCTTTGTATGTAACAACAAACCTCACAGGGTATTTTTATATTATTCAATTAAAGTAATGCAAGTTGATTGTTATATAAAGTATAGTAATGAGTTCAGTTTTCTTTTAATAATAGTAATTGATTCAATTTCCAAGTACAACCCTCAATCGTGGAAATTCGACCACAATTTACATTTGCCCTGATCCATATTCCTGTATATTGCCAGGTGTGTGAGTTTATCACCCTACGTCTTGAGAAAAGTAAAATATAAGATGTATGCTCTCCGAATTTTGTTGCTTAATACAGCTACTGGCGCTCAACTAATTTAAAGAGTATTGTGTGTACGAATATAGTTGTAACTGAAGTGGTAGGGTTAGGCACAATGTGTCGCCACAACGTGGAGTTCGAGAGGTTCAGAAAGAGATATTCTGAATGGCAATATACGTCGATGAGTCTTGTTAATGGTTACGCACATATTAAGTTAACCAAGTAAAGTTAGAAATGTCATTTTGTTGGATATTTGTATTTAAAGGTGATGTCAGAGGACATCGCGAAATATTATTTGGAAACCGAAGATGTCAAGGATAGCAATAAGCAATCAGGTGATGAGGTTGATGTTATTGTGTCCAAGGACATCGAATGTGATAGCATGAATAGTTAGTTGGTGATTAAGGTGAGACCTACTGAAGGCCGGAAAATAGTAGAAACTGAGAAAAACACTGTCACGCAAGACCAAATAAAGGGGGATTGACCTTGGTTTATTCAATTTGCTGATGACCGAAATGACTGAGCAGAATAATGGCATTAGTGGAAAAATTGAATCTCACAATTATGTCATGAGTGAGAAAATTGAAGCTCAGGGTAATGTCATCAGTAGTATTAATAAGAAGATTGATGATATTGTGATAAGATAGATCAAAAGGTGTTAGAGATAAGTAAGCAAATTAATAAGTTAGAAAGTAAGGTAAACAGGGAGTGTAGTGATGATATCAGAGCTGAGATGTAATTGGGTCCGCCAATCTCCATACGGCAATAGAGCTAGTTAGTAGTAAGACATGCATCAAACAGGGGCGTAGGATTGATGAATTAGGCACCAAGATCGAGTCTAATAAGGGGAAAGTCAATCTGTTAGTGGAAGAAATGTTTGAAACGATAACCAATACAGTGGCGCAAGAAACTAGGAAATAAATGTATCAGTAGGGTGTAACAGGTTGGAAAGAAAACTTGGGGAACTAGGTGAACTAGGGAATAAACAGAAATCATTATCACAGAAAGTGAGAGAATCGGAAGAAAATGTGTAGAAGGAATTAAGAAAAATTCAAGAAGAGACTGAGGAAATAGTGGAAGAGGAATTTCTGAGTTACCAGAGGCTACTCCAGCAAGAAGTGCGTGATGGTAGAAATGTACGTGAGATAATTATTGTAACAAAATGTTTAATCACTAGGGATCAAGTTATACCTAAGTTTCCTGGGAAAGAATTCAGCCCGATGGAATTTATGAAAGTAGTAGAGAAGAAATTTTCTGTTCAATTAAGGGACAATATTATTAGCTGGGAAACTGTATTGAAGATATTTTCTAATGCTTTCGAAGGGGAGACTAAGTCTTGCTTTCAGGTACATAAAAGCTCGATGTCTAGTCTAACGAGATTTAGGGAGAAAATCATAGCCAAATTTTGGAATGAAGATATTCAGAATAGAGAGATAGATAATGTTTGGCAGGTATAATTCTAATGAGGGTGTAAGAATGACATAATAGTTTTGGGACATGTTTTGGTGTGGAGAAATTTAGAATGTATTGGATTTGAATATAGCTCGACTTATGGCAAAGCAATTTCCATATAGAATAAAAGAAGCCGTTGGTATGCAAAGAATGGAGACAATTAAGGAGATGGAGATTTTGTTAGAAAGTTTTAATGCTTTGGGTAGTGGCCTGAATAATAGCAGAACTCAAAATAGAAATGTAGAAGGAAAGAGGAATCAATCTAATAATCAGTATAGGCCTATGAAAAATCGTAACTACAGAAGAGAATATCAGGAGAGACCCAATAGTAATTTCCACATGGAGAGAAATTATTATCATAGTTCGGAAAATTTCATAACTGGGAGGAGTGAAAATGGAAATCAACAAAGGACTGGGAGGTGGCAGAGTATAGGCCATAATAATTATAAAAACAATAACGAAACTATAGATAATAGGCAAACAGGGAAGGCCGACTGAGGTCTGCAACCAACATGTCGTAACTAAACAAAGTTATTTAAACGTACAACGGGCTGTATAAACAGGTCACTGAGACAGTCCGAAAATGGTGAGTTCACGAATAAGGTAGATAAATCAGGTGATGTAGACCAGACTGTAGCTGTAAATGAATGTGATTGTGAGCAAAGTAGAATAATTCAAATGTTTATGTGACGACTTAATCGTAGAACATACATTTTATAAGTGTAATTTAAATAGTCAAGATTTGTTAAGCGATCTAATTGTACGTAATGAGGATAATTTAAGTAGGGTTACTGTAACACCGACGATTGAACTTATGATATGGAGCAGGAAGGTTAAGATCTTGTTGGACACTGGAAGTGAGAAATCATGCATAAATTTGAAGCTGTATGAGGAAGTATTGAGAGAGGAACATCAGGTAGCTGTAATTCCCGTGAGAAATACGTTCTACGTAACAGCTGTGGGAAACAAGTCTAAAGAGTGAACAAACAAATAGCTGGCCCCATTAGCATCGGTGGAGAATGCATTTTCCAGCTATATTTAGTTATACTCAATTTAGTTTATGCCGTTATTTTTGGTACCGACTGGCTAAGTGTCATAAAGCAAAATTAAATTTAAATCTAGGTAATGTCAGTCTTATTTGGGGAAAGGGTAGCAGCGAAGTCAGGTTACCATATGATGTTGTGTCAGAAATAAGTGCGAATAAAGTGGGTTGTAGTACCGAAGGGTCCAATGACGTTCCTAATATGAGGAAAACTATTGATGTCTGCCATGTGTCTATACAAAGAGATTCTAGAGATGAATTTATGAAACAATGGAGAAATGAAATTTAGAGGCAAGTCAAAAGGACGAAGTGAATGAATTTGAGCCTAGTGACAAAATTTTACTCAGGGTACCACTGCCATCATAAGCTGGTCAGTTTGTAAGTTTTTATTGTTAAATCAGGAATACTTCACCGTAGTGAAACGTATTGAGAAAAGTGCTTATTCATTAAAAGACAAAGAAGGAAAGATCGTAGGCATATACAATATAAGAAATCTTAAGAAATATATCATGTGAGTTTGTTGATTAATTCTCATTATTACGTTAATTTTATTTTATGAAGCTGGCATTGTGTACAGGACTTCAATTAGCGTGTGTTGTGTGATAAAGTGAAGCACTGTAGTGCAATAAACTCCATTGTCTGAAGAAAGTGTATATATTGTACGAAAGTTACTATCGGACACTAATGAACGTTTGGAATGACCAAAGTGAAAAGGAATGCAATCTCTATTTGTAAATAATATTGCATAATCAAGGTGAAAATTATATTTGGTATATGTTTAAAAATGTAACGATGAACATCCGGATGGATGAGACTGTGTATCTAGTTTGGAAAAGGTATTTTATGCATGTATCACGAGTGCATACCCGATTTCAGGCCATGATGTAAATATTTCATGAAACAGTCGATTCATTTAATCGATTACTTCATGAGGGAGGCGTCCTTTAACAGTACAACAGGGTTAGAAACTTCATTCGTAATTTATTATAATAATTATTATTAATTAACACAATTCATTAGATTCTATATTCTGATTTCCATCATTTAGACTGTAGTATTAATTAGGCATTACGAATCTTATGTCATCTAATCATTGAATAAGGGAATTCGGTTTGTAATCATTAAGAGTTTACATAACAGAGATTTGTTGATTTGAAAACGGCATACTTTAACTTGTAAATGTAGGCAGATGAACTGGCATGACATTGTGCAACCTAGACTATGTTTAACCGATGTTGCATTACGCAAGGAAGTTTCCGTTGACACATTGAATTTGTAACCGTTCTTGCGCGTGGGGTAGTTGTTAAACCACACGACAAATTTTGTATCGCGCGTTGCCACTTGGCTTCGAGCTTGCTTCCGTATTCGATAGCTAGAGTGTATCGGTGTGGAAGGGATGACGAGATAGAAGGGAGATGTGTGGACATGATGAGTTTATATAAGTCTATGTAAGGATTATAGGGTCGTCTAATATGAGTCGTAAGTTGTACAGATCTGATGGAGAAGCAGCAGCATCTAATTGCAGGGTAGAACGTCTTAATGCATGTTTACTTCAGTATATTCACCAGAGGCATGGTACTGTTGTCTGTAGATGTATAGGCAGTATATATCGAACTTAACCGATATATGCAGTTAACAGTCGTCACTGTACTTCGAATTCTTTATGGAATTCTATTATGTAATTCGTGAACTTCGTTCGAGAATTGAATCATGCGCAGATACATCTAACATCGCATAAAACTGTTGTATTTATATCAACTGCCTCTATATTAGCTATCTGGAACTGTGAAACTACAGTAGATAGCATGCCTGAATATTACAGGTTCTTCAGTAAAGTCTTCCAATTTCTAAAAATGAAAATGAGTTGACGTGACGGCATGGAGGTCATTTCACTCGGACAGGGAACGTAGGTCAACTCCAGGTACGCAAGAAGATGACATAACCGACTACAGTTTCCAACTACAAACCGGACGGATATTCCAGGAGTACGAAGTTCAACAGGGGTGGTTGCAGACATAAGGCAATTACAGCATCAGACATGTTATGCATAAATAACATGAAGAAGACATTAATCAGCGGCGATATCAAATTTAATTCACGTAAAGTGCCAATAGCATCGTAAATTCAGATCAGGTTTCTTTGTATGTAACAACAAGTCTCACAGGATATTTTTATATTATTCAATTAAAGTAATACACGTTGATTGTGATGTAAAATATAGTAATGAGTTCAGTTTTCTTTTAATAATAGTAATTGATTCAATTTTCAAGTACAAGCGCAATTGTGGAAATGTGACCACAATCTACATTTGAAGACTGGACATCAATAACGGGCTAAGTGCCAAAACAATTTAAAAATGTTTAGACCCGAAAAAGTGAGCTCTGTGCCATTGCCAACAACCTATAAAGCGCGCTATCTGCCATGACCACGATTGTAGTGCATACAAGACCCGAGATATGGCATGAGAGGTATGTGCCGGGCCGCTGGTGAAGGTATTACGGGCTATGTGCCACCGAGCTTTTACTGTTGATTCTGAGCGTCATGACAACAACATCGCTGTGAATTTTAACCTAATTCTTTTGAGAAAAGCCTGTTGAGAGTTTTAATTTGTGATAGTACATTTTAAGAACGATGGAATTAAACAGTGACACAAGCAAAATAGAAAGAAGGGAGAATCAATGTTTTATTCCCCTCAGCTTTCATGCTACAATCTGTGTGTCCATGTAGGTGACAACAACAAGGGGCTCGTCGTACTTGTGGCACGAAGGTATGAGTGGTCGAGGCGGTAATGAAATTGCTCCATGTCTGTTTAAAGCAGTCGGTAGTCCTGAATTTATGACGAAACGAAAACTTAATGTCTAGTCTGATAACTGCAATGGCCAGAACAAGAACAAAATGATGATGTATCTTTGGATTTACGTGACGATTACTGGCAAGTATGATGAAATAAACCATCAATTTTTAGTCTCTGGCCATTCAGTATTACCTTTTAACAGAGATTTTGCACAGATCGAGAAACGTAAAAGGGTTGAAAATTGTCAAGTTCCTGACATGGTCAATCTTATGGTGAATGCAACACCGAACAATCCATTTACGGTTACTATGCTTCAACCTGATGACCTCTTTGATTAAAAAAAAGCAGCTGATTCATACATCAATACGACAAAACTAAATATTTCCAAATGCAGCTGGATTAAAGTTCAAAAAGCCGCAGCCGGATTCGTCAAGAAGAGAAAAATATTTAATGAATTTGAAGCATGGAGCACTTGCAAGGTTCTCAAGAAAAGGGTTACTACCAATACAATCTAGAACTTGGTTTTACCATCACACCCGTGTCAAAAAATACTTGTCAACTGAGAAGAAGAGATTTGAAGGAATAGAATCGAGTATTCTTCGAAGAATTAATCAATTAAAATTGTTTTGTATTCTTAGAAAACTATACTAGAACTTTCTAACTAGAAGTAAAAAAAGATAAACTGTAATTAAATGCTTGAAAATGTACTTGGACACTTTTTATTGTTGTAGAATTACTGAAATAAACAGTTAAAATTAATAATGGTTGAGATTTTTCATTGGCACTTACATCGTTTTGCTGACCAAAAATGTGGCACTTAACACGTTCTACATTTTGCTGAGTAAAATTTTATGTTTTATTCATACGAGAAAGGAAATTAAGAAAAAATGCAATAGGAATATGAATCTTACCCTACATATTAAAAAAATTGGTTAAGGTTCTTTATCAAAAGATTTTTGACAAAAACAAAAAAAAATTGAATAACTCAAAATCAACGTTTTGGCACTTAGCCCATTATTGATGTCCAGTCTTCATTTGTCCTGATCCATATTCCTGTATATTGCCAGGTATGTGAGTTTATCACCCCACGCCTTGAGAATAAAAAATATAAGAGGTATGCTCTCCGAATGTTGTTGCTTAATACAGCGACTGGCGCTCAACTAATTTAAAGATTATTGTGTGTATGAAAATAATTGTAACAGTAGTGGTAGGAGTCGACACTGCTTCTGCCCACATAGAATACTCGTCATGACACCATCCACCCCATGCTGAATGTCTCCCTTCAGAACGCTGGAACATCACCTATGAGGAAATAAAAGGAACCGCTATGCAAGGATCTACAAAGCCGATTGACATCATAGCCTAAGTAGCTTCAAAGTCAGTGTCCTGGAACTAGAGACTTTGGGTAGGGGGATACAACTGCGCAGGCGGCCTCACCTGCTATGCTGAACAGGGGGATGGAAAAATTGGAAGGGGTAGACAAGGAGGAGGGAAGGAAGCGGCCGTGGCCTTAAGTTACAAACTATCACTTCATTTACCTGGGAGACAAGTGGGAATCTACGGAAAACCTCTTCAAGAATGGCTGAAGAGGGAATCGAAACTGCCTCTGCTCAGTTGATCTCGCGAGGCTAAGTGGATCCCGCTCTAACCCTCGTACCACTTTTCAATTTCATGGCAGCGCCGGGAATCGAACCTGGGCCTCCGCGGGTGGCAGCTAATCACACTAACCAATAAACCACAGATGTGGACCGTTTATGAACCCACTGCAGCAATTTATAAACAGAAACATAACCTGAGCCACAATGAAGTAATTGGGTTGTTCATAGGTGCTATTGGGACCATTCCAGTTGTTTCTTTTTCGTGGGTATCCGTACAAAGATGGTCACCCCGTCCAATACTTTCAAGAAACATAGCCAGATCAGTGATTAAGAGGCCCGTCACCACTCTACACTATTACTTATTTAGTTCTCAGAATTCATATCTAATCTCTTGCCTCTTCGGTTCTACTTTTCTGTTTCATATACACTTAAGAAAATGGAAATTGCAACGCCATGAAGGCATTGATTATTTGTGTTTATTTTAAGATATGGAACGATGCCATTTAAATATGTAAACGATCAAAGTTTCAGACCCATTCGATTGTTGCTGCAGGTCTCCCCACGTGATTGGTCGCGGAGGAATCAACTCCACTATACGGACTGTGGTGTAGCGTAGTTGACTTGCAGTCTGTGCAGTGAAGTGTTCTTCGTTAAACATGCCTCGACGACAGAGAAGAGCACGCTATCAACAACTGTCGCCGTTTGAGAGGGCTCGGATAATTGGGCTGTGTGAGGCTCGATTATCGCTAAGGACTGTCGCTGCACGTGTTGGCCGACAGGCATCTACGGTACAACGTGTATGGCAGCAGTGGTCAAATGAAGGTACCCACACTCGTAGACCTGGCACAGGCCCAGCGCGACAGACAACTGTGAGGGAGGATCGTAGATCATTCGGATGGTCCGGATGGAACCCCATGCAACAGAAGCGCAAATTCGAGCAGCTATGGCAACCCACGTTACACAACAAATAGTTGGTAATCACCTGCGTGTGTCCCTGCAGTTGGTGTTCCATTGACCCCACAACATCGACGTGTAAGGCTGGCCTGGTGTCGAGAAAGATCGATGTGGTTCGACGAATGGCATAGGGTCGTCTTTAGTGATGAATCACGCTTCTGTCTTGCCCGCAATGATCGCCGGAATAGTGTGCGCCGACGTACCGGGGAGAGGGGCCGCCCCAGATCTTATTGTCGAGAGGCACACAGGGCCAACACAAAGCATTATGGTCTGGAGAGCTATTGGCTTTAATGTGAAATCACAATTATTGCTTGTTGAGGGCACCATGACTGCTCGACAGTACGTTGATAGGGTACTCAATCCAGTGGTTGTCTCTATGATGGCGAACATTGCTAATGTGATGTTTCAGCAGGACAATGTCCGGGGTCACACTGCACACATCTCCAGAGAAGCTCTCCACGACATCACAACCTTAGAATGGCCCGCCAGATCCCCGGACCTCAGTCCTATTGAGCATGCGTGGGACATGAAGGGTCCTCAACTGGCCAACCGTCCTGAGCCACCCACTACTCTGGAAAAACTGACCCGTGCAGTGCAGCAAGCATGGGCCACAATTACTCAGGAAGCGATCCAGGGCCTTATTGACTCCATGTCTCGACGAATTCATCAATGTATTGCAGCTCGTGGTGGGCATATCCTGTATTGATTGTTGTCCAAACTTGGGGTCAGAGGGACCTGAAAGTGTAATCATCGAATCACAACTGAACGCTTGTCCTGCATGTTGAATTGCAGTAATGTAGCACCACTCCTTCCGTGTGTTGCAATTTTCTTTTTCCTCAGTATATCTTCTTTATCCGAATAACCATTTTATATATAAAATGATAGATGTCATTTCCAAGTGAAAATGTACTTAGAACTTGAAGATTTTTTGAAATGCTTCGTCAGTCAGGCAGCCTTGAAATTAAGGAAACAAATTAAGTACACAATTAAAAATAATACTTCAAAGGTAATTAATGACATCACTGAGCCTGACAATCATAGCGTTGTACCAACATCAACAGTTGTTAATGCTAACTTTTTTTTTTGCAAGTTGCTTTACGTCACACCGACACAGATAGGTTTTATGGCGACGATGGAACAGGAACGATGGAACGATGGGAAGGAAGCGGTCGAGGCCTCAATTAAGGTACAGCGCCAGCTGCCTGGTGTGAAAATGGGAAACCATGGAAAATCATCTTCAGGGCTTCCGACAGTGGGGTTCGAACCCGCTATCTTCCGAATACTGGATACTGGCCGCACTTAAGCGACTGCAGCTATCGAGCTCGGTAACGCTAACATTTTGATCATTAAGGAATCGCTTTCACAACGTTAGAAAGTAGTAAATAGAATGGGAACACTTTTGACAAATGAGTCACTGGAATTCGAAATGACTTGTACAGGGTCTTTATTTATGCTTGGAAGGGACTTTCCCGCTCAACCTTGGCCGCCAGTGACGGTTCAGTTGTCGGCTACCGCGCGTGCGTATGTACGGCAGAATACGGTGCCCAAAATCATCATCAAGCATTTTACCATGTTTACAGTTTATGCTCAAAAATCATTATCATGCATTATCATGCATTTTACTCACCATTCTTACAGTGTATATTGAAAATATTCCCCATGCGCTGCCAAAATAATCGGCATCTCCTAATGAAGTTTTCGGTTACTCTACCAAGTTTTTCTGCACTGATGGATGCAATTGCAACTCTTATATTGTCTTTAAGTTCATCTAGGGTGTGAGGGTTGTTCTCATAAACTACATTTTTTAACATTCCCCACAAATAAAAATCACATACCGTTAAATCTGGGCTGCGAGGGGGCCACAGGTTTCTACTTGTGATCCTCGTACCAAACACGCTTCAGTAAGGAGATAACGACCTTTACGTCTATTTTATTGTTTACTGAACCTATACGCTTGAATCTCTTGGCCAGTTGTTTTATTGTCCGATTGATAGGAATGGGTCACCCTGGAAATTTCGCTCGAAACTTTTGTCTTGCCCTAGCGCTCGATTTTCTGCGTTTATTGTAAGTATTGTGCAGATATACACGTTCACGTAACGAATATTTCACATACATTACAGCACTATACACAATCACAATAAAACACTATACAATACGACATACAGTACGCAGTAGCTTCATTGAACACCCTACTATCTCGGAGCTCAGCTCTCAACAACTGCAGAAGTGCCGGAAACCGCGCGCGCCAGTGGCCGGCAGCGACCTGTCATCGGCGGCCAAGTTCGAGCGATAAAGTCCCTTCCAAGCATAAATAAAGACCCTGTACACTTGATTATGATGACGGTGTATACATCGCTTGCGGTGTTTTCGAGCTCTGAGGCAACGATACATCTCCGAACACATGACTTAATGTGGCGTTTACAGATTAACTACATCCAATAATGACGCACATGAATGCACACTAGAACCCTGTGAGCAATACAAAATCTAACATTGTTGTGTGAAAAATATGGTGTCGTATCTGTGAATGTGAGTTCGGATGACTTTAAATAATATTGGGGAGTATTGCTCGGTTATATTGCTACTATAACAGTGGAGTATGGCCTCTAGAGAGGTCTGCCGCAGATGTTACTAATTGCCGTCTATAGGCAACCTGCGTGTTTGTAACGATGCGGCCCTACATATGAAGAATTCTAATGCTGAAGACGACACACACACTCAGTCCCCGAGCAGGATACCTTAACCAGTGAAAGTTAAACTCCACGACCACCTGGGAATCGAACTCAGGACTCCTAGGACCAAACTCCAGTACGTTAGCCATTTAACCACAGCACCGGGCCTACTATCTGATGAAAAGTGTCCGGACACCCCTGTACACCAACAAATGACTCCTCGTACCGCTAGTCTATAACAGGAGGCAGGGAGGTTTGAATTGTTTGGAAGAGCAACATGGGTACGGCAGGTGAGATTAGTTACACTTCCAGCGTAGGCAGTTGATTACGAGGTACCAAGCGAGTGGTTGCGCGGTTTGGGTCACGTAGCTGTCAGCTTGCATTCGGGAGGTAGTCGGTTCGAGGCCCACACTCGGCAGCTCTGAAGATGTTCTCCCGCGGTTCCCTATCTTCACACCAGGGAAATGCTGGGCTGTACCTTACTTAAAGCCACGGTCGCTTCCTTTGCACTACTAGCCCTTTGCCATCCGTTCGTCGTCGTTACGACTTTTCATAGCGGTGTGACGTGAAGTAAGTTGTAAAACCAAAAAAAAAGAGATTACGAGGTAGTACCTGGTCAACATTACTCTCAGTTTTCTAGACATCTCACATTCAGATAGCTCCTCATTTGTTCTCAGGTAAGCTGAGTGGATTTTGAACCATTCATCAGATCCAATAAAACCCGAAACTATGATCTCCCCATAAGAGGTAGGCTCGCTACCCCTAGACCGTGAGACTGGCATTGATGATTATGATACTCTTTAACATTTAAATGCTATTCTTATCTCGAGGTGGTAATAAAATATCACTTGTGTTAAAACCTTTTCCGACCGGGCGAGTTGGCCGTGCGTGTAGAGGCGCGCGGCTGTGAGCTTGCATCCGGGAGATAGGCTAGTAGGTTCGAATCCCACTATCGTCAGCCCTGAACATGGTTTTCCGTGGTTTCCCATTTTCATACCAGGCAAATGCGGGGCTGTACCTTAATTAAGGCCACGGCCGCTTCCTTCCAACTCCTAGGCCTTTCCTATTCCATCGTCGCCATAAGACCTATCTGTGTCGGTGCGACGTAAAGCCCTTAGCAAAAAAACCTTTTCCGGAAAAAGCTTATATCGTAATTCCATTTTCAAGACAAATTATTTTAATGCCAATCTACGGGAAATCTGAGGTCTATCTCATGACCATGCCATTAACCTTAACTAATATTTTGCATTGTCCACGACCTAAGAAAATTAGTTTTGGCTGACAAAGGCAAATTGGTGGATAAATTAACTCAAGAGGCACACTACTCTGGACCAACACCAAGTTCTAATCTTCATTATTGGAATCTTGTTCTCTGGATGTCTGTGCTTCACGACTTACGAAGCCATGTAATACAAGCCGCATAGCAACAAGTGGTAGCAGCTAGCCTCGCCCCATTAGCAATTGATTCTAACGTCCTTGAAACACTGCAGTTTTAGATTGATTGTTTAAAAAATGGCGTATGGCTTTTAGTGCCGGGAGTGTCGGAGGACAAGTTCCGCTCGCCAGATTTAGGTCTTTTGATTTGACTCCCGTAGGCGACCTGCGCGTCGTGATTAGGATGAAATAATGATGAAGACGACACACACACACCGAGCCCCAGTATCAGCGGAATTAACCAGTTATGGTTAAAATTCACGACCCTGCCTGGAATCGAACCCAGGACCCCTGTGACCAAAGGCCAGCACGTTAACCATTTAGCAACGGAGCTTGTTTACATTTCCATTCGGTAAAGTTTCGTGGTGAATAGACCGCCATCAGTCCATTGATAAATCTTAGAATTGTTCGCATTCACAAAAGTCTTTCTCGTGTCTCGGAAGAAATAGTCTGGTGATGGGATATCGTGGTACTTGGCTGACCAGAGCCTTTTGTAAATAAGGATTTCCTCTGACAATAGATCTAAAGGGCCCATAGTATTATGAGACTTACTGTATTTGCCGCTGGATTGTTCTACTGAAAAAAGTGTGCTTTACCTCACTTTCACAGACAAGGAACGCCTCAGAGGCTCAGCATACAAGAGCTACTTCGAAGATTAAAGAGACAATCTGCACCGAGTTGACGTCCATACCTGCATTACAAACACTCAGGGTACACATACATATGTAGGCATTCCCTGAAACGATGAAGACAATAACCATTATCGTAGAGTGCACAGGTGATAGATGCAATTCGGTACACTAATGGAATGCGCACTCACGAAGAATATTAGCGTTGAAAGCCACGTCCATCACACATTTGAACGTCTGCACAGGATTGTCATCATGGTACCCAGCTAGCTGTCATGCATACCATTCTTTGATGCGTAACCCATCATCGGTCGATAGATCTCCGCCGACAGTCCGTTGTATATTACTGAATGCAATTTGGGTTGCGGCATGTTGAAACGTAGTATTATGTCCTCCATGATCCTTTTGGCGTAAATTTTGTACTGTCCTAAAAACAACAGCTAGGGGTTGAATATATTTTGTAATTTTCGGTGGGATGAGTTTTAAAAGAATTTCTCACGGAGGCCTCCTCAAGAATGCGTTCATCTTTGTGACCACCCCGGTAATCACAAAGGAGGAGTGAATTGTCTTTGTCAAATAGATGTCTATTCAGTACGGACGAAGAAACTTCTGCAGGTGGTGTTTCGTCATCATTTCGCTCACAATGGAATCTACAGCAACATTTTGCATGACAATTTTCTGTATTTTCTCGTACCACACAGAGTCCAAGGTTTCCATTCTGTTCCGAGAGGAATGTGTACAGTTTGCTTGCTAAACGGTCATCCATTGACATTGCAACCTCTATCTTGTTCCTGTGTGTTGCTCTATGGCAGGGCCTCTCAGGGTGCATGCGCGTGGTGCATGCACTGTGCACGGTGCAAAAGACGACTTCGCTTGGTTGACCAGAGTGCAGACCCCCCACTCCTCTCTCCCTACACCTGTCACCCCGTTCGGCCTGTCTCCGCGTTCCTCACCTTCACTGCTGTTTCTCCCCCACTGCGAAATGTTTACGTGTGGTGAGCGGAGACGCACAGTTGTATGGGACAAGGTTACCAGTGTTATTAAAAAAATTTAAAAAGTGAATTAGAAATACACATACATGTTTGAGAGGAATGTAAACATAATTTTTAAAAATGCAAAAACCGTAACCAAAATGAAAATGCTACACTACTGGAACAAACCTCATTTGTGGATATAGAATGCTCTTCTTCAAGCTGTTTGAACTTCCTTAATTCTTTCTCTCTGACGTCTCCTATGATTTCACAATAATTTTCCGAATGTAGTCTGTTGTAGTGTCTTTCAATAGACGATTTTCTTACGCACGTAATTATCGTCCCACAGATTAAGCATTTGGCGTTATCGTCACGACAAACAAACAAACAAACAAACAAAAATACGAAAGTTCCCAGTTCGATTGAAATGGACTTTCGGAAGTCTTTGCTTTCTTCGAAACAGGTTGCTCCATTATTATGTTGTCGTACGCTTATCTATTTCACTGATAAACACGTCGTCTACCACCAAACGCTTCTTCGCTCTCAGCCACTACACCATCCGAGTCAAGCCGAGTTGAGGCGAAGCGTACCGATGCACAGTGCACAGAGCCTATGCACCTCGCTCTGCACGCGTGAGAGTTTGGGCGTTTGAGAGGCCCTGCTCTATGGAGTGATACCATCGTACTTTTCGTATATGTCTCGCCTTTTGTCGACAGCGTTTTTTCATACGCAAGGTCATTGATTCAGGTCATGGTTCCAAACACACTCCAGTAGTAGCCTATATGTTCACTTGCATTACGTTAATGATCTTATTGCAAGTCTTAAACGAAGTAGATGAATGCTGTTATTTGGGTAGTAAAATAACTAACGATGGCAGAAGGAGGATATAAAATGCAGACTAGCACAAGCAAAGAAGGCCTTTCTTAAAAAAAAAATTTGCTCTCTTCGAACATTGATATAGGAATTAAATTGATGTTTTTGAAGACTTTCTTCTGGAGCGTGACCTTGTACGGAAGTGATATAGACGATAACTAGCTCAGAAAGAAAATGGAAGCTTTCGAAATGTAGTGTTAAAGAAGAATGCTGAACATGAAATGGATAAATCGAATCACGAATGAAGATATACTGAATCGAATTGGTGACAGGAGTTCAATTTGGCTAAATTTGACCAGAAGAAGAGATAGAATGATAGAACACACCTTAAGACACCCAAGACTTGTGCCGTTAGATTTTGAAGGAAGTGTAGGCGTATGAACGATAGGGGTAGAACAAGGTATGAATGTGACAAGCAGTTTAGAGCAGATGTAGGATGCAGCAGTTATGAGAATTGAAAAGGTTAGCACAGAATAGGGTGGCATGGAGAGCTGCATCAAATCAGTCTGTGGATTGATGACTCAAACAACAACAACGAATTTTGAAGATGCCGAGGTGACGGAATTTTCTCATGCACTATTTCTATTATGCGCTTATAAATTTTCCGACATTAGTCTAGCGTAATATACGTCTTGTGCCAGATTTGTTTACGCGAACAGTCAGTCGATGTCTTCAAATTCTCTCAGTTAACCATACATTCTAACCAGGATAATATGTAGGCTACTCCATTAGTTGGGCAATACAACGTTTAATTTTATCCTGATTTTTTTTACTTTGCACTCGTGTGACAATAGCACATATCTGAAAGGAGAGTTATTCTCTCAAATAAATATATTTTTATCACAAACTTAATGTATTGTTTTTATAAATCGATGAATACTGTACATTAAGTTTGTGTCTTATACTCAAAATTCATTGTTTATTATGATTTATAGTGATAATTAAATATAAATTAAAAAGTTGAAGTCGCTGATGTTTGCGGCAATCCAAGCCTATACACATCGGCATATATGCCAAACATGATAATTAATACTCGTGATAGTAATAATAATAATAATAATAATAATAATAATAATAATAATAATAATAATAATAATAATAATAATGCCGTACTACTAATAATACTAATAATAGCACAGGCGGTTGAGTACTTGCTCTCTGACCGAAACTTCCTGTGTTTTTTCCTACCTCAGTCCGGTGGTATTTCAAGGTGCTCAAACACGTCAGCCTCATGTCGGTAGAACTACTGGCGAGTTAAAGAACTGCTGTAGGATGCAATTCCGGCACCTCGTCGTCTTCGAAAACCGTAAATATAGTTAGTGGGACGTAAAACCAATAGCGTTATTATTTATGACTATGAATCATAAACAATCGAGTATTCATAGCAATGCTAGAGAACTCATTACTACGAAATTAAATACATCTAAGGGTCTGTATTTGAGCAAATTGGTTTAGCATCGGTGTTGTCAAATGTGTATAGTTTTCACTCTGTATTCGCCGTCTGATAGAAACATTTATTAAATTAACCTGCAATCTCTTTGGCATTTCATTGGCAGGATTTACGACAATTTGCATACTCATTTTTAATATATTAAGAAGTTGTACTTTGTGCTTATATCCAATGATAAGCGCAGATTACTTTCAAAATGATTGATATTTAACATTCCTTCTCCTCGTGTTTCATATTCTGAGATAAAGGTGAAAACAGCACGTGACAATGGAAGCTGCTTGCTTTCAGAACTTGTATGCACCTTGTTAGAGGGGTCGGGCGAGTGCTCTTGCGGCAGATGGTACTCCGTCCCACTGGCCATCATTAGAGCAGGCCTTGCAAACCAAGGCAACAATCGATTCGAGGCAGACCCAAATATGGCCGGCGCAATGCAGCCAAGAATAGCGCCTCGAGGAAGCGGAAAGCTTCTCAAAGCGCGTCATTAAGAGTGACGTGGGGAACTTGACACAAAGGACGTGGACGGAACGAGATGAGAGTAGAAGGAACGGGATATCGGACGGTCACCGCAGCCTTCTTGCTGAGGCCCATCTCTTGTACCGGTATATTCTTAAAAGGCAGAAAGGCGAACTGAAAGGCTGTATTAATTCTGAATGGTTAGTTTAATGGGTACGATGTAACCAGAAACTTGTGCGACTGTGTTGCAGAGAAACCAGCGTTCTGGTCTGCCAAACAGGGAGATCGCGATTCGATTACGATCTGAGTCATTGGTTTTTAATCGCGAACGGTTAATTCCTACTGCTTTTGGGTAAGGATTTCTTTCTCTGTCACTAACATTCATACAGCACTTACATCTCCTACAGTTTCCTACGCTATATTGACACACAGTTTCCTTTCCACAACAAATACTGCCCATCTTCACGTAAATGTCTACCTTACATAACTACGCTGTTTCAAGGCCCAGCGTAGTTTGATAAAGAACTCGACGTTCTTCACGCCCGGTAATAGTCGGAAAAACGATAATGTATTCTCAAGTGGACAATCGTCTGTGTAAAAAACGGTCCCCGTAAGTCTCCACTTTGAACTTGTATGAGCTGCGGGAGTTCCTATACGTTAGATGTGCGTCGTCGTCGATAGAACTGAATGATGACGAGGACGACAATATAATGATGATAATAATAATATTAATAATATATAATAATATTATATTGTTATTACATTTATTATTATTATTATTATTATTATTATTATTATTATTATTATTATTATTATTATTATTATTATTATTATTGTACCGCGGGTACACATTCTCCGTCCCGTTGAATTGCACGCCTTCTAGGAGGCCACCTGTGCTATGAATCTTAAACTATGTAATACAAGGTACTTGGACCATCAACCATTAGATGTCTCTACCATCGGCCTGTGTCCCTCCTCTGGCGGGATTAAGGACACTCAATTCTTAAGGGTATTTCAATTTTTGAAGGTGTCAAACCTTAAGTTGGTGAAGATTGTTTTGTTCATGCGTCAAAGTTGGCAGCATTCCTATGGCTTCCTTCTTCCTTAGTTATTAACCATTCCGGAACTTCGTGTATATTTCTCTAGTCAATTAAAATTGGGGGTATGTACAGGCATCCTGCTTATCTGAAAAGAGTTCGAGAAACTTCCCCTCGGAAATGCTATAAAAGCTGGGCGCTTCAGGGCCGTATTGTTATCTTCATCGCTCCGGTCTAGTGAGTGCGGCGTAATTAGGAGGCAGGGGCTGCAGGGCGGCGTTTGGAAGGCCTAACTACTCAAGGTAATGGCAGAAATTTCTTAACATGTGATAGCTCCAGGCAGATAGCTTGATCTGAAGGTTTCAAACTTATTTAATTGTATGTAAAATCCTAATTTAATGTCATAAATTTAGATTTTCGGCAAGTCTGAGGTTTATGTTCAAATCCCGGCTGGGAAACATGTAAATTAAGCCAACAAAGTGTGATCCCCCTCTGTTGATTCCCTTTCAACTTAGTATGGGGGTGACTAAAATTTTCTAAACCTCTAAATTCTTAACACTCTTTCGGCACTTTGTATTTCTCCTTTGGTCACTCTTCTGTAGTATACATAGGCTTAGCCTCTGCAACTTGGCATCATAAGCCCATTTAGGATTTAAAGGGTTTTTCTAAAGGGACTGCAAGGGTTTCGCCTCCTAACCTTTGTTCATGGCCGATGTGTTAAACCTCTTATTCTTATATTAGGGCCATTTAGTATGGGCACTCATTGCCCCGTTTAAATCGTAATTATTGATAGACGAGTGTGTAAAAGACAGTTGATCAGAAGTGACTGTAAACTCAGTAAAGGAAGTTTATCAGGCATAATTCTGTAAGAAGCTTGTTCTTCTGAGAGGCTGGACTGTAGTAACTTTTGGAGCTCAGTCTTCTAGAATGTAAATTAGTGGAGCAAACCAGCTCTTATAATAGTGTACCTGTTCAGAGCTCTAATGCTCACACCTTATATATTATACTAGCAAGATACCCGTGCTTCGCTACGGTATTATACTGAAATTTATAATTGAATGCTTATTGTTTTAGATATATAATCCGCCGAAATTCGCAATCTGGCTCGTTTTCTGCGAGAATCCACCAAAATTCCTGATCTGACTCGTTTTCAATTATTTTACAGCACGTTTCCTCCCATTTTTTAATCTTCCTTTCCAGCAATCGATTTCGTACTTCCCGGGCTAGGCTCAGGTATTCGTCCTGGTCAGTTGGGTCCGTAAATCTTTGCCATCTTTTCCTTTAATCATTTTTAATATGGATAAAATCCTTCAGGAGATCCGGCGTGGTGTCATATTGGGTGCCTTGGCGGTACTGAACCCGCGGCCGGACTGCACTCTTAGTCATTAGCCGTCCAGGACCCGTTTCCAGCGTGGTCCGTACATTTGACGACGGTCCAGAACATTATTATTATTATTATTATTATTATTATTATTATTATTATTATTATTATTATTATTATTATATGTTCTGGACCCCACAGCAATATGCAAGACCGCTACTTGGTAGTAAATTACATCTGCAGCCATTGTTGACAATGTGACCAGCACCATTGTCGCACGTAGGCAAGTATGCGGGATTTCTGGCGATACGAATGACATACCTCCGTGTATTATTGACCTTATTATAGAGGTGAACAATTTGACGGCCATTCTCATTCCTATCGTTTATTTCAAATGTGTTTAAATTTTTATTTATATGCCAGGATAATCCACTGTAATCTAAGAACGTTCTCCGAAGGAAAAGATGGCTGTTGAAAAAGAACCCAGGAAAGATTAAAAATGATCGGTTTATGATCAGAATAAGTACATCGAAAGTCTACAGCCTGTTTCCTCTCACTCGACAGGGTCAGGGATGGAATGAATCAAGCCCCATCTAGCGGCGACAATAGGAATTGTGCCGACTGCCGAAGCTCCCCTCTGGGGCAATGATCGATGAGTGACAAATGAAATGAAATATTGGACAGTGTTGCTGGAATGAATGATGACAGGTAAAGCCGGAGTATCCTAAGAAAAACCTGCCCCGCCTCCATTTTGTCCAGCACGAATGTCACATGGAGTGACCGGGATTTGAAACACGGAACCCAGCTGTGAGAGGCCGGCGCGCTGCCGCCTGAGCAACGGAGGCTCCTTATAAGTACATTATGAACAGTAAAATCAATTGGTCTCACCTCCGTTTACACCCCACCGCCGTTAAGTTTATTTACCCCCACCCAAAAAATTAAAAGAAGGCGTGTTTCTTTATGTTTAAAGGAGATTCCAAACACGAATGCTCACGTCTATTACCTACAGTTTTGAGATATAAGTATCCCCTTAAAAATAATTCTCTTTTTTAAATTCCTATCACACTCCCCCCCCCCCCCCCCTCACAAAGTGATATTAAGGCAAAAAATACTTGTTCCTTTAATAGTAAAGGATCTTCTAAATACCAATTGTCACCACTCTAACCTCTTCAGTTTCTGATTTATGTGTCCTCATGAAAGGAATTCAACTCCATTCCACTCCCTCCCCCTCCCCAAGATTGTTTCAACCCAAAAACGCGCTTTTCTTTGCTTTTAATGGAGATCAAAATACCAATTTTCACGTCTGTAACAACATTAGTTTTTATTAGATGTATGTATTCTCATACAATTAAGTCAATTAACTTTTTCAATCCTTAAACACCCCCCCCCCAAACCCCCTTCATTGGATGTTCCGAGAATACGTGTTTGTTTACTTTTAAAGCAGATTCCAAAAATCAAATTTCACGTGTATAACATCTTCATTTTTGAGATATCAATAGCCTAATTAAAATAATTCAACACCATTTTCAGTCACTTTTACCCCCCCCCCACTACCCACGTGGTATTTCCGAAAACTAAAAATACACGTTTCTTTATTTTTAATAGAATTAAAAAATTACCTTTTTTCACTCCTGTAACATGTTAATTTTTTTAGATATACTGTAGAAATTCTCATTTTAAAATGTCACCCCTTTTTAGTTCCCCTTAAGTGGAGTTTCCAAAGACAAATCACCTATGTTTCTTTACACTTACAGGAGATTCCAAATACCCACATTTTACGCTTCTCAGATATTCTGTAGATATAGTCTTTCAAAAAATTCACCCCAATTTGTCACTCCTGTTTAACCGCCATTAATTGAATTTTCCAAAAGCAAAAATATACGTGTTTCTTTATTTTTAAAGGAGATCCCATTTACTAATTTTCAGTTCAGTAATATCTTCAGTTTACCGGGCGAGTTGGCCGTGCGCGTAGAGGCGCGCGGCTGTGAGCTTGCATCCGGGAGATAGTAGGTTCGAATCCCACTATCGGCAGCCCTGAAAATGGTTTTCCGTGGTTTCCCATTTTCACACCAGGCAAATGCTGGGGCTGTACCTTAATTAAGGCCACGGCCGCTTCCATCCCACTCCTAGGCCTTTCCTATCCCATCGTCGCCATAAGACCTATCTGTGTCGGTGCGACGTAAAGCCCCCTAGCAAAAAAAAATCTTCAGTTTCATGATATATGTATCCTCATTAAGGGCATTCAACCCATTATTCACAATTTTACACCCCTCCTATTGGGATTTAGAGAAAACAAAGAAATACGTGTTCCTTTATTTTTAAGGTAGATTCTAAACACCAATTTTTACATCTGTAAACGTTAAAATTTTAAGATGTAGACACACTCATTTTAAAATTTCACTCCCCCTTTTCACCCCCCATTATTTGGATTTCCCCAAAACGAAAAAATACCTGTTTCTTTATTTTTAAAGTAGATCCCAAATACCAAGTTTCATGTCTTTAATATCTTCAGGTTCTGAAATATAAGTAGCCTCATTAAAGGCATTCAACCTCTTTTTCACCCTTTTCCACCCTTCCTAATAGGATTTTCTGAAAACAAAAAATACGTGTTTCTTTATTTTTAAAGGAGATTTTAAATACCAAATTTTACATCTATAAACTTTAAAAGTTATGAGATATAGATACACTCATTTTAAAAATTCACCCCCCTTTTCACCCCCCATTATTTGGATTTTCCAAAAACGAAAAAATGCCTGCTTCTTTGTTTTTAAAGGAGATCCCAAAAACCAATTTTCAGGTCTGTAATATCTTCAGTTTCTAAGATATAAGTATTCTCTTTAAATGCATTCAACCCCCTTTTCTCCCCTCCTAGTGGGATTTTCCGAAAACAAAAAATACGTGTTCCTTTATTTTTAATAAAGATTCTAAATACCAATTTTTACATCTCTAAACTTTAAAACTTTTGAGATATAGATGCACTCATTTTAAAAATTCACCCCCCTTTTCACCCTCGCATTAATTGGATTTTCCAGAAACAAAAAAATACGTGTTTCTTTATTTTTGAAAGCGATCAAAAGTACCAATTTTGAGATCTGTAATATGTTCAGTTTCTGAGATATAAGTACCGGTATCCTGATTAAAGGCATTCAACCCCTTTTTCACCCTTTTTCACCGCTCCTATTGGGATTGTCTGAAAACAAAAAATACGTATTTCCTTATTTTTAAAGAAAATTTTAAATACCAGTTTTCACATCTGTAAACTATTAAAGTTTTGAGATATAGACACACTCATTTTAAAATTTCACCCCCCTTTTCACCCCCTTAGCGACGGAATATCCAATAATCCTCTCTTAGCGAGCACCTACATCTTAATATGAATCTATCCCCAAAATTTCATTTCTTTATGTCCAGTAGTTTTGGCTCGGCGATGATGAATCAGTCAGTCAGTCAGTCAGTCAGGACAAGCTACTTTATATATATAGATTGTTATTGTACATGAGTTTTGGACTTATAGACCGCTGTTGTTATCAGAGCTGACGAGCTCATTGGTTGTTGTTTGTTCCAAATATCAAATTTTAAAATGAAAAAGAAGGAAAAAATAAAATTTCAAAATTTTGTGCTTTAATTTATTCTCTAGTCATTTCCTTGTCCGCCCATTCACTCCGGCATCTTCTTACACCTTTCCGTTCCACGATATTTCCATAACAATTATTATTATCATTATTATTATTATTTGAAGTCTCTTCGTCGGCGATCCCCATTAAAAAAAAACTTTTCTATCCTTTCAAAATGCACGAAAATATTGGGATAAAGCCTTTTATTGCATCTCTAGCACGCAAAATGTGTTTTAACCCAAGTGATTCAGAAGATCGTCTCTGGAGAGATTAGCCGAGTCCATGTCCTCGTTCAGGAGACAGCTGTGGATTTCATTGAGATCCCCGACCTCATTGGGTCCTTTATGTCAACTTGACATGGGGCTCTTAGGGCGCAGACTGTTGGTATAATTTTGGTAAATAATTCCAGTACTTCGAAGGGTAAGGAGAGACGAAAATGGAGCGATGGAAATGTGGTGGTGGTTTCAATTTGAGACTTCGTTAAGGAGATTTGTCGGTGCTTCGGGAGGTGGAGGTAATGTGGGATGCAACGTAAAGTGTTGGGGCATGCAGTATCACTGGATTTGGGGAGGGCTGGTTTTGGGGGGTATTGCTTGGTTTATGTGGTATTTGCTAGTAGGAAGAATAGATTTCTGAGAAGTTGTGTGCTGGGGTTGGGTGGTGATGTGCGACTTTGGTTGTACACAGGAGTGGGATTTATATTGAGAACCAGGAGTGGGGGAATATGCAGGTTTGTTGGTTGCGGTTGTCGGAGGTGTTTGCTGGCTATATGATGAGCTTTAATAGCTTTTTTGAAGAAAGGGCAACCTGGGTAAGAAGCGGCGCGATTGTCGCTGCAGTTTGCACATTTGGGGTGGTCTCAGAGAACTGGGCAGACGGAGTAGTGGTGATGATCACCGCAACGGTTAGCAGCGGGTTCGATTTTTGCAATTTGCGGCATAATGGTTTAGCTGTAGACATTTGACGCACATAAAGAGCAGTGAGTGAATTTGAGGCTTCTTTTGTGCAGTACGAGTTCGAGTCTGGGTTGATGGAGTTCGTGGGGCTATTGGTGAGGTATGGGAATTACCTGGATGTGGATTGTCAGTTTGTATTGGTTCTGTGGGTTCAAGTAGGGGGTCGGTTTGGATTTCCTGTTCTGCAGTTTGAGGCGTGATATGGAAACCAGGGTCAGTTTGAATTTCCTGTTCTGCTGTTTGAGGTGTGGTTTGGGAGCCGCATTCACAGTGTGTGGTCTCTTCCTCCGATGTTTCTTCTTCCTCGCATGAGTCTTCTGAGTTGTCTTCCTCTCCTACTTGAAGGTAGTCTTCCGGCTTATGGGTTAGGTAGGTAACTGAGGGATGAAAGCATACTGGTGCGGGTATGTCGTCGAGTGCCGGTATTCTGTCTGCAAAATCTTCGTAGTGGTAATCTTGGAGCAGAGTGATCAATAGTAGGTTGTTATGGGTTTCTTTAATTACGGCGATGTATGTTTGGATGAGATCTTAATTGGCACTGAGGATGATGTAACGATTTAGGGGTACTGGTCCTTCAACGCTGAGGGGGATAATGAGTACTTTGGACCATGGCGATACTGGGAATGGTGAATTATTTCGAATATATGTGTATGGATATTCTAAATTGTGGTCTTGCTGCTGCGTGTTTGGTAGTCTTTGGCTGGGTGGGGAACAGGTACCAGGCCACTCGACCCACCGGGCTTGTTCCGGGATCTTGATTTTTGGGGCATTGTGGAATTTCACTTGGTTAAGTTTGGTTGGGTGGGGGTAGGGATGGGTGCGGAAGAAATACTGAAGGTCAAACGCACTGGCGGACCGGACTATTAATTTTCAACTTGTTTCCGGAGTCGTGTCAGGCTAGTTTTTAAGTGGATTATGCAACGGGCAACGCACGAGCTCAGCATACCAAGCTGACTGACAAATGCTCTGGGGCTACCCTTGGTGGTAGCTGTAGTCTTCTTGGCTGGCGAGGCTAGCGTGTGCTAGCGTCGGCATGGCAGAGGAGACTGGCAGGGAGCGACCCTGGTCATCCGTATGAGCCACCTACCTCCGGAGGGATAGGTGGTTTGTGAGCTACCGATACCAGTGCGCTTTAGCGCTCTTCTGTCGGTCATTATTTAATATATTTAATTTTGAGGGTTCAAAATAATAATGATGAGTAAATTAGTGGAGTGTTGATTAATTTTTGCGGTAGAATGCGTGTTGAGAAATTTTAAATATATGGTATTTGACTAGGAGCTCAAACTTTACTCTCCCGATATTGGTGACACAAATATTTTAGTGGAATATGGCATATGGTCGTGTACACGTGGTAGTCCTTCATGTATCGACCGTGCAGATATTGCTTTTGGATATGCAAATGCTATGCCGTATATATTGCGCTAATTTATCTAGGATAAATTTAATGCAGATGTTGGGTTGTTTTTACAACATAGTTGTATTGGCAGTTAATTTTACGGTGCTCACGCCTTGGTTTCCGTGTGTTCCAGTGCTTTTGTGGCTGGATGTTGTAAGTTTTAAGGAAGTGAGGACTTACATGGTGACTTGGTGGGGAGGGGGGTGTTGGTAGAGCTAGGGGGTTAATTTAGGTGAGAATCAGTTGTCTAGTTGGCATGGCTGGATAGGGTTCCTGGTTTTGGGCCGATAGTAGTTTAAGAAGGAGTAAATTTAGTAGGACAGAGGTGTCTTGACTGGGCTGAGTGGTGTACCCGTGGGTGAGAGGACCGAGGTTCGAGGAGGGCGGAATGTTGAGGCTTAGTAATGGGGGAGGTTTAGTGTGTGCGTGTATGTGTTGTTCACGTCTGCAATGGTCTTTAATTGCCTTTTTTAAGAATGGGTAACCGGGAAATGAGGCGGCGTGGCTGCCACGGCAGTTCGCGCACCTTGCCTGGTCCCGTGGCACCGTGCAATCAGTGTACGGTGAGGACCGCCACATCTGTTGCAGCGGGTAGACTCAGAGCACGTAGCTGCAGAGTGGTTTAGCTGAAGGCAATTAAAACACTGTGTGATTAGCGTTGGGCGGGAGGGATGCGGGTTCGAATCTCTGTTGGTTGAGTGTGTCGTGTTGGTGGCTTCTTGGACTTTGGAAAAGGTTTGTTGCACATGCTCACAGGCTGAGTGTAGTTGTGTTGTGTGACCGTGCCCGGTTGTGAGTCTGATGGGATCTCAGTCCCGGGCTCGGCTGCTGCTTGTGAGGATTGCGTTTTCTTGCCCGATTGTGAGAATAATGGGGTCTCAGTCCCGGGTTTGGTCACTAGTTGAGGGGAGAGGGGGGAAGTGAGGGGTGTGTCTGTATGTGATAGACATATGCCTTCTGTCTGTGTTGGTTGATGTTTGGTGTTTTTGTGAGTTTGTGAAAATTTAGTGAATGTGCGTGGTGTGGGGTTGGTTTGTGCAACTGTGTGTTTTATGCCAGGTGTGGTTTAGGTGGTTGCATGTCCTGTTTGGGTGTCATCTGTGTTGTCTGTCTTCTGTGCACAAAGTTCTGAGTTGTCTGCACAAATTTTATAACCGATATTGCTAATTTCAATCTGGTCGTTAATTTCATCATAGCTTTGCTCTGAATCATGTGGAAAAATGAGAATAAATCTGTTATGTAGTTCGTGCGGGAATTGGATGTGATGTCTGACTGGGTTGATGGCTGTAAGTGCAACCCTACGGTGATGGTGGCGTGCTTTTAGTCTTTGCTTGGGGTTCAGGTATGGATTCCATTGCAGAGGAACGCTGAAGGGATAGCATTTGGTGTCGGGTGCATCGGTTAGGATTTCTAATGGGCGATGGAAGGGGGAGTTGGGATCTCGGTAGTTTGAGGACATGTTTATGACGGGGATGTTGGTGTCCTGGCTATTCTGTCCACCACGGTGGTCCCGACAGGGTGGGGGAGGGGTCCTTGTGTGTTTTTAAAAACACTGGAACGGTCAAACTCAATAAGAGGACCGGGGCGCTGGTAGGTGCTCGCTCAGTGGGCACGGTCGAAGCAGGTTTAGTTTTACCGTGTCACAACGGGACAAGCTTCGAACCATTGACCACACTGAGGGCTCTGACGATTTGCTTTGTGCCTGCTATGAGCTAGGCTGGCAGGCGGTGGTGAGTTCTGGTGTCAGTTGGTGATTGTTGCGTTTGAATAGGCTGTGTTGCAGGTGGCCTATTCTTGGCGAGCTAGGGGCTCGCTGGTAGATGGGTTCTGGAGCTTGGCGGGTACTGTCGTACCGTAGATCTCGCAGGTAACGGCGACGAGGCTAGCGTTCAGGGAGTTAGTCTACTGATTGCCGGTGCTTGGTTCTGGTAGGTCTGCTCAGTACGAGCGCTTGGGTGTGTGCGGTAGGGAGCGCTCTGGTGGTCTGTATGTGAAACCCACCTCCTAAGAGATGGGTGGTATGAGGGTACCGATACCGGTGCCATCCTGGCGCTCCTCTGTCGGTCATGTATGCGTGTTTTTTTAAGAATGTTTCAATATAATGTGTTTTAAAGTATGATTTGCAACTCAGTATAATGTAAAGTTGTGTGTTATTAAATCACATGCTAAATGTGGCCAGGGTATGCATGTGCATTCAGTGATATGGCTGACACAGTAATTTTAGTGTGTGCGATGTGGTAGTACAGCAGGATATTTCCTGTGGTAGCTGACCACGCCTGATGTTGCGTGGGAGTTGAAACGGCTGCATCGCGAAAAAATTGCGGCGCTTATTTTATAAATTTAAATAAGTATGACGTATGTTGTGTGAAAAGCATCGTTAATAGGCAGCACCACCTCGTCTCCGAGTACCAGTGCTACATCTTATTAGGTGTTTTTTCAAGGCGAATGCAGTGAGGAAGTGAGAACGTAACTTGGCGGGTTTTGGTTTACTTGGCGGGGGAGGGGGGTTCTGATTTGGTTCTTCAGGGTCTCGGCTACTCAATCCACCGAGGAGGCCCTGAATTTGATTGGAGTTGGTGTTGGAGTATGCTGAGGATGAAAAGTAGGAGGTCATTGCTGGGCGTGTTGAGAGGAGGGGTGGGGCTGGTGAGAAGAGGCTGGGGTAAGTTGGGTTGTATGTATGTTGCTGTCTGTTGTTTATGTAGAGTATTATTGTACTGTTTCTGTTTAATTGCCTTCTTGAAATATGGGCAACCAGGGAACGATGGTGCGTGATTGCCATGGCAATTTGCGCAGGTCGCCTGGTCCCGTAGTACCTTGGATTTGGAGTAGTAGTGAGGGCCACCACACCTATTGCAGCGGGTACCATTTTTGCACCTGGCGGCATGGTGATTTAGTTTAAGGCAGTTGTAACAGAGGATCGCCAAAGAGGAGTGTGGTCGGCGAGGTTGTGATTTGGTTTTGAGATGTGGTGTTGGAAGAGGAGCCTGCTTTGGGTTTCTGGTCTGTTTTGGTTGTTTTTCCTGTGTGAGAGGATTGTCTTGGTTTGAGGTTCGTGAAGGTGGTGACTGGGTGGTGGCGTTGATTAATTGATTTGATTTATTGATAGAGTGAGGGGCGGGAGGTGGAGGGATGGGTATGGTTTGAGTGTGGATATCGGTTGCAATGGGGAGGATTTGCAGTGATTTGTCTTGTGTATCTGGAGTTGTTTGCGATTCTTGCTGCTGGGTGGATGGAGTGGTTTGAGAGGTAGTACTTATGGTATGAAGGGGAGGGTTGGTTTGGGTTTGTCTTGAGTTCAGCTTCTTCCCGGCAGCGGTTGGTTGACGGGTTGCATCTTGAGTTGTCTTGACATGCTTGATGTTCTTGGTAGCGTTGCTGTATCAATTGGTGATTTGATTTGAGATATGGTGGTGGCATAAGTTTGAGTTTATTGGTCAGTAGTTTCAGGTGGTAAGATGACATGCTGATTTATGTCATTATTCATGGGGTTGATGATAATAGGGTGGGGATATTTGTGTGCTCCAGTGCTCTGAGAATATGGCGTACTGATGTATTACGTTGAGGGGTGACCAATAACAAGTTGTTATGAGATTCCTGAATAACAGCAATGTGCTCGTCGAAGATAGGCATAAGAGTGCTGATGATAGTTTTCCTGGTCTTTGGGACCGGGTTAGGGTTTCTGAGGTTGAAGATGATCACTATGCACTTCGGAGAGACTGGGAAGGTGGTGTTCCCGCGAACACAGAAGAGTGGGACTGAATAGTCGACTTCTTTGTTGTTGTCTGCTGTTTCTTCTTCTTCCGAGCTGCCGCTGTCGTCTGCTTCAGGTGGGGTGGATTGAATGAGTGGTTGAGAGGGGGAGTATTGTGGGGAGGCGGGGGTATAGGGCGGTGAGTGGTGGCAGAGTGAGCTGGTAGTAGATTGAGGCGTTGACGGGGGTGGTGGTGTAGGGGTGAGCTGTTTTAGTGTGCCGAGTGATGATTCAAGGAAGGTTGACACTTCTGCTTGCCAGGTTTGTTGCCAGGTTTGCAGGTTGGCTGCTAACTGATCTTGCCAACTTGGCGGTTGGCTCATGGTGAGTAAAAGTGTACGAGGAGTAGGTAAGGTGAAGCACTAGTTAGGTCAAACTCTGTTGAAGACCGGCGTGGTTGGCACTCGCTCAGTGGACACAGTCGGAGCAGGTGTAGTTTTACCGTGTCGCAACGGTACAAGTTCCGAACCAATGACCACACTGAGGGCTCTGACAAATTGCTTGGCCTGCGGAAACTGGGTTTACAGGCTGTTTGGTACTGCCTCAATTCTTAGTAGGCAGTTAGCGATTGTTGGATTTCAAAAGGGCTGTTGCAGGTGGCCAGTTTTAAGGGGCTCGCTGGCTGGCGATAGCTGCTTGGTGGGAAGCTTGTATCTTGTGAGCAAGAGGCTCACCGAAGGTCTAGCAGGTGACGGCGATGAAGCTTGCAAACTGGGAGCAAGAGTCTTGGCTGTCGGTACTTGGCTCTCCTAGATGTGCTCCGTACGAGCGCTGGGCTGAGAATGTGTGGCAGGGAGGGATACCGGTGCGCTTTAGCGCTCCTCTGTCGGTCATTATTCATAGTAGTTACTTTAACGGGTAAAAAGTTGTGAAGTGCTTAGTTAATGGCTTGTAGATAATTTGCGGTTCGAATTTATAATTATTGTTAATTAATTTTGCGAAATTTTGACTAAAGGATAGAATACGTATCGTCCAATGCTTTGACTGGCACTTTTTATTTAGAAAGATGGCATGTGTTGGCGCTTTACGGTTCTCCGTTTAGCGCCAACTAACTACTTATTGCTTGGATGTAGCAATTAGCTCATACCATATATTTGGCGCTTAATTTAATATAATTAATTAAATTTCAGCAGATGTTACGTGAATTTTGAAAAACAGCATTGTTGTTTGGCAGCATGTTTGGCGGTGCACCGTGCCTCGTTCCCGAGAACCAGTGCTTCATCCAATTGTAGAAGGCATCATTATTGGTTGTGTCTTGGTTTGCGGAAGTGAGGATTTCTTGGTGGTCTTGGCGGGGATTTGTTAGGGTATGGTGGGGGGCTATATGTTGATTAGGTTCTCCAGGGTCCCGGCTAGTCGGTCCACCGAGGGGACCCTGGGTTCGGTTGGGATTGGAGTTGAAGAAGGTTGAGGAGAAGTAATAATAGATTATTTGCTTGGTTATTGTTGGGGGTGGTGTTGAGAAGTGGTGGTGGCATGGGTGTGGGTGTAGTTGGCTTTGAGTGTGTGTGTAGGTGTAAGTTTCTCCGGAATTTAGATTTAATAGCCCTAGAGACAGTCCTGATGGGGTGTATCCAAAAGGTCGGACCGCGCTGGAAATCCGTGGCAGGTGGCCTACTTACTAGGCGGCGGGGAGTCGGTACCGGCGAGTCTTCACTTGGCGGCCAGTGAGCTGGCAATCTGGGTTACCAGCTCCGGCCGTTGGGTGGAGTGTGTCCAAAAGGTCGGACCACACTGAAAATCCGTGGCAGGTGGCCTACTTGCTAGGCGGCGGCGAATCGGTACCGACGAGTCTTCGCTTTGCGAGTGGTAAACTGGCAGTCTGGGTTACCAGTTCAGGCGGTCGGGGTTGGCTCTCAACGAGGTACTCACTTGCTGGGCTGCACTGTGCGCCTGTGCTGTGTTTGCGTGTGTGTCGTCGGATGCTGGATTCCTAAAGCAACTGTAATCCTATGTTGTGCATGTGGTGGACGTAACTACAGCATACGGCACTGACAGGAGAAAAACAACCCTGCAAGAAAATGAACCTGCTCATCGACGACATGCCAATCAATAGGAAGTCATACACCATTATTATTATAGCGTTCGGTAGTGTAGAGTTTATCGCTCTTTGTTGTACAGCGTAGTTAAGAGCTTTGGGGAAGACCTGTTGGGTGGTTCCATTTGTGTGGCAATACGAAAAGTCTTTGTTTGTATCATGAATATGTTCAGAGTTTACGAGATCGCTTCTAAATGTAACCAAATTCGGCAGTATCGTCGACCTGTGTAACATCAAATGCGTCTGTGTTCTCTACCTATGAGAATAAACCGATGGCAAGAGGCAGCATACTTGGCCATCCCTACACGTTATTTATATGAAGATACAGATTGCCTTGCATTATCCCTGTCGTCAGTGAAATGAGTAGGAGCCATTTCAAAAGAGAATGATGGAAATATGTCATCCCAGTCAAGGAAGAAGCAGAACGTAAAGCCAGGGCGTCTGGAATCCAACTCGATTATTTTACATTGGCACATTACAAAGAAATATACACGATTTTTACATGAATAAGGTATTCCCCACAGTTAGATGTCTCCGCCTGAAACTCTTAGAAAATATGGCGGATTTCCCTGATATGTCAATTATTACGCTATTTTTTGGTAGTTGCTTTACATTGCAACGACGCAGAAAGGTCTTACGGCGACGATGGGATAGGAAAGGGCTAAGAGTGGGAAGGAAGCTTCCGTGGCCTTAATTAAGGTACAGCCCCAGCATTTGCCAGGTGTGAAAATGGGAAACCACGGAAAACCGCCTTCAGGGTTGCCAATAGTGAGGTTCGAACCGACTACCTCCCGGATGCAAGCTCAAAGCTGCGCACCTCTAACCGCATGAACAACTCGCACGGTTCACTACGCTTTTGAAAGTAGTTAGAGCTTGGGATTCCGATCAAAAACTTAACAGAAAACCAGTGCTAATGTAATCTGTGACCGATACTGTATCCAGACAAGATGAATGAGAAACTACGAGTACAGAACTACAAAATCTTCGTTACAGACGAGACCTACTGTAGTGCGTTCTGAACCACGTGATGAAATATGGTTAGCAAGAAAACGTGGCTGAATCTTTAGAAAAAACTTGGACAACTTTATTGAATACAGAGAGTACATTCAGTAAATATATGGATGGCGTCGTCGTGGAGCTTGGAATCACGTCATAGATTTATACACCGGATATGAAGAATGATTTCTTGACTGTGCAGAACTTTGCTTTATTGGTAAGAAAGAAAGCGCTCAATAACTTTACTCTTAAATTCTACTGGATAGGTTATCTTCGTTGTTAAACTACAGTAACAAGATAAATATTCACCGATCGTGGTGTCGTTTGTGACCAAAAAGGTTTTTAATGTCATCACCGCAACTTACCCTAGACACAGCTTGTTGAGGAGAAACGAAAGATCGAGCTCAGCAGCAGCAGAAAGAACGTAAGTTTTCCTGTGCGGTATGTCACACTCATATATACCTCACCGGATAATTTGCGTTGCGTTCACGAAAGAATGTGCTTATGGGAACAGGATGTGGCTTGTGCAGCCAGATGTAAGTTTAGAGATATAGTAGGCACAATCATTCGAAGAATGTATGTTGAGATGTTCCTTACTCGTTTACTTACTTGAAAACATACTAATCTGAATTTATATCGAAAAATCTGAAAATTAATATTCATTAAATAAAATACACAATCGTCGAACCTTCTACTCACAGTTACTTGTTAGCTGCTTACTTACACATACGTTATTTGATGGGTGCCAGCTACAACTCAGTGCAGCAATAATAGAATGAGAATCTTGAATATCTCTAGGGTGTGGGGTAATGAGCTTACTTTTGACAACATACCATCTACGTTCTGGGAAAAGAAGATTGACGTTCGGTTCGCCCATTTAATTTGAGCTTATCTAATTCTGTCATTAAAAATGTAACGAAAATTTAATTTGGTAGAACAAAATATATATTCTTGAAATAATAAGAAAAAATAGTAAGTCTTGCTGAGATAAGACAGACGAGAATATGAAAATTATGACATTGCAACTGAAAGAAACTAGGCATGAATTTGAATTCTTCTTGACTGGACATCTAACAATTATACACGAAATATATCCCTCACCGGTTCACTTGACTTTACCTTCAACACTTTGAGTGTAATTACGACGTATTCCTTAGAGCTGGTGTTTACTGTAGATGTGTCACGCCTAACTTGGTGATGCATCCTTGTGACTGCTTCTTCTCCATATTATATGACATGTTGGTAAGTCTGCACTGTATGACCTCATTGCAAGTCTATCCTTCTATGATTTCGTGGTAAGCCTTCACGTCCGTATCTTCAACTAAGAGACCGACCAACTGTAGCCTCACTCTCTCAATGACCAAAGACCAATGGCTCACTGAGTCCTCTCCAGCTCGGACTCTGCTTCCAATTGAATAATGACTTCTTCACTGTTCAGCTTCCGTTTTACTAATGACTCCCGTTGAATGACTGAGGCCACTCCATCTCGTTCCCTTAATGGCCAACTGTGGCCTCTCCTTCCAGTAGAATAATGACTGACGATACCATATGCAGCCACCTTTTATAGACGTTAGGTTGACGCACCTACGTAATCTCCATAAATAACTATTATCTACTCCCACCTCGCGACAAATGTTACATACAATGGTGAAATAGCCCGGGGCTCCCTAGGAAACTCAAAGAAACTGAGCTCAGCGCTAAATCCTCACAATGACGTAGCCATGACTTAGCAGAAACGCCACCAATATTGCACAATGTAGCAATGTCACATCCAACATCTGATATATAGCAATTCCTGCTGTACATGTATTTAGTGTTAATCTACACACACGTATACGTGCATACATTTAACTACAATCATGCAAGCAACGAGCATTGTAGAATTGAATTGAATAATAATTATAACACAATAATATTAATCTCACAGATGAAATAATAATAATAATAATAATAATAATAATAATAATAATAATAATAATAATAATAATAATAATATCACAGAAGAAATAATAATAATAATAATAATAATAAAAATACAGATATCACCTTGTAACGGGATTTGAACCGTTACAATGTGAACAGGATAAAATTGCACGCGCACACTCTCTGCAGCAATGTGAAATGATCTCAACCGAAATACGTACGTGCAAAGACTGCGTACAAATAGAACGTATTATACCCTACAGGGCATAAACAAAATGCCTAATCGAACTTGCCTGCTTACCTGTTACTAAATAAATGCACCAGCCTAGCTGCAGTCGGCAGACGGTCGATTACTGGATTCTCGTGACGAGAGTATGGGGTTAGGAAAATATACTATATTTCTTTTAAATTACGAAATGAGGATCTCAGTTGCATTTTAAATATATAATTTTACAAAGCATAAGTTTCTGTGTTCATAATCAGTTTTTCTTTACAATAGATAGCACTCGTAGTGCAAGAAAAAATGCCATAAAGGCTTACATCTATAATTTCCAAAGACAACATAAAATAGCGTGATGATTCTGCGCGGAGGCGTAGATCAGTGAACCCAAAGAAAAAAAGGAACGTGTCCCCTACACGGAACAGCACCAATAGACCTATAAAATGAAAAGACATGATGGTAAGATCAGGACTGTCCCGCAGAAATAAAGCCATTGAAAAAGGGTCCCCGCACAAATTGGGGGGTACACACACAAATAGCAAGTTCGGATCTACTACTACTGGCATATCTCTCCCTATCCCGCATAGAAATATATATATATGGATGCGAACTCAGGTCCACTAAGCGATCATTATATTTACAAGATATACAAATACAACCAATTCCTTATAGTCAAGATGTCCTATGTATAATTCATGACAATATTAACACGTAACCTAAAAGAGAAAAGCAAAAAGACAAATCAAAGAAACATCACTATCAAATGCTTCTCTGCCTGAAGGGGAATACCCTACCATACAAATAAACATCCACACGGATGCCAACAATAGACATCACATTAATCATCTGGAATAAAAAACACAAGAGAAGCAGAACAAAACTAACAATTCGCATGCAGACATACAAGACGAAAACTCCCTTTTAAACGGGTGTCGGTCGTGTCTTTGACCTGCTGAGTGGGGTGTGGATCTCTCCCTGGCTAGCAGAAAAAAACAGTAAACAAACACACCTCTTCGACCCAGTTCCTCTCAGCTGATGCGAACTTGGCGTGACAAGGACTCTCATTCTTCCACTCTTACAAGCGGGCATATCGGCTTCTTCGGCCATTTCCAACACAAGGGATCACTTACTTTCACAAATACAAAAAAAGCTCAATCGCCTGGCCGCATCTAGGGCCTATCTCATTAAATCAGGGTACTCTAACGTACCAGTTCATAGTGAACGCTAGGGCGCATCTTTCATACAGCGCAACATCTCTTCCTTGAGTCCCTGGTTCAAGTCAAGTGCACAGTGAAAAGCTCTGTCGGAAATTCAGATAATCTTACTGTTACGACGTTGCTACAGTTCATATGCCGCCTCACCCAAATCACTGGAAACCATGCAATAACCACAAGCAGATCCCGACATAAATTTAACTAACATTTTATTCCTACTTAGACACCGTATTAAATTATCAGAACTTTCCTTTGACGACACTTACGTTGCGCAGATCCCTCTATCCTACCCAATAGAGAGAAACGATAAACTACACTGAGTAACTCTCATTTACAAGAAAATGTTATACAGATCCTAAGGAATATACTAATCTAATGTACGCAAACAAACTCCCGTAATACTAGGCACTCTTCTTCCTATCATGTAACCTAATTTCAACCATTGTTGCAGCATAAATATATATATATGCTTTACACATTAATATTATAAAATCATCTTAACGAATGGCCTGATAGGCTATAATCACATCATCTACCAATTATTTATAAATTTAACTACTGTATTTCTGCGCAACAACCCCCGATCTTAACACATGCTTACTGTAAATATGGTTCACTTATCTATCATTTTGGAGACCTCTTCTTCTGCTTCCGGGTTGAATCGCCTGCTTAAGCCATCATGGTTGTAGTATGGTCCTGGGTCGATCCTCTAGGTCCAGTCTCCATGTGTAGCTCGTTCATGACGTCTTCTTCTGTATGGATGGCTCGTCGGTCGTCTTCTTGGGGTTGTGGCCGGAAGGTCGTAACACTCGTCTCTTGGACACGGCGCAGGTCTTTACTAGAATGAAATATCTACTTTATTCACAGCACACCGTCTCGCGATACATTTTATTCCCTTTTTGAAATGGGAATCAGTACTGGCTATCTGTAACCTCAAAACTGAAACCAACACTGAGTCATTCGTGGCAATTTACTATTTCCTGCTCCTCTGATCTAGTCTTCTAAGTCTAAGAGGAATAATACCGACTGCTCTAGCTTATTATTATTGGTACTTCCTTTGCACTTCACCAACTTCACCCTCACCGCTTCATAATGAAGTCTATAAATACGGCATTCTTTAGCGTCAATTAATTAGGCACTCGCGATATCACTGCAAAGCGACTAAATATTATCGTACACTTGAATTACTGCTGGAAAGTTTATAGATCTCTGATCCACTGAATCTACGTTATCGCCACTACACTTAGTATGCACAGTCTTTGTCCTAAACAAAGGTTTCTGGCGTAAATACAAGCAGTCACGCGACACGCACGGGCAGCGATCTTATCGTCGAAAGAATAACCTCCTTCCACATCTTTCAGCTCTTATAGGAGGCAGAAACCCACGCGACGCCCGGGGATGCCCCTGAAAACAACTTGAGATTGGTATGCAGCCACTAAACAGTTTCCCACGGTCCGCGGCTGGCCACGTAGTTATTAATCTGATTATTTATTAACAGCATTACACGTATCGTTGGTTTCGTAAAATTCTACATATAGTTTCTATCCTTTCATTATCCTGGAAAACCTTCAGGTAGAGGTGATATCACTCAATTCCCGTGATGTGGTGAACCTGACTGCTCTCGCTTAAGATTGTTGTTAGGTTGGCATGGTACTTCCCCAAACAAATTCTTATCTCTCTTTCTCCCTTCCACATATTCTGTCTCACTCATGCATCGCCTAGGGAATCACTCTAAGTTCCCGCGTTCTATATGGCATGACGCCCTTCCAGTTGGCGTCATGTTGCGCAATATTATTTCGGCGTTAAATATCATTTGTTAATAACTGAACAGAATGGTACATTTGCATGACGTCAGCCTCATGTTAACTACCGGCGTGCGAATGCGTGCGAAGCGGGTCTTTGTCTCTCTCTTAATATGTTTCTTCAAATTCAAAGAGATTAGACCAATTAAACTTTGGAATAGGGAAGGAATATATATTTCAATGTTCAATTTACCTTATTTATAAGAGACAGCACTTTTTTCTTGTTGTCATTCTCTCTCATTCTCTTATTCCTATTTTCACAACGAGTAGTCTTTATTCATTATCATGGGATTATTTCTAAAAATGTTCTCGCCATCATGTGTTGCATTAGAATAATATTTTCTGCTAAACTCATATTATTGCTACCATGGTCGAAACTCTTCTGGCAGTAAATGCAATACACGAGGAAGTTCGTCTGATATGGAAAGCAGCAGATACATATATGGAATAGAAAAAAATTCGAAATTATTTAATCCGCTTATTCCTTGCTCGTGCAGCTTAGTAACATTATGTGACGCAAGATGCATGTAATTTCTCGCAAGCCACGCATGCATGGCCTAACATGAATTATACTGTAATTAAGCTGTACGTTTCAGTGTGGTCTTCTAAAAGTGTAGTAGGATAGCCATTATCAGACATGTTTACTACGAAATATTTAGGGAAAAATTCTTCCATGCCCTCGTTTAAACACTGTACAATATACAGCGTATTAGGATGTCTGCATGAAATATATTATTGAAGATATTATTTGCCTTTCAGTGTGTTTGGTGATTGAAGGCTTACAGACACGACGTCTTTATAAATTAGGTGAGCATCAAACTCTAGTACGACAACATTCAGTGGCGCCTACTTGCACTGAATGTCTAGAAGCAAAATTTCGTTCGCGATAGTGATGAATCAACCTTTCCTTCTCAAGTCATCGTTGACATCTGAATTCCCATATAATGCTGTTTACTGCTCCAAAACTACTTAGTTATTGGTGTATAGGTGGCGACGTGGACGTGAATCACTAAGTAAAACATTGATTAATGATTAGGTGTTGCTATGTGGGTTTCAAATTCAATGCCGATAACAAGCGGTTGCGATATGATCGTATCATCCTGTTGAGACGAATCAATAACCATAATCATATTTCCAACGTAAGACTTGTCTCGGGTCATTGTAGGCATTATGTGTTGAAATGTATCCTCTACTCTATTATTGGAGAGAGGATTTGATGAATGCACCATAAATATGAGCATAATCACCTTTTGTGAAGTTATAATTCAAAACCTCGCATGGAAAGAAATTATCACTCAGATCTAATTGAATTTTGGCAGTAGCAACATGATCAAAATGGGAACTGTGATCATTCATTTGTTTGCATTAGTATGAAAGCCAATAAATGCAAAACGCGGTTTTTCTCTTTGTGGTTAGGATTTTATTTTCCAAATATGCTTGGTGACTGTAAAGAAGGGAATTTGTGAACTTCCCACAAGCGATATTCAAAGTAGGGTCACTTATTACTTTCAGTAGTGAGTAATGCTTCCGTGTGACTGGAACCAGAGATGATATGCATAGTGTTGTAACCAAGGTTGAAGTTTACAATACACAACTTTTATTGCTTCACTTTATGATATTTACACAAATAACTGAAATTTATTTTGAAGCAAAAAGGAATATTGAATCTTGAGAAAAGTTTGTCTTTATACAATATGTACAGGTTTACAGTCTTTATATACACTTCTATCTTGAAAAGATAGTCTTTGTGAATTGACACGTTGATAGTCGAGAACTATCTGGCACACTAACATGAATGTCTTTGAGAGTCCTTGTTTGTTGAAGTGCCTGAATTCCTAAAAAGCAAGTTCAATTGATTGAAGAAATTCCACCTAGCGAAACTAAGGGAGCTTGCATATATTAGGGAATGAAAATGGCATAGGCAGCGGAAACAGGTAAGGGAGCGGTGACCAGAGGTGAAACCTCGTACTGCCAGAAATTCAGTCCACCTGGTCGAAGCACATTTTCAAGAGGAGTAGCCTCCGTGCTCGACGTAGGGTGTATTCTGGAGCTGGACACCGGGGCGAGTGGGCAAGTGAGCAGGCAGGGAGCTCCTATTTATAGTACACTCGATGGTCAGGCACGCGCACTGAGGGCTGCGCGTCGAAGCTAGCAGAATGATACACAGGCGCGCTTGCAGCTGGCTGGCGAAGCGAGAAGGGGAGCGCCGGACATACAACACATAGCATAATCCACCCCATACCATATATTATTATTTCAGACGTATCACAATCGAATACAATGTAAATGCATCATTACCCCTTCGAATAAGTGTCAGTTCATGTGTACAGTTTATGATTGTGCGTTTATGATCTTCAGCAAACCAAAATAACAGCGAGAGAGGAATAATCACGTGAAATATATTCGTAGCCGTATCTGTAATTGCGCCACCATTCACTATTTCTAAGTAAGAATGTTCTGTGTTTTAAGATGATGCCAATGCTTTCATGGAAGGCGACTGTCCTGAATGGCACGTAAAAATAATTTCGGTACCATTTAGCTCATAGCAACCTTCTGAGAATTAGAAGGTGGAAAAATTCCTTCCCAAACCAGCAGTTCCTTTCTCTCTACTTTTAACATTAGTCAGAATACCTACACTATGCAGCTAAGACTTCGCTGGTCACCAACATTGGGTTTGTGAGGAAATAGAATTCTTAATGTTGTCTTGCTTGCATACCATCGATGACATCTCTCCTTTATGCCGGCAATACTTATGTCATGAACAGGACTGTTTCTAAAATGAAGTACTCGCGACAGTGTGATGTGAATGCTAAGATTACCTACTTCTGCATGATGAACGAGTTCCTCTTAAACGCTTAATACCCGAGCGATTCAAAATAGTCTCTATTCGCATTTGCTAAGAAGTACGTGGCCGCATCACTAGAAATATCACTCTTGTTGAAGTTTTCATTGTACATTATAGGCATCTTTTAATATGGAGTGATACTGAGAGGTCTTCACATTGTAAGTCGAATTTCCTTCTTTCTTGATCAACAAGACATAATTGTGATAATGGCGAAGCACCGGGTAGAGATGGGATAATGAAGCATTGGAGTCTGGTATTCTACAATTTGCATGCAATAGTCGACTGTATGAAAGAAATCGTGTATAGTGCGAGTTTGTTAAACATTTACAACGGCGGTACGTGCTAAGTTGATTCGACGTTTATAACGTTCAATTTTATTACTATATCTGAAAAATCGGAATGGTGTTGAAAGTTTGGTAGCAATGCCCTTTTCTTAAAACTACGAAGGGATTATAAAATTGCTGCGCAATTTCAATGATGGTACTTAAGTTGACGTTCATCGTCATCCATCTTCATATTACCGGGCGAGCAGTTCGTGCGCAACCTCGGTCGAGGTAACACGGCAAGCAGCCAAGCGGTGACAGTGAGCTAGTGCGAAAGTCATTGCGACTTGTGTTCTCGTTACATCTTTGGAATAGCCTCAGTACTAATATGGCAAGTATACGGAAAAATACTATTAAATGTGTGTTTGAGGATAGGAATAATAGGCCTACTCCACTGGAAATTCATCGCTGGATAGGAACAGAACTCAAACTTAACAAGGACCAAATTATAGCCATTCAACTTCATAATGGGGAAAATGCAGTGTATATTAAATTAGTCTCGGTTGTACTATATGAAAACTTATTATCCCGGCATGAAGGTGTGAAAGTATTCCGTCTTTCTACTGGTCTTTCAACTAATGTGACAATTACTGCTGCGGACACCTCTACTAAGCGAGTGCGTGTATTCAACTTACCACCTGAAGTAAACAACGAACGGCTTGCCCGCGTGCTGTCAACTTACGGGCTGGTCAAGGACATTCGGGACGAGAAGTGGAGTGACCCCTACGAATTTTCTGACGTGAGTAACGGCATTCGTGTTGTCAATATTGAACTTAAGTACCCTATACCCACTCAACTAACTGTTAATGACTGTAGAATTCTCCTAACGTATGAGGGCCAAATGAAATCATGTTTTTACTGTAAGGAAACGACACATTTACAAGTAGATTGTCCGCATCGTAGAAGCCGACCGGCTTTGAACGTCAGGCAGCCGACATACAGCACTGTGTTGACTGCTTCTGACGGAACTGGCAATATAAATAACATTACTGAGGATGGTGGAGACGTTAGTTCACCACCACTTCCTAGCTTAGAAGACCTTAATACTTCACATGCAGATCTCACAGACATAGACAACACCATGGAACCAGCCGTACAGCACATTAACACAGATGAACCAGCTTCACATACACAGGATATTGACGAAGTAGTACTAGAACCTTCCGCTGAGGGACACACACATAACACAGTGACAGGCCAGACTGTTGAACAGGGACAAGAGGATAGCAAACTTAATGTTAATGCGGCTACCGTAGTGAAATCCTCCTCATGGGCGGAACAGATGGACGTCCTAGAAGACAATGAACCCCAATTACATAAACTCCTTCCAGTGGACATTCATCATGAGCCTGCCAACCATATGATGCCGTCACACCAACACCAATTAGTGCCTGTAGATGTCACTAAAGACACTGAAGTCGCACTTCCTAATATTGACATCGTACAGCAACTTGAGTCTACACTAACACCTGACCTGAGGACGGACTTAGTAGCCGTAGAACAACGAATATTACCTACTGGAAATCTGGATAATAAGACACCCACGCCTATAGTTCCTAAAGATTCGTTTACTCTAACAACGAAAGCTGCCAGTAAAAATAGTGCTCGAGAGGGAGCTAAACCGTATCGTACACAACCCCGCAGTACTTCCCGAAGCCGTCGCAAATCTCCAGAGGCTCGTAAATAGATTGATAATGGGACGCACCTTTGATAGGATATTGTGTACAAGGGAGTTGGTTATATTGCTGATGGTGCAGATTCTGACTCTCGCTACTGTAAACATCAATGTCATCCAAAGCCACCTTAAATTTCAAGTGTTTGAACGATTTCTTCGTTCTAATGATATTGACATTGCTTTTTTACAAGAAGTCGCACTCCCTGTGTTACCCATATCCTCATACTTCAACCAATATATCAACATTGGCAATGCTAGTAGGGGAACAGGATTCCTTACCCGGCACGACCTGAAACTGGAAGATGTGCACAGTCACCCTTCAGGAAGGATCATATCTGGACACATTAATGACACTACGCTAATAAATATTTATGCACCATCAGGGAGCCACAACCGTGTTCAACGTAAGAACTTCTTTCAGAACGATATACTCCAACACCTGCATAATATGAAAGAAAAAACAATCCTCGCCGGGGACTTTAATTGTGTTCAACGAACAGAAGATTCGACGGGGCAAACTTATGCGACCAACCCTGCCTTAAATGATCTCATAACCTCATTAAACCTGATCGATGTTGTGGATAAGTTGCATGTACCCCTTCCCCACTATACCTACATCCAGTATAACTCCTCCTCCCGCCTTGACCGTATGTATGTTTCCCGAACACTCATTCACCCTAGCACTTACGAGGTGATCCCCGTTAGCTTCACCAATCACCACGCAGTTGTATGTAAAATAAATTTCCCACACAAAGTATACTATATAGGGAGAGGGTACTGGAAACTGAACTGCTCACTGCTACAGGATGATCAATGCACGGAAGCTTTTCTAAGACAATGGAACAAATGGTTACTTCAGAAATGTAAATATAGCGATAGTGCAGAATGGTGGGACCAGTTAATCAAACCGGGGATAAGAAGACTCTTCAAAAATATTGCGTATCAAAAGGCCCAAGAGAGACGCGATACAGCTGACTTCTATTACAGGGTTCTCCGACAGCTCCAGGAGAGGAATAACGCTGGCGAACGAAATTACCATGAGATTGCAGATGTTAAAGATAAACTGTTGATGGTACAGCAGAGGACGCTCACAAAATTAAACGTAACCCTGAAGGATCAAACGGCACTGCCTGATGAGGTTGCAAGTGTCTATTATATTGCACGTACACAGCGAGAGCAACAACGCCGGTACATTCATACAATAAGATCGTCCGATGGAAGAGAGGTGACGTCACAAGAAGACATCAGAAGAGAAATTTCCTCATTTTATCAACAATTCTATGCCAGGGAATCTATCGATGTACACGAAGTCAATACCTTGCTTCAGTCCTGCGATGCCCACCTTACTCCAGCAAGTAAAGAACTGCTTGGCATGGACATTACTGATGATGAAATTCAAGCCGTCATAAGAAATCTTCCGACCAATCGCTCTCCAGGAATCGACGGGGTCCCTTATGAATTTTATAAACAGTACTGGTTTATTATTGGCAAAGAATTTTGTGACGTTATCCGCACTATCTTGAGACGTCGTTCCCTATGTAAAACCCACTATGAAGGTATCATAGTTCTCATCCCCAAAAAGAAAGGAACCCTTCAGGTGGAGGACTTCAGGCCTATTACTCTCCTATGCAGTGATTATAAAATACTAACCAGAGTGTTATCCCGTCGTATGAAGACAGTCCTCATAGATATAATCGGACCCGAACAGTGTTGCAGCGTTCCCGGACGTACAATTTTGACCAATTTAAGAACACTACGTGATATCCATCTGAAAACAGCCTCTCAGCCGAGTGACCACCTCAGTCTCCTGAATATAGATCTTGATAAAGCATTTGATCGTATTAGCCATCAGTACCTCTACATCGTTTTAAAGCACTTCCAATTCCCTGACACAGTGATCGATTACATTCGAATGATAAACTGCCACTCTATATCTCGAATCCTTGTTAACGGCTTCCTCTCGACGCCCATACCGATAGAAAGATCAGTAAGACAGGGATGCCCCCTCTCCATGTTACTCTTCGTCATAGGCCTGGAACCATTTATTAGGACACTTCAACCAAAGTTACAAGGATACAGAGTGAATATCCATACCTTTTCAATGTGTGTTTACGCAGATGACATATCGATATTAGTCAGAGGTGAACAGGACATTCAACATATCTCTCAAGCTCTCAGCACATACAGCGCCGGTTCAGGGGCAAAAGCCAATCCAAGGAAAACTACTTTACTGAACTTAAACGATGGGCCCGGCATCGTACAGAAGGACTGGTTTAACATTGTTTATGAAGTGAAGATCCTTGGTATTAAATGGACAAAGACTGTGATAGGTACTTTAGAAACCAAGTGGGCTACTGTTATTGCTAATGTTAGGGGTGTGATGATGAACTTTCGTACACGAACTTTGAATATAACTCAACGGATTGTGGTGACAAACATCTATGCTCTCTCAAAGGTTTGGTAATTAGCTCAAGTGTTCCCGCTACCCAACAACTTTGAAAGCCAACTCTCAAAATATATTGGCTGGTTCATCTGGCAAGGCTATTTATTTAGAGTACAACGGGAACAGCTGTATCTTCCATGTAAACTTGGTGGATTAGGACTCATCGCACACGGAACGAAATGCCAAGCTCTACTTCTTAAAAATGATATTTCTATATTATTACAATCGGACAATTTCTCGAAGGCATTGTACAAAGACACTTGGAGCCCAGATAGCTGTGACTCTAGTTCCTTTCCGAAAATTTTTAGAGATCACCAACTGAAACTCCAAAAGTTCGTCAGTGAACTCCCGTCTGGAACGAATGCTACTACCAAGACCATCTACACTATGTTACGACGAGCTGTGCACTTCACCCCGCGGATTGAGTCCACGGCACTCTACGCCCACTGGTCAACGGTGTGGGTCAACTTTAGCCGTATGAAACTCTCGTCCCACGCACGTTCCCAAATATTCCTTTTCCTAAACAATCTGGTACCAACAGCACAACGTCGCTACCAAATACATCTGGAACAATCACCCTGGTGTACGGTGTGTGGTCAGATGGACACAGTGATACATCGCTTGACAACATGCACACATGTCGTGCGCACATGGAGCTGGTGTAAACGACAGGTGTGTCGCCTCATGAACCTTCCTCTTGGAGACATCGATGACAGGAAACTGATTCGCCTGTCTGTAACGGCCTTTCCTCAGATAAAACAGCAAGCGATTGTATGGCTCCTCGGTCACTACATTACATACATGTTGGACAGTGTTGATGGTGTCATACTACCGGCTCTCTTGTACCACCTAAGGAAAGAGAGATGGAAACTGAGTGAAAGTGGACAGCTAGAAGATAGATATGGCCATTACTTGAACTGTCTTGATATATAATGTGTCTTTGTGTTTTTACGTTTTAGTTTTGAATGAACACCTCGAAGGTATCAGTGATTTTTTTTTAAATACCAGACAGTGCATGAACAAATGAACTATTTCAACACTATTTCACCAATACCTGGCAAGTGCCGATTTATTTCATGTGTGAATGTAAATATTGAAGTATAGAATAAATAAAAATAGTTGAAAAAAAAAAAGTTGGCCGTGCGCGTAGAGGCGCGCGGCTGTGAGGTTGCATCCGGGAGATAGTAGGTTCGAATCCCACTTTTGGCAGCCCTGAAGATGGTTTTCCGTGGTTTCCCATTTTTACACCAGGCAAATGCTGGGGCTGTACCTTAATTAAGGCCACGGCCGCTTCCATCCAACTCCTAGGCCTTTCCCATCCCATCGTCGCCATAAGACCTATCTGTGTCGGTGCGACGTAAAGCCCCTAGCAAAAAAAAAATCTTCATATTAAGTTTCTCACATTGGTGTACCAATTGGGTCTATAAGGCACTCATTATTTATTTCATACACACATGACTCTATGCGTATAAGAGTGCTGTCTTTTGTTCTGGAATTATCGAATTATACAGAATTATTTTCAGGCGTCACGTTGTGTATAGAATGTATATAAACTTTTCAAACATATTTCGTAAGGTTTTTTGAAGAAAACTGGTAGCGCTAGGTCGACGATAATTTCTGATCGTCGACCAGTCAGGCATGAGTGTATTCGTTTGGAGATATGTTTGTCTTATAATGCAGTTGTACAGATAACTGCAGCATTTATAACGAGGCTAAAACTGCTAACAAAAATGAGTGTGTACTGTCTTGGAGTATTCTTTGCGCCGACTCAGAGTGCGTGACTGGAGCTTGACGGCAGTAGTGTTCATTGTCGTCCAATTGCCGGATCCAGAGTAGTATCAATACCGAGCGGAGTACTGTGAGTACTGCCTTGGGGTACTCTGTGTGTGTGTGTGAGAGTGTGTGTGTGTGTGTGTGTGTGTGTGCGCGTGCGTGCTACCGTCGGCTTTTGACTTGGCGTCTGTATATGGAACAGTTGATTCGAGCAGAACTGGAGCGGTGTTAACTGTCGTTGTAAAGACTATTGTAGTGCTGGCTAGCATGAGCTGTTTCTGTTTAGTTGTCAGTGCTAAGTAATAATCACTGTATTTAGTCTTTGTGAATGACTGGCCGTTCTCTGGAGTCGAATGAAGGAACAGTGATCGAGTGACGTGAGGGGTCAGCAGCCCTATGTTGAAATATATGCATATAGATGCGAGTGTGACCTTGCAGGTGTGAAAGTGTGGGGCCTGTCAACCAAGATTACCGCTTCTCAGGTTATACCTGCGAATCGGTCTACCGCTTGTACGGGAGACAGACTTTGTTAATAGACAGCAATGATTGAGTCCAGTCATACATGGTTGAAATATGCGAGAAGTATTCAAGGCGGACCAGACAGAGTTGCTCGAAACTATCTCTTGTGATGCGGAGAAAACAGAGGAAACAGTCCAGATCCAAAAAGGTTTAATCTCGGTCTTGGTGTTTGGTAAGCTGCGTGATTGTTATCCTTCAAGCCTTAAATGAAGGTCATTGCTTCCAATAGCCGAGGACGGTTGCACATTTGGAGACACAACAGTCAGCTCAATCGTAGCCAAAACGCAACAATGATAGGCTCATCAGCGGTAGCAATGTCATCATCAGTGTGGAAGGCTCCCTCGATGATGCTTGCTTAGTATCGGTCTTAGTGCGATAAAACAACAAAAGCACATTTGAACGTCGATCACTTAACGAAGAACGAAAATATTAAAATAGAATTGATTGTCATTCTGTGTTTAAGATGTGTATACTGCACCCTTTAGTCGGTAGAGCTGCGGTAACTTCTCTTGACTCTTGCCACGGCTGCTGTAAAAAATATACTTACCGCTATTGGAGATTCTGTCTCATTGGTGATCAGTTCTTCGTCACCTGCAGGGTGATATCAAGGAGTGTCTAACTACAGGCTATCTATACTACCTACTAAATAAATCTCATGACTCAGGCTGATTATTAAATATAACAAATCTTTATTAATCAAAGTAAACATAATTATCGTCTATAACTGATTAATAAAATGAAATATAAACATAAATTATTGAGTTGTAAACGTGTCAAATATTTGTTTAAATGCAAACTTGCAATCTTTTACAGACATTGTCAAGTGATTCAAAAAATGAAAATATATGAAATTAATTAATAAAATAATTAAATTATGATGAACTCTAATATCCAATTAATTAATTTACTATCACCTTATGAATTCATCTTATCCTTGGGAATGCTGTAATTGATATTATGGTCATCAGTGATCTCAAGTGCATTACAATGGCTTAATAAGCACCAGTTAAATTATGTAACTGACACTAAATGTCACCAAATGTTGTAAAATAATAAATTATAATTTTCACCGTGGTTTACTAACTTTTCAACACCTTAGAACATCCCAATTAAATTTCTGGAGTCATTTCTCCTTAACCTTTGTCTATTATTTAAATATGGCAAATTTTCATTGTTAATTATGAATATAAAGTATAAAAATAAAATAAAATAAAATAAAATAAAATCACTGTGTAACTTTCCATCATTCGACAATAGGTTTCCGAAACTGTTATTACTAAAAAACTTGGAAATTACTGAACTTTATTTTTAACATAAATATTACTGTTTTCACAACAATGTGGGATCTATAAAATCCTATTTGAATATTCCCAAATATTTACTTTTACAAACTTTAATTGTTCATTAATCATGGATATCACATATAATTAGTAACAAAATATAATATATTGACCAAGTTTTTAGTTCAGTAACTCCTATAATTCTGTTTTGCATTGTTGTGTGAGAAAAATAGTAAATCTATTCCGTTGTTTACTTAATTGTTACGCGAGCTACCTTTCCCTATCTAACATAAACGTGCACGGTAATTACCTCAATCAAATGAAAGGAAAACTAATGAAATTAACTATGTTACATTATAGTCACAAAGGAATATTACCTAATTATACTCATAAACACTAAGAGAAGAACCATCATGGCTGAAAAACAAACGACATCCTAAATCCTACCTATGTTCACATTATTTACATGAATTTTATTCACACACACTTTATCGAGTTTATAAATAAAAATATAATAGTCTCAGATTGCACCGTTACGTAATATAACAAGGTAATACTGCTCAGAGCCCAATAATTACTAATCTCCGAGTGCAGACGTTTTTCCATGACCATAGTCGTCTTTCATGGCTTCATTGATACTTTGCATTAATAAATAAATATATAATAGTCAGGAGTACCATACACAAGAATTCATTAGCAATAGAACAAAATTCTGGAAACATGTGGTATTACTGGCTTAACAAATATCAAATTAAGAGTAAAATCGTAAAATTATTGCAACACGATCATCGCACGTCAATTGGGGTTTCAGACTGCTTCAATAAATATTAATCATAATCCATTTCATTAGCTTACGTATAATTACGTTACTTAACGATGGTATTCCATATTGCTTTATATTCTTCATTCGTGATATTCACATATTATATTATGCACCTCAATTTACACTAGGACACTTGTCCTCCCGCTCAATTTCATTACTTCCTCAGCACACACTGCCGGCATTTATTTTCTCAGCTCTGATGGCTAGAATATTACTAAATTACATCAGCTCTTGGCTGGAATATATTATCTCTTCATCTCCGCGGCTGGCACGTATTATTTTCATCTCATTATCATCATTCTATCCACTGTGCATATCAACTTACCACTTGTATCACTCTCTCTACATCATAAGCCTTATCACACAACACGGTTTTCCTGTACCCAATTTCCACACTACTTCAATACATCATTTTACACTCCCCAGTTGGATGCTTCAAATCGTTACCTAGCAATATTCATTATAACTACACTGATCTACTCATTATTAAATTATCAGACGATACTCAATATCAAATATCACCTGTTAAAAGTTCAAATAATCTTCACCTGTCCATGTTCCTTGTACTCAGATGAAGCATACTCAGATTGACGAAACTCATCACAAATTGAACATATCACTACTTCATGGCAAAATTCAACACTAATTAAAATCTTATTCACTTCATTAGAACTGCAAATGTAATTTTATAAAGTGCAATCTAGCAAAATTCCTTCCAACGGCCTCTAATTTAGAATTAATTCAGGCCTTAACATCAATTTAAATTAGTAAAACTGATGATGATAATAATAATAATAATAATAATAATAATAATAATAATAATAATAATAATTATAATAATAATAATAATAATATAGAGTAACAATACATTTGTGCGTGAATAAAACATCCTACCTAAAGATACCCTCTGTGCTATACGTTAAAATAAACTACAATGACTAAACATCTAACTGACAACTCGCGTAACTAGCATATATAAATAGTAAACTACGTCTTAGATTTATCATCATAATTGGTCTACTCACATTGTAGCAATCTGGTTTCGCCCGCGCCGCGGGCGTCCGTCGCTGTTGAATTAGAACATATTGGCGTTGGTTTCACACAATAGCACAATATTGCCGTATCCATTAATGGCAATGATAACAATTTTCACACGTTAACAATCTCTTGCTGCCTTATTTCTAACCCACACTTTATGACCTAATTTAACGCTTTCAACTTAAAATTATATGTACACATCTTCCTCCTATCGCAGTCCATATGTTTTCCACACGAATGAAATTTCCTGCGTGGTGAATATTTGTTAGCTGGGCTGCTGTATGTCTCGAGAATGTATTTCCCCGGCTACCTGCTCTCGACAAAGTTCCGTTAATCCTGTTACAAAATGTTATTCACCCCTCTCGCAGTGGTCTCCTTCATTCTACACTCACTTGTAGTACAACTGTTTGTTTACCATTCCTTCACTAATTATGTACTCCCAGTTGCTGAAAATGAAAGTATCTCCTCACCAACTACCGTAGCTTGCTGTCTGATCGCCATTGACAAAGTTCCCTCTCTTACGAACTGTCTGCTGTTGTTAAATGCATCGAAGTGGTGTACAAAGAAAAATAAGATTAATGTCAACTCTTATTATATCAAAATGAATAAATGTTCCTCGACGTGTGCTTAATATTTGCCTCATATCTATTACAATGTCATTATACAAGCACATGAACTTATTCAATGCCTAACACACTGCGGAAAATTTTAAAGTGTACCATGAATATGATACTGTACACGAGCGTTTTCAGTTCACGTCTTCATCTCACGATTTCCAAAGAAAGATTGTCCTCCCTGAGTTAGCGTCTGTTCGCAGGTCCTGGTATCTGTGCGGAGTAATATCCCTTGACTTATTCTGAGGTTTTATGATTGTCAGAGCGTCTTTTTATTTATGCGCCACCTTCTGTCACTCCATTAATACCTCTTATAATACATAAATTGGCAGCGATTCCGTTGTTATATTGTGATTGAAAAATTAATCGCAGATGTTTTAATAATAGTGACGGCTTCGGTTGGAATATGTTGTCTGGAGGACTGTAGGGCGGAGTTAAGAAATTGCGGGAATACTCATTCTCCCTAGCCTTGCGACGCATTTGCACATAATTAATTATCGCCCACACATCTAATAAATGTTCTTCATCCACTGTTGACGCTATATAAATCGGAGTATAATTTCCACAAAAACATCTGTAACTGCTGTTGGATATCTTAGAATGACTGAATAATATAGAGCGCTACTTTTGAAATAATCAGAATAGTAGCTTGTGATTGGCTGAGGTGTTTTGAGACATGATAGTTTGGACGATTCCATTTCATTTTAAGGGGTTTCAGGAAGGTATTTCTATCTTCTGTCTGCGTTCCTCCGTGGGTCTTCGTCTTGCAAACAGCGGAAGATTCCTAAAGTTGACCTATTTTCTCCCCTAGCTTTGGCCTGGTGATGAAGTATTGTCCTCGAGATAATTGTTTTATTGCCCACATCAGAACGTGCCTTACAGAGACTTGTGTAGCTTAAAGATGCTCCTTGGTGGTCTTTGTCAATACAGAACTGTGAGAATGACAGAATTTTGCCGTGTGGAAATAATTCACCTATGATATCCACAAAAAAATATATTATAATGAAATGAGGCTTAATTCAATGGGTGCAATACAGAACAGTGATATACGTGTTATAGTTTTCTCCATTATAGAACATATAGTATTTTTAAAATACCCATTTTCTATTACCGGACAGGACTGAGAAATTAACTTCATATCGCCGCTGAAGAGAAAATACCGCATATCTAACAATGATCTCCCTATCCATTAGTTTCCTAAAAACTGGTCACGCCTCTCAGATATTTATCGATATGCAGCCCATGAAAACAATTTTCGTTGTGTTAATTTTCTCATGCTTATGTGCAGTTGAAAACCCTATACAGTATAGGCTAATGTATTTAGGGTTCATTTTCCTTTATACGTCAATATAGGAAATGAACAAAACGACTCTTGTTCTGAAGGACTGCATAACCACATGCGGCTGGGAGGCGAGACAAGTCTTTAGGAAAAAATGGATAGAAGGAGCTTTATCAAATACGCGGTACTGTTTTAATCCCCCTGGCTCGGTAAGTACATGTTTGTGTTAGTTTTAATACAGAGCTTTTCTTCAACACACTACTAACCACTACGTTAACACGCAATAATGAATATCCCCTCCTAATAGGGGAAGAAAATTTGGCCGTAAAACTGGGCCAAATCCACATATAAAAGCGGCCACAAAAAAAACCGGAGGAACATTATATGAAGAGAAGCAGAAAAAGAAGAAGAGTTCTAGTGCACTGTAAATTAATTTACACTTCTATGAACGAAATATAGACAGGTCTCCCGCGCACTACATGGCGTTCGCATCACATATTAAAAGGAGAGGCCAGACTCTACGTCCAACCGATTTCAACCAGCTTCAATGTACCGGTTGGGGAAACACTCAACAGTAACTCGTGTAACGCTTTCGCCGCATGATCCGCTTCAGACCAAGTGAAAGTGATGGAGCACTAAAAGGCGATCAAATTTTACTTGAACACGTCAGGTCCCCAACCTAATAATTTCTGAAAAATTGATGTATCCCCTATTCCAATGCAATGCATATAGCCTATACATAGAGGATTACACCGCTGCCGACTAGAACCGTGAGTGAATGGTCACCGTACTTGTCTGAGAACATCGCCGACAAGAGGTAGGGCCTCGTCGCAGCTATATATTTTGTACAAAATAAATTATTATTTGAGGGAACGTGAAAATAAAAATTCGAATAAAAAAGTTGGAATAAATGCAGTGAACTTTATTTTCGTTGACTCATTCAATTTCTCCTTGTCATGCTTTGCTTCACAGTGCGTTGGATGGTATTCATCATAGACGCACGAAAAGCAGAGAAATCCTCTACACCAAGCACATTGGAGGAAAGCCACATTATTGCACGCACATTTCTCTCGGCCAATATTCTGCGGAAAGCAATCCTGGTTTACGTTTATAAAGACACGTTTCTCCGCGGTTAATTTCGACGCATACCGTGCGCATGATATCATCGCCTGGAGTATTGTTGCCGACGTCCATACATCTATGGTCTCGTACTAATCCAACTTTGTACCCCGTCGGTATACACAGTTCAAAAGTTAGTAGAACATGTTTTTGAACGTATGCCATGCTCCACAAAACAATACCTCACACCTACGTGGCATACTCCGTATAAGTCGACGGAGGTCATGTTGCGGTATCAGGTCCCATTTATCAATGAGAGCCTGTTTGGGGTTTTGGAGAGTCTGTGGTGGAACAGGATGCCCACGAACACTTCTGCCAAGCCTATCCTACACATGTTCGATGGGATTAAGGTCGGGTCTCACAGCTGGCCATTCCATCTCTTGAATATCCAGTTCTCGCAAGACAGCTCTGGTGACGCGCGCTACATGAGCCCTGACATTGTCATGCATGAGTACGAATTCGGGGCCAACATCGTATGCAGCCACCAACAGATGCTGTGGCAGTATCTGCTCGATGTACCCCGCAGCGGTAAGATTACCACGGACGACGACAAGATCCGTACGGCCATCAATACTGATGCCACCCCACAGCATCACAGAACCTTGTCCGAATCGGTCGCCTTCCTGGACAATATTTGGCATGTACTGCTCATCACGGCATCTCCATACACGTTGACGTGCATTACGCTGTGTCAGAGGAAATCTGGACTCGTCTGTGAACAACACAGGTCTCCATTGGCGAAGTTGCCAGTTGACGTGGGTACGGCAAACAGAAGGTGAGCTGCGTGATGTTGCTGCGTTAAACGGAGCACTCAAACAGGACGTCTATGCCGTAAAGATACTTCTCTTAACCTGTTCCTGACTGTCTGGTCAGACACCGTGACTCCAGTGACCCTCCTGAGGACTTGTTGCAGTTCTCTGGCAGTTGCTGAACGACGCCGCAACGAACAGATGGTCACATATCGGTCATTATGTGGGGTTGTCATGAGTTCGTGACCTTGTCCAACCCTCCTTGTGAACTGTCCTGTCTCACTGTAGTGATTCCGCAAACGTTGAATAACTGACTAAGAGACATTGAGATCCACAGCAACATGACGAAAAGTCCATCCTTCATGGATCAAAGTGACGTCTCATACGAATTGAACCTCGTTAAGATGTCTCATAGGATGTGTTGGTTTACGTACAACGTGCTCAAATGACCGCAGTAGTCTGTGTTCCTCACAACGACACACGGACGCATTGCTATTCACTTTGTTTTGAGGGGTCGCTTGACAGTTTAATGCATGCCTACGCCTACAGATGGAGTACAACTTCGATATGACATACCCTGAGTAGCTAAGATATCAAGGCATGCTGTACGATCATTGGAACCCCATCCACCAAATTAATGTTTACATACCAGACGTTACAAAATCTGTTCCCCTAATTTTTTTTAACTGTGTATATCTCACATCGCGATAAGTCTTTCTTGAGTTTCAAGGCAGTGATCGGAGATTTAAGAAAACGCTAGAAAACCACAGATAGGGAATCTGCCAACTGGGCGACTGCCTTAAATGCAGATCAGTATTGATTGATTGATTGATTGATTGATTGATTGATTGATTCATTGATTGATTGATTCATTGATTGATTGATTGATTGATTGATTGATTGATTGATTGATTGATTGATTGATTGGTTGATTGATTGATTGATTGATTGATTGATTGATTGATTGATTGATTGATTGATTGATTGATTGATTGATTGATTGATTGATTGATTGATTGATTGATTGATTGATTCCACTTCCAAAGCTCTTTCACTAGAGTTGCCGCTATTATTTTAACATCAAGTGGTATAGATGCAAAATGTGGTTTTTTTTGTTTCGGGTACTTCAGTAAGTGATGAAAAAGAGTTCGATGACGATGACAGTACTTCGTCTCAGGAATAGGCACGGTATTTTCACAGGTTTCTCTTTCGTCGTCTCCTTCTTCGTGAATCAGTTCTTCTTCGTCAGAGAACGCCATTTCTGCTTGCATATTCAAAAATCGTTGCAAAATTTCCTTTCCCATCAGTTTCGAACTCACGGTAGTACAGCTGCTTGCTTACAGATTTATAATACCTCTTTTATCCAATGCCTTAACAGAAAAGTACGCAGCATCAATAACTTCTCGTATGTAACGGAAACCAGGTTGGTCTAGCGGACACGCACGCTCGTCGAGGGATGTTCTTCATTCATAACTGACTGTGAATTGATGCAACCGTTTCAAACGAGACAAATACTGTAGTTCTAAACCTGTCTTCTTCTTCTTCTTCCTCTTCCGCTTTTCCCACACTTGTGGGATAGCGGCTGCGAACTGTATCGCACACCTGGATTTGGCCCCGTTTTTGACTGGATGCCCTTGCTGACACCAGCCCCGTATGGAGGGATGTAATCACTATTGCGTGTTTCTGTGGTGGTTGGTAGTGAAGTACTGTATGTTGTCTGAATATGAAGAGGAAAGTATTGAGACAAACACCCAGTCCCCGGGCCAAAAGAATGAATTAGACGTAATTAAAATCCCCGGGCCGGCCGGGAATCGAACCCGGCACCTTCTGAACCAAAGGCCTCAACGCTGACAATTCACCCAAAATGTCAGACTGTACTAAACCTGTAATGAAAATCCACACCCTGTTTCCAGTCATCCGACTGGGTCAGGAATGAAATGAATGAAGCCCCCATCTAGCGGCGAGGGTAGGAATTCTGTCGGCTGCCGAAGCCTGTTACATTCCTCTGAGGCAGTGAGTGATGACTGACAGATGAAATGAAATGATATTGGAGAGTGTTGCTGGAATGAAAGATGGGAGGGAAAACAGGAGTATCCGGAGAAAAACCTGTCCCGCCTACACGTTGTCCAGCACAAATCTCACATGGAGTGACCAGGATTTGAACCACAGCACCCTGTGGCGAGAGGCCGGTGCGCTGCCACCTGAGCCACGGAGGCTCCCACTAAACCTGTAATGATGGACATAATTTACTTGAAACAGCTTGACAAAATACAGTTAAGTAAAAACACACGTGGAATGATCCACTTACCGTAACTCACTGTGGTGATTACTGATCAATTATTATATTAAACACGTATTGCACTAATAGGTCTATTCCTAATTTACAAGTCTTTGCTGGCGTGCTCGATGTTTCGCAACGAACTGACAATTAACTACCTTCCTGGACGTTTCCTATTCACCAGAGGAGAGAAAGAGAGAGATATCCAGCAGTAAATTTCTTTCTTTCTTTCTTTCTTTCTTTCATTCTTTCTTTCTTTCTTTCTTTCTTTCTTTCTTTCTTTCTTTCTTTCGTAATCCGTTTACCCTCCATAGTTGTTTTTCCCTCTGACTCAGCGAGGGATCAGACCTCTACCACCTAAAGGGCAGTGTCCTGGAGCGCGAGACTTGGGTTCTGCGGGATACAACTGGGCAGGATGACCGGAACCTCGCCCGGGTGGCCTCACCTGCTAAGCTGAACAGGGGAATTGTTGGGAATGGGAAGATTGGAAGGGGCAGACGAGGAAGAGGGAAGGAAACAGCCGCGGTTTTAAGTTAGATACATCCCTGCATTTGCCTGGAGGAGAAGTGGGAAAGCACGGAGAGGCACTTCGAGGATGGCTGAGGCGGGAATTGAACCCCACCCCCTGTTTCAGTTGACCTTTGGAGGATGAGTTGACCCCGTTCGAGCCCTCGAGCTACTTTTCAAATTTCGTGGCAGAGCCGGGAATCAAACCCGGGCCTCCGGAGGTGGCAGTTAATCGCACTAACCACTACACCACAGAGGCGGACGTACTGAAATTTGCGTAATATTTTTGTTGGCCTTTTTATCTTCACGTTCCCACATATAATAATTTATTTTTTATAAAAATATAGCAGTGACGAGTCTCGAACTCACATCGAGTTCGGAGGAAAGTGCGGTGACCACTGGGCACCCGCTCCGGTTGACTTGGTATAACTCTCCAATTACATATGCGTTGCATTGGAATCGGTGATTCATTCATTTTTCTGAAAGTATTAGGTTGTGGACCCGACATGTTCAGGTAAAATTTGCTCGCCTTTTAGTATTCTATCGCTTCCACTTGCCCCGAAGTGAATCTTACGTCATGATTTTTGACCACATTTTTTCGAAAACGAATGCGCATTGACCTAAAATCTTATAAACAAGTTACTGTTGAGTGTCCCCCAACAGGTACGTTGAAGCTCGTTGAAATTGATTGGAAGCAGGGTCTGGCCTCTCCTTGTTAGTTACAAGGTCGTGAATCCAGGCTGAAACAAGGATGGAGCATTGATAAAGTGGATGTGCCAGCATTGTGACAGAATTAGTCTCTTCAGCCATCTATGGACCTATAATCAACAAAATTGATTCACTCGGAAGAAAGACTTAATACTCTCCAGAGAGTGATATCTATGATGAAGATAGCCCCGGCATCACTCAAGAAGCGCACCAGGGAAAATGAAAAGTGATGTAGTATCTATTGGTTTGCTCGTCGAACAAAATTATGCGGTTCCATACGGTTTGCCAAGGCTACTTAAATACATTAGACACGTAATTACTAGAGTTCTGACACTTCTCTTTTATATTGTTGAAACGAAATATGAGATTGTGTTAAAATTATTTTTTCCGGTTAGATATTGTTTACAGTCAATTTATTGTCTACCTTCCTTGATTGCCCCACGCTACCATACAACTGCACGTATTCTTCCAACGACAATTTCTTCTTTCTTTTTTTTTTCATTCTTTCATTCTTAATCCGTTTACCCTTCAGAGTTGTTTTTCCCTCGGACTCTACCGCCTCAAGGGCAGTGTCCTGGAGCGTGACACTTTGAATCGGGGGTTACAACTGGGAAGGAGGACCAGACCGTCTCCCAGGCGGCCTCACCGGCTATGCTGAACACGGGTCTTGTGGGGGATGGGAAGTTCAGAAGGGATAGACAAGGAAGAGGGCAGGAAGCGGCCGTCTCCTTAATTCAGGTACCATCCCGGCATTTTCCTGGAGGAGAATTGGGAACCCACGGATAATCACGGAAAACCACTTCGAGGATTGCTGAGGTTGGAATCGAACCCCCTCTACTCAGTTGGCCTCCCGAGGCTGAGTGGACCCCGTTCCAGCCCTCGTATCACTATTCAAATTTCTGGCCTCCGGGGATGGCAGCTAATCACTTCCTGATGCCCTTCCTGCTACCAGACATTGGTCGCAGTGCCACCAGGTTCCGGTGATTACACTCGAGACATGCACTCCCTGAACAATAGTGTCCGGACACCCGGTATAAAAGGAGGCTGCGAGGTTTGTACTGCTCAGTGAGGATACAGCACAGCAACATGGGTAGGTCAGGTGAGCTTAGTTGCTTTCAAAGTGGAGTAATCATTGGTTACCACATAAGCAAGAAATCTATAAGGAATATTTCTAACCTTACGAATGCACCCATAATCGACTGTAAGTGATATCATTTTAATATGCAAACGTTAAGTTACAACCACAGCGAAACCACGATCTGTCCGGCTCCATGGCTAAATATTAGCGTGCTGGCCTTTGGTCATTGGGGTTCGGGTTCGATTCCCGCCGGGTCGGAAATTTAACTTCGTCTGGTTAATTTCTCCGGCTCTGGGGCTGGATGCTAGTGTTCGTCTTAATAAGCAAAGTTGATTCATAATTAATAATCAGAAACACACAAAAAATTGTCAATTCATAATTCATAATCAGAAACGTACAACATTGTAGCTGGCTAAATAGTCGTTAAGACCGAAAGCCAAAAAAAAAAATTGAAAAAGGCACGATCTGGTCAGCAACATATACTGACACTCAGGGACAAGCGAACATTAAAGAGGGCGATGCGAGAAAATCGTCGGTTGTCTGTAGAATGAATCATCAGACAATTCCAAAGTGCTACGCAAAGTACAAATAGTCTAACGGCTGTGCATCAGCATTTAGGAAATAGTTTTTCATGGTCGAGCGCTATCCATAAACCAAATATTTCCCTTCTTAATATAATGCACCGCTTGGCGTGGTGTAAATAGCGACACCCCCGAGTCCACTGACCACTAGAACAGTGGACACAGGTAATTTGTAGTGATGAATCACGTCATAAGTCGTAGAAAGCGGATGGAAGGATTTAGAAATGGAGAATGCTCGGGAAACGCAATCTACTTCAATGTTAATACCAGCAGTGAACAGTGAAGTTTGAAAGAAGTGGCGTTATGTGTGGGGATGTCTTCCACCTACATGACACATTAAACGCAGAAGGATAACAACATATTTGGGATGTTTTCTTATTGCGTACCGTGGTAAATCAGTTCAGTGATGACTATTGTTTATATCATCATGATAACGTTCAGAATCATCAAGCGGGCTCTGTAAGCTAATGACCGGGTGAGTTGGCCGTGCTGTTATGTTCGCGCAGCTGCGAGCTCGCATCCGGGAGATAGTGGGATCGAAAACCAAAGTTGACAGCCCTTAATATGATTTTCCGTGGTTTCCCATTTTTACACCATGGCCGCTTTCTTCCCAGTCCTGGTCCTTTCCTATCCCATCGTCGTCATGAGACCTACCTACGTCGGTGCGACGTAAAGCAAGGTGCAAAAAAAAACTGTAAGGTAATGGTTTAAGGATAATAATATTCAGCAACTGGATTGGCTCGCCTTAAACCAAATAGATCACTTGTGGAATAAGCTAGAACGGCGACTTTGTGTTCCAGACCACGTTAACACGTTCCCTGGCGGTTCTTCGCGAAGAATGGGATGCCATTTCCGTGAAAACGTTACGACATTTTGAGGAAAGTCCCCCAACAGAGTCAGGACTGTAATTAATGCCAAAGCCAAGCCAACAAGAGATAAATGTCGACGATTTGGGAATATATTACCAGGAAAATCTGCCTTCAGTTTGAGGTAGGTGTTCGGATACTTCTGATCAGATAGCGTATGCATTAGGATCCGAATAGGCGTTAGGATCCGAATATCTAAATCACTATGCAGGTTGTAATATAATTATGTAATTACCAATAATAATAATAATAATAATAATAATAATAATAATAATAATAATAATAATAATAATAGAATTAATAACAAGTAACCGTAATCTCTGCCCCACATTTGAGTGTCGTTTGTAAAATTATTTAATAAATAACAATAATTCGTAATGATTAATAACCATTGCAATATCATTAAAATAATCAAATATGAATAAAATAAGATATTTAATAGCCTCACGCTTGGGCGTGCATTGTAATCTAATTCAAAATATATGAATAAATAACTGAGAAAGTTACTAACATAATTAAAATAAAATACATTAGTAAAAATAATTAACCGAAATGTCCGTAGTATGGGTGCCCGAGTTCACCAGAATGTATCCCTCGAATTTTGATAGGGCAGTCGCCCAGGTGGCAGATTCTCTTTCTCTCCCAGGGCGTGTACATATAGCTGCGTACTGGTACATCTCCTTCACGCCTTACCTAACCTTCTGCAAAACCACTAAATAGGTAGGAGATGCACCTAGGTTCATCAATAACTCCACTGATTCGAAAATAACTAACTATAATCTAAATAACATAGGTGCAAGAGCACCTCATCAACACACAAAAATATACATAAAATACACTCACAAACTACCGCTGGAAGACTCCATATTTACAACAACAACAAAACAGTGGGAAACCGAAAGCGAGGACCAAGCAACCATTTTCAGTTAGTCCGAAGAACAGTGCACATATATGTAGATAAGTGCCCTACACTGTCTCTGTACCAACACGACTTGCATATTCGCATAATTGGCACTTATTATAACACTGTGTTCACTGACTCTTAACACTTGGTTTAAAGATACATTCACTTAAGCAACACACGCTTGTCGTTCTAAAACCTGAATTCCGGAAAGTCTGAGATATAGCACCCAACAGCTTTTACCAACCCGCAACAAGTGATACAATAAGCACTCCACAGTGACGTTTCACAAACACAATAAGACCACGTCCCACCAAAGTTTGAAATCCAGTCCAGTACCGTATCGTGTTCCTCTCGCCGTTTGATCACACGCCTATATAGACCTCAGCTAACTCCTGCCTTTACATGATACGTCAAGATTGATCCTGGCCCGCCAATCATCATTAGATCCTCTTGTCAAGACTACGCCCTGAACCTCTCCCGGATACCATGACAATAACAACATCAACAGACTCTGGGGTGTTTCATATGTGTCATAGGAACTTTCCGAATACAACATCAACAAGACCACCTCAACAGACTCTGGGCTATACACATGACTCATATACATTTTCCAAGTTGAAAATAACACTGTTTTCCCACCCATTTGTACAAAATAAATTACTCATACCACACATGGAGACCTTCCATTTTAAAATATTAATAACAAAATATCCAAATGAAATACGGATAATAATGATAATATTAATAGAAATAATGACAATAGTACTTCTCACCTCTGAATACAGTGAGATATATGTACTATCACTAGGTGCCCGCCCATAGTACAGTGCACTTGTTTGCCTGCTCATTAATTGATCATTTAAATGGTACTCCAGGTAGATGATATTGTTTGGTACATGAAACGCATTCATAGAGCATGTTCGTATGACAAGTATTACTGCGAAATTGTTTAGTAATAGAGGAGTACTGAAAAATCCATAAATCATTACGTGTAAAGCCCTTCCATTTACTATTTGTTTTATGTTGCACTGACACGGACCGGCCTTATGGAGACGGCGGTATATGGAAAGGTTAGGGCTAGGAAGGAAGTAACCGTGGCCTTAATTAAGGTGAGTGTGTGTAGAAATCTTCTTACGTTTCTGTTGTATATTATGGCATGGACAGCTGACCATGGTTACCTCGTTGCCGAGACCCGTCATTTCATTAAATCGATATTCTAACACGATGACTCATGGCTGTGTCAGGACTGAACTGAGCAGTCGACTACCAAGAACCGCTGAACACAATTTGCTCACCATCGATTTATACCTCTAAAAGGAGCAGAAATGACTACACTTCGCTGTTAAGGTAGAAAATTTGTTCCGGGGGACTGAGACTACACTTTCTACATTTAGATGAGAACATTTTGATTCCGACTCCTTAGCAGAATGGTCAGTCAAAGAGAGTTTGATTTAGAGGGTCCCGGATTCAATTTCCGGTCTGATCGAGTACTTTAACGGAGTCTGATGAATTCCTCTGGCTCGAGGACTGGGTGTTTTTGTTCGTCTAAATATATACCACTCCATATGCATAAAACACATAACACTACCAACGACTACAGTGATACACAGCACTGAATACATCCGTACAGGTACGGTTGTCGTCAAGAAGGGCATCCGGTCGTAAAACTGGACCAAGTCCACATTTACTGCCAACCCCAAGAACTTGGGAAAACGCCAGGAAGGAGATGAGAGTATTTTGAAAATTTCATGGCGTTTTTTCTAGTAGGAAATTAAGGCATCATCCATTTCACGCAGGATTTCGTTTGCATGTCGTCAGTTCTGTGCACCATTAGGACATTTCCTTCTCTTGCAAATGCACAGCTCTTTGTTGTAGCTGTCGCTGCAAAATACAAACAGGAGAGTGAACAGAACCATTAGCTTGCGGCGACCAGAAAGAGATCTGACGGAGGTAGGAAGGGAGTAAGACAGAGATACGCTATTGCAGAGCAGCTATTCTCAGTTCATGGTGATTATACCATATTCAGAGTAAACAGGTATGTGTTACGCCCTCCCATCTGCGGAACAAACTTCACGATGAACAAAGAATCGATCGAACACTGCTCAATGAAAAAAAGAAACATAGATTTTTTAAAATAAACTATTGATCACAAAAGTAAATACCTTTCTTCCAAACACCATACTACAACATATAAGAGAATTTCTGATAAATTGGATTTCCTGATTCTCATTCCTAAATTTCAAATTGCTCTTTTTATTTTTTTCCAATTGTTAGTCCTTCAAAATAGTGATTGCAGATTGTATTCCCAACTGTAGTTCATTCCGAATCACCTAACAACGCATGGAGAGAAAACATTACAAACGCCTGCTCAACTGACATTGCAAAGAATTTTGATATATTTTTAAATTAACCAAGTTTGTTAGCAAGATCGGTAAAATGAAGTTCAAGGATCTAACTACGTATGTTAGTGTGGAATCGTTTCTTGAACCCATTCACTTGCTAAGAAAAGGGGCTCTCTGATAGCATGTACTGTGGTTTGAACTTTCGCGATTGATATATATATCGATAACTTTCAAATAAGACACGTAAGCCTGTAAGTCCTTAATAACAGGATAATCAACACTCTTCGACTTTCTCCTGCAGTGTACATTCTCCATTCAGGTGTGTCTTGCTAAGCACAAGAGGCCCTATCGACGTCCCAAAACATTAAGTCACGATCGTTCTTGTAACTTACAATGGAGTTAAGAGGTCGTGCAAAATGCCCCTGTATTATAGAGACCGTAACCTTTAGACAGCACTATGCTTTGTACCGAGCGAGTTGGCCGTGCGGTTAGGGGCGCGCAGCAGTGAGCTTAGAAACCCACTATCGGCAGCCCTGAAGGTGGTTTGCCGTCGTTTCTCATTTTCACACCTGGAAATACAGAGGCTGTGCCTTATTTAAGGCCACCACCACTTTCTTCCCACTCCTAGCTTTTTCCTATCGCATCTTCGCCATAAAACCCATGTGTGTCGGTGCGACGTACAGCCAATTGTAAAAAAAAACTATACTTTGTTGACAACTGGAATCCATGGTTTCATTAGATATATTCCAAACCTGCACCCTGTCCTCAGCCTGAAACTACTTGTACCTGAACCCATCGGTGTATGCTGTATGTTCCCAAACCTCTAGAGACCGGATGAGTTGGCTGTGCGGTTAGCGGCGCGCGGCTGTGAGCTTGCATCCGGGAGATAGTACTTTAATTAAGGCCATGACCGCTTTCTTTCAACTCCTAGGCGTTTCCTATCCCATCGTCGCCAATAGACCTATCCGTGTCGGTGAGACGTAAAGTCATTAGGAAAAAAAGCAAACCTCCAGAGCCCTTCAGTGGCTTCGCGAATTTGGGTGATGTTCGGTACCCAGTGTTTTGCTGTTAATGTGGACACACTGGTAGGTCTTCTGCCACCATACCCCATAGAAGCCACGAGGTGCTGCACTGTATGCGGGGTATTCCCAATCATGTGGAAAGTAATCGAGGGTGAACGGTTTACCGAAGAACAGCAAAAAATGTCCCTATGAACACATGTCCTTCGGTAGATCATTCACGAGCTACGCCTGGTTTAGTTAAGATTGGAGTGAGGCTTGCTGTTACGGACATTGTAGTACTTCGCCAGCGTATGGAACAAGGTTGCTATCGGTGTCTGCAGTGTTCGAAAGTGTCCGACAATCAATGAGGATAGGGAATGCGCCACCTGGGTGACTGTCCTAAATGCAGATCAGTAGCGATTGATTGTTGCTCTTAATTCGACCCCTCCAACTAAGAACATCATCATATCGTATCGAGGTGGCGTGTTCAGGTGTGCATTTACTCGCCTGATGGACATTTTGAGCACTTCTTGTATTAGAAGGCAGTATTCCTGCTAAAACACGCACACGGCGACAGCTACTCGTCATGGGATGTACTCTCGGTACAAAGTTGAAAAGTCTGTAACTTGTAAACGATCGACCTTACGGCATGCGTATATCGGGATTGTTTGTGTTGTTTTGGATTGTAATTCCACCCCCACTCCCATTACTTCCCACACCATGTAGTCCTGTTTAATTGAAAGTAGCATTGTTCTGAGCAACAGTAGCTACCCTGATCGTAGTACCTTGGACGGAATCCCGAAACATTCCCGTGACATTGTGGAAGAAAGAATATTGAATATCTTCACAACTATATAAATTTAAAATCCCATTCGTTTAGCATCCACTACCTTGCTCAGTTTGAAGGCCTATTGCTTTGGCCCACTGGCCAATGTTCAACGTGGACGACGTGATCGATTGCTAATAATTAAATCATGCCTGGGCTTTCCACAGACTTCTTGGGTGATGATGTCTGTTAATTCTGAGTTACGCACTGCTATGGTATGACAGTGTACTTTTAACACGCCAGTCTGTAATATTCCACTTCATGAAATAAATTCCGGTTATTTCAAATGAAATCAATTAAACGTCTATCAAGATGTTACTAGATGCATTTTATATTGCTTTAGGAAGCAATTATGTTATTAAAAGTATATGAATCCCTGCTCATTTTAACATGTATTTTTTTGTTGTTGGGTATTCAGCCCGAAGGCTGGTTTGATCCTCTGCAGCTCCACCAACAGCTGTCATAAATAGCCTAGGTGTCACTGAAGAGGCGTACTAGGGAAATGAGGAGTGAGGTAGTTTCCCGTTGCTTTCCTCACCGAGCCAGCCGTTGCTATTACATATCAGTCTGCCAAGCCCACTGAAATGCATGCACCAACCGACCCTATGAGCGATATTTTCACACCATTCCTAACAGGGACTGGTTGCATAAGCAATGGTATTACTAGCATCACTCATACCTCAGTCACTTTCATATTGTCAAAGCCAAGGATGAGACTGAGACTGGTCAATGAAAGTAACAAATTTGATATAGCCCATACGAGAAGACATAGTGCACTGTAAACACTACATCTCGCCAGCAAAGGCATATGTATAATCAAATTAAAATTCAAGTGTACCGAGCTCGATAGCTGCAGTCGCTTAAGTGTGGCCAGTATTCAGTATTCGGGAGATAGTAGGTTCGAACCCCACTGTCGGCAGCCCTGAAGATGATTTTCCGTGGTTTCCCATTTTCACACCAGGCAAATGCTGGGACTGTACCTTAATTAAGACCACGGCTGCGTCCTTCCAACTCCTAACCCTTCCCTGTCCCATCGTCGCCTTAAGACCGATCTGTGCCGGTGCGACGTAAAACAACTTGCAAAAGAATATTTCAAGTGTGAACTCTTTCGGTGTGGTAAACCACTGTAGACGATCATGATGAATCACCGCGTCACATAATACTAATTAGTAAAATAATAATAATCTCGTGTGGCTATTTCTAGCCGAGTGCAGCCCTTGTAAGGCAGACCCTCCGATGAGGGTAGGCGGCATCTGCCATGTGTAGGTAATTGCATGTTATTGTGGTTGAGGATAGTGTTATGTGTGGTATGTGAGTTGCAGGGATGTTGGGAACAGCACAAACACCCAGCCCCCGGGCCAATGGAAGTAACCAATGAAGGTTAAAATCCCCGACCCGGCCGGGAATCGAACCCGGGACCCTCTCAACCGAAGCCCAGTACGCTGACCATTCATCCAACGAGTCGGACATTAGTAGAATGAAATAGCCAAATAAAAGGACGGTTCAAAGGGGGAACTTACACATACGCTCGTCACAAATGTTTCACCATAACGAAGATGTTCACTTATGCTTTTTACTGAGTACACTTTTGCGATCAGTGCAGTAATTCGTTCTTCATTCATTACTCATAGCGAAAGCTACAAGTATTGCTTGGTCATTTTGTGAACTCACACAACGACCACTTCGTAAAAAGGAGCACCTGTCGATCATCATCCCATTTAGATGCAGTTAATTTTCACATTCTAAAATGTTAAATTTTCCATCAATCTCCTGTGGACAAGACTAATATTGCGCAGCAAACTACCCGTTGAGTAGCACTTCCAACGATATTAACAGCATTGTGATTTTCCAATCTAGAAGTGGTATGAGAGGATGAATTCCTCGTGGGCGTCGGTAGATTAATCGGCACGTAAAATAACTCCTTCGGGACAAATTTCCGGCCCTTCAGCGTTTCTGAAAGCCGTGAAAGGTAGTTAACTGGCGTAAAGCCAATGACATTAATGTTTTATTATCATCGTAAGCGTACTCCATTCCATCCCTACACGGCCATGAAATCGAACCTCGGTAGAAACCTCCCATGTTAATGCCTAACACACGGCGGCGGACCATCAGTAGAATGGAATAACCATAGAAATAGACGGTTCAAAGGAGAATCATCCACCTCCTTCTTCTTTCCCGTATTTCTCATATGAAGCCTCCGAGATTGAAAGACCCATGAAAATTCGCCGTAGTTACTGGGTGAACTGTGCCACAGAATGATTCCTCGAAGCATCAGTAATTGAAATTCCGGCCTAGTTCCTAATTGGTTTCGTCTGCATTTGTGGGAATACATATGAAGGTCAGAGGAGTAGCCATCTCCATAGATCTAAGAGACTAAGTATTATTGGTTGTGGTCATTGCTTGTGTGAGTGTCCGAGTAGTGTTGTTTGGTGAAGGAGTGGAAGAGCAGAGACCCCACACTCACAAGAAAAATCTGTCCCAAAATATCTGGACTATCATTTGCATCACTAGCTGTGTGCACAGATGTCCAGAACAGTAACAGTGGTTATTTTAGGGAGAAAACAGCGGAATTATCAACCTCATACGTTCAGGCAGTAAAAGTTTCTAGAAATAAAACAATCACGCCTGAATTCAAGACACTTACGGTTGATAATGATGATGCTTGTTGTTTAAAGGGGCCTAACATCTAAGGTCATCGACCCCTAATGGTACAAAATGAGACAAAATGGAATGACAAATTAAAAGTAAAAAATGGATGGATATGAATTTAAAACAATCAGTGGATCCAACCCGCAATATCTCGCGTTCACAGAAACTGACGTGAAACAATAGTGTTACCGACCAAGGGACTGCGTCCATAGCATAATACTGAATCGATGACGCTTTTAGTCTAAATGGGTCGAAAATCCAAGTCATCGGCCCCTCCTAATGGTACTTATCGCTAGGAAAGTAGAACCTTGCTATGTGTCACGTTGCCGTACTGATCAAAAGTAGCGTAGACTCACGGCATTCCACACAGTATGGTACTATTCACAGGTAAAGTATTTCGCACATAGAATACAGACCTGTGCTTTTTCGCACATTGCGGCGCCATTTACAGGCAACGCAAACCTCTAGTGTTCATCACATACGTGTACTAACCACAGGGACCCGCACTATCCCGTGGAGTTCCTCATATAGGCCTAGTGAGTAATAATCATAGGCAAGCCAGAACCATGGTGTCGCTCACCCATGGTGTCGCTCCTAAAGTGGTACTAATCACAGGTACTGTAGAAGCCGGCAACGCACTCTGTTTCTACTAATCACAAACCTATTTGGTACCTAACATGGTGGTACTACTCTCGAGTAAAAGCGGCCCATGGAATTCCCCGCGTGGTGGTATTAATCACAAGTAGTTTCATAGTTCTAATACAATCATGTCCGACTCGTTGGTTGAATGGTCAGCGTACTGGCCTTCGGTTAAGAGGGTCCCGGGTTCGATTCCTGGAAAGAGAATAGTACAAGAATACTACTTGTTTAACATTCCAAATCCAGTTTGAATGCATATAACTCCATGGTTAGCAATACAGCCCAGTTATGAAAGGATTCACCATTTCCTTAAGGAAAAAGACAGACACTAATAGCTGGGTATAGCTAACTGCTTGTGGAGGAAGAAATTGAACTGTGTGCCAGTATTTGTTACAGTGGAAGCCATTTCTTTTCAGTTTCGACTCAGTATATTTATAACTGTTAGGTTCTTCAGTCTGTCAAAACTAATCTATGTATAAATAAAATTTAGAAAATACCTAAAAAATAACCTAAAATCGGTACAGTTTAACTAAAATAGAATGACACGTTTAGTTCTTGAAGGAACATCATGAACGAACTTACACAATCTTTATTTTATTTTATATATATAGCCTATATAATTGCCTTTGCTGGCGATATGTAGTGTTCACAGTATACTGTGCCTTCTAGTATCGGCTATAATAAATTTGTTGCTTCCATAGAGCTGTCTCAGTCTCATCCTTAGCTTTAGCAATATGAAAGTGACCGAGGTATGAGCGCTGATTGTAATAGCATTCCTTATGCAGCCAGTCTCTGTTATCAGGGGTTTGAAAATATCGCTCATAGGGTGCATGCATTTCAGTGGGCTTGGCAGACGGATATGTAACAGCAACTTCTGGCTAGGGAAAGTACCCCACTCGTCATTTCCCTAGTTTGCCTCTTCAGTGATGCCTAGGCTATTTATGACAACTGCTGGCGGAGCTATGGAGGACCAAACCAGCCTTTGGGCTGATTACCCTACAACAGTCTATACAACTCGTACGAATTATTGAGATGTTTAAGACCATTAACGTCAAAACTTGTGTCCACACTTCTAATAATTGTTGAAATTTTACAACTAATGGTAATGAAGTACCCATGGGGTTCCTGTCTCCTCACTGGTCCACATAGAAACGCGATGTTGCGCAATACGCTGTAAATGGCATTGTGCCATCTGCCTTGTTTACTGTAACTTCTGGTCACGTTCCGTGGCTAAATGGTTAGCGTGCTGGCCTTTGGCCACAGGGGTCCCGGGTTCGATTTCCGGCAGGGTCAGGAATTTTAACCATCATTGGTTAATTTCGCTGGCACTGGGGCTGGTTGTATGTGCCGTCTTTATCATCATTTTATCCTCATCACGACGCGCAGGTTACCTACGGGTGTCAATTCGAAAGACCTGCACCTGGCGAGCCGAACATGTCCACGGACACTCCCGGCACTAAAAGCCATACGCCATTTCATTTCATTTTTTTTTTTCTGGTCACGTCAGGTTCCGGTGATGTTATGGGTCTTCCCGGAGTTGTAATTGTAGCCTATTTTGATTTTATATCGTTATGCCCAACTAAGGACGGCAACTGAACTCAATTAGCTGAAGTTTTGCATCCTTCTTCTCCCAAAATCTATTCCTCCTCTCACTGCGTTCTTCCTTGCGTTCTTCTTCCCAGGTGTTAGTGGTTCTGGTGTTTGTTTCGTGTTATTGGTGATTATCAATTGGTGTTTGGAATTTATATCTATCCCAAACAATTTCCTCAGTGATGTTTGTTTAATGATGGTCTGTTTCATTTTCACTAAACCACTTGTTCTTCGTTTTTAATGAAAGGGCAAGAATTAACATTATTTTAGTCATTATATCCTCGCTCATTCTGTGAATATGACCATAGAACTTCAATCACCTTTTTCTGGAGGTGTGAGATTTTTTCGACATGACACTATATTTCCTGAGATTTATTTTTCACTTACTTTTCATCCGTTTTCCATCTCCACAAAATGGGCCTAAGATTTTCCGCAGATTTTTCCTTTCTTCCCTTTTCTGTCTCTTTCGTCAATGATCTGCCACCCATGATTAACGTTTTCGATGCATATAATGCTTCAGGTTTGATTACTTTATTACAATGCCTTAGTTTTGCCTTTTTAGATTTTTTTGTTATATGAATTTCAGGTGATTCGGTAGGCCTTTTGTAATTTAGAGATTCTCTCTTTGCCTGACGATTTAACCCAAAGGGTTAACATAGGTATTTAAACTTGTTCATTTTAGATTATTTCCGAAATTGTTTATCAAAGGTTGTCATTCTAAATATCGTGCGGCACATTCCATGCACCGAGTTTTTTTCTTTCGAGATTCGAAGTCCTGTTCTGATGCCATTTAACATGGAGTTTTCCAACTAAATCAATTGCTTCTTGCCTATAATTGGAAATAACTGCTAAGTCATATTCAAAGGTCAGATTATATTTATTATTCTTCTTCTACTTATTATTATTCTTGTTTTTATTCTTATTGTTGGTGTTGTGCTTATTATTCATTAACGCCCGGTTAACATCCCTTAAATTCAAAACCATTTAAAATACATTAATAACAACAATAATGGGCTTTTTTAAAATTTATTTGGCTTTTGGTCCATCGACCATACAGCCAGCAAAAAACATTACAAATTCACAAGTCACACAGTAATATATATACATATGACAGACACAGGAATGAAATGACATAAATGGCAGACAGAAAAATCGCCTGAAAGTCTCTTTCACTTCACAAACTCCTGGATGTTCTGAAATTTACATTTTTTTAAAACATGACTAAAATCAATATAAATGTCTGGTAAAATAAGAGCGGTAAAAAGATACAAATTATATACTTAAAACGCTATATTTGAGAAATTGTGCTGAAGTCACTTACATTCTCTGAATAATGGGCTGTAAGTACAACTACGGGGAGTCCCATGACCTCGCTGGAAAGTTACGTAATGGGATGTTACGCTGAACAAGCTGGGAAACTCGCACAATGTCAGTGACAGCGTATTACGCAGCATCACAGTCCTAGGTGGACTAGTGAGGAGAGAAGAACAACAGTGAGGAGTACTTCATTAAAAATATAACATTTCACCGATAATTAGAAGAGTGGATATAGGTTTTAACATCAATCGCTTTACACTTCTCATTAATATTAATCAATGCAGTTGATAGATTCTGATGACGTTCTTTCAAGAACGAACCATGCCATTCTCTTTTAATTAAGTTGTTCCTTTCTCAAGCATCGGGTTGAGTGGCTCAGACGGTTGAGGCACTGGCCGTCTGACCCCAATTTGGCAGGTTCGATCCTGGCTCAGTCCGGTGGTATTTGAAGGTGCTCAAATACGTCAGCCTCGTGTCGGTAGATTTACTGGCACGTAAAAAGAGCTCTTGCGGGACAAAATTCCGGCACCTCGGCGTCTCCGAAAACCGTAAAAGTAGTTAGTGGGACGTAAAGCAAATTGCATTATTATTATTATTTCTCAGGTAAATTGTTATAATTATATTCTTCTTTTTCATGTATTTTCTAAACTTTATTTATTCATAAATTAACATCGACGGACTCAAGAACCTAACTGTTATATAAAACAAAAATAAAAATTGTGCCATTAGTCACTACCGCCCTACACACTACCATATGAGTCAGTACCACCAAGAATCAGTAACTGTTTCTTCCACTGGAGTGGGATGAACAAATTTAGAGAAGTGAGTCAAAATTCTACTCTCGGCCATAATAGCAGGGTTTCCCGGGGTTTCTTGCTTTTACTCTCGACAGAAACTGTAGTAGTACCTCGTGTAGACCATAGACGCTTCCTTCCAAATTTTAACCAAATTCAAATACAATACACAAGCGTTTGCTGTTGCCAAGATCTCTCAGTTCACTTAGGCCTACATAAAGTTACAACTAAAACTATCAAATTTGAAAAATATTTTAATTGCAAGATTTCTTTTAAATATGACTCTATTTACACCATTGTATTTCAGCTTCCACATACGCTCATTTTCCTTATAATGGGAAATAATTACTATAATGGTGATGAGATGGTATATGTCTTCCCCGTCAAGTAGCACCCATTAGCGTGCTTAGTTGGGCCTCATGTTCTCTTTTATCAGTTTTACCTTCCCTCCTACCACAAGCACTACGAGATTCCAGCCCGCACAATGGTATGAGAATATAGTATCATCAAGTTCAATGCGGGCATTTCCCCGCTCTCATTAGAAGCCTTTCCCTTACTCCGGAATCCAATTCCATTAATGCATTCGTCTAACATGCAACAAAATAACAATTCACTAAGGGTTTTTGAAAATTGCTGCTAAAGGATCTTTGCTGATAAAACGTAAGGAAAGAGGAATATATTAGTCAGTCTACCGCATTACCGCATTGCGGTTTCAATTCTTCTCAAACAATTAAATATGAAATTAGTGCCTTCAATGTATTATTTAAGAAGGTCGAAAGCCGAAGAAGGTGTTAATGAAGGATAGAAGATGTGAAAAAATATCTTGGGAATAAGTGTCCTTCAATATTAGCATGTTAGACAGGAGCGAAGGAGCGGGCTTACAGTTACAAAATGATGATAGAATATGATGAAGGCGCTTAACACATGTGTGGTGCGTAAATGTCTTTATAAGGACACTGGTGCATGTGAAATATGTTGATATTCAGATTACAGGTACACTACAACATTCTTTTTCTTTTCCTACCGATTTTCCCACACGTGTGGGGTCGCAGGTGCGAACTGCGCCGCACAAGTGGATTTGGCCCTGTTTTACGACCGGATGCCCTTCCCTATTTGGAGGGATGTAGTCACTGCTGCGTGTTTTTGTGGTGGTTGGTAGTGTAGTGTGTTGTGTGAATATGAAGAGGAGAGTGTTGGGACGGACACAAACACCCAGTCCCCGAGCCAGGAGAATTAATCAGAAGCGATTAAAATCCCCGACCCGGCCGAGAATCGAACCCGGGACCATCTGAACCGAAGGTCAGAACGCTGACCATCCAGCCAAGGAGTCGAACAGTTATACTACAAAATGTTACATAATACAGAACAAGAACAATATGGTCAAAGTCAAAAGTTTTACAGCTAATGATATGTTCAGATTACAATCTAAAATTCAACTTTCGAGGCTTCTTCGAAAATAGATTCAAGAGATCTGTTGGTTTTACAATTATGTCTCTGTGAATGTTCATCGGAGCCAACCCATTGAGTCGACTTTCGCTTGTGTATTGACAGTTTCTGTTTATGTTATTTTGTAAACATTCCATAGCTTCTAACCCCCAGTTGTATAGTTCTACATGCTTCCTTTTACTGATGATAATGTATTTCATTTTAATGTTGTTTTTTCTTACAATGTGCTTTACGTCGCGCCGACACACATAGGTCTTATGGTGACAATGGGATAGAAAAGGATTAGGATTGGAAAGGAAGTAGCCGTAGCCTTAATTGAGGTATAGCACCAGCATTTGCCTGGTATGAAAAGGGGAAACTACGGAAAAACTTCTCCAGGGCTGCCGAGAGGCCGAGAGTGGGGTTCGAACCCATTGTCTCCCAAATGCAAGCTGGCCACACCCCGAAGCCACACGATCCGTATTCTAATGTTTCTAATGTTTAATCATAATATCACTTTCTATAAGTAGCATATATACAGTATAAAGTATTTTCCTAATAGATATGGATCAATATTGTACTTAAAAACTTCAATAATATTTCCAGTAAAGGAACGTTCGATAAAAGGTGTCCGGCTCTGTGGTGTAGTGGTTAGTGTGATTAGCTGCCACCCCCGGAAGCCGCAGTTCGATTCCCGGCTCTGCCACGAAATTTGAAAAATGGCACGAGGACTGGAATGTGGTGTACGCAGCCTCGGGAGGTCAACTGAGTAGAGGGGTGTTCTATTCCTACGTGAGGCATCCTCGAAGTAATTTTCCGTCGTTTCATACTTCTCCTCCACACAAATGTCGGGATGGTACCTAACATAAGGCCACGGCCTCTTCCTTGTCTACTCCTTCCAATCTTCCCATCCCCCACAAGGCCCTTGCACAGCATAGCAGGTGAGGCCACCTGGGAGAGGTACTGGTCATGCTTCACTGTTGTATCCTATATCCAAAATCTCACGCTCCAGCACGCTGTCCTTGAGGTGGTAGAGATGGGATTCCTCGCTGAGTCCGAGGGAAAAACCAACCCTGGACGTTAATCGGATTAAGAAAGAAGGAAGAAAATAAACTGCGTGACAAACTGAAAATATTTTATAATATCACTAGCCAGATACCCGTGCTTCGCTACGGTATTATACTGAAATTTATAATTGAATGCTTATTGTTTTATATATAATCCGCCGAAATTCGCGATCTGGCTCGTTTTCTAATAGATTACGGCAAGTTTCCTCCCATTTTTCAATCTTTCCTTCCAGCAATCGATTTCGTACTTCGCGGGCTAGGTCCAGGTATTCCACCCGGTCAGTTGAGTCACTAAATCATTGCCATCTTTTCCTATAAGCATTTTTAATGTGGATGAAATCCTTCAGAAGATCCGGCGTGGTGTCATCTTGGGTGCCTTGGCGGTACTGAAACCGCGGCCGGCCTACATTTTTAGTCATTACCCGTCCAGGACCCGTTTCCAGCGCGGTCCGCACATTTGACGACGGTCCAGAACATTACTATTATTATTATTATTATTATTATTATTATTATTATTATTATTATTATTATTATTATTATTATTATTATTATCATTATTATTATTATCATTATTATTATTATTATTAGATGTTCTGGACCCCACAGCAAGATGCAAGACCGCTACCTGGCGGTAAATTACATCTCCTGCCATTGTCATTGTTGACAATGTGACCAGCACCATTGACGCGCGTAGGCAAATGTGCGGGATTCCTGGCGATACGAATGACGTACTTCCGTGCATTATTGACCTTATTATTGACGGTCAATCTCATTCCTATCATTTATTTCAAATATGTTAAAAAATTTATTTATATGCCAGGAGAATCTACTGTAATCTAAGAACGTTCTCCGAAGGAAAAGACTGCTGTTGAAAACGAACCCAGGAAAGATTAAAAATGATCGGTTTATGATCAAAATACGTACATCGAAAATCTACAGCCTGTTTCCAGTCATTCGACAGGGTCAGGAATGGAATGAATAAAGCCCCATCTAGCGGCGACAATAGGAATTGTGCCGGCTGCGAAAGCACTCCTCTGGGGCAATGATCGATGAATGACAAATGAAATGAAATATTGGACAGTGTTGCTGAAATGAATGATGACAGGGAAAGCCGGAGTATCCGGAGAAAAACCTGTCCCGCCTCCATTTTGTCCAGCAGGAATGTCACATGGAGTGACCGGGATTTGGTGGCGGGTGTGAAAAGGAGTTGAATTCGTTTCATGAGGACACATATCTAAAAAACTACAAATAGTCGGTATTTAGAAGACCCTTTAATATTAAAGAAACACATATTTTTGCCGAAAAATTCACTTAAGAGGGGGGGGAGTGTGAAAGTAAGTGAAAAAAGTGAATTATTTGTATGAGGATACTTATATCTGAACACTGAAGGTAACACACGTGAAAATTGGTATTTGGAATCACCTTTAAACATAAAGAAATACGCCTTCTTTTTTCGGTGGGGGGGGGGGGGTAAATCAACTTAACCGCGGTGGGGTGAAAATGGAGGTGAGACCAATTGATTTTACTGTTCATAATATACTTGTAAGGAGCCTCCGTGACTCAGGTGGCAGCGCACCGGCCTCTCACCGCTGCGTTCCGTGGTTCAAATCCCGGTCACTCAATGTGAGGCTTGTGCTGGACAAAGCGGAGGTGGGACAATTTTTTTCTCCGGGTACTCCGGATTTCCCCGTCATCATTCATTCCTGCAACACTCTCCAATATCATTTCATTTCATTTGTCATTCATTAATCATTGCCTCAGAGGAGTGCGACAGGCTTCGGCAGCCTGCACAGTTCCAATCTTCACCGCTAGCTGGGGGGTTTCTTCATTCCATTCCTGACCCGGTTGAATGACTGGAAACAGGCTGTGGATTTACAATGTACATATTATGATCATAAACCAATCATTTTTAATTTTTCCTGGGTTCGTTTTCAAGAGCCACCTTTTCCTTTGGAGTATCTTCTTAGATTACAGTAGATTCTCCTGGCATATAAATACAAATTTAAACACATATGAAATAAATGACAGGAATGAGATTGACCGTTCAATATTGTTCACCTCTATAATATAGTCAATAATGCACGGAAGTATGTCATTCGTACCGCGAGAAATCCTGCGCACTTGCCTCTGGGCGACAATGGTGCTGGTCACATTGTCAACAATGACAATGGCAGCGGATGTAATTTACCGCCCAGTAGCGGTCTTGCATCTTGCTATGGGGTCCAGAAAATCAATAATAATAATAATAATAATAATAATAATAATAATAATAATAATAATAATAATAATAATAATAATAATAACCTAAATTCAACTAATTTTACCCACCCTAATAATAATAATAATAACAGTAATAATAATAATAATAATAACAACAACAATAATAATAATGTTCTGGATCGTCGTCAAAATGTGCGGACCGCGCTGGAAACGAGTCCTGGACGGGTAATGACTACGAATGCAGTCCGATCGGGGGTTGCTAAGGCACCCAAGACGACTCCACCCCGGATCTCCTCAAGGATTTGATTCACATTAAAAATGCTTATAGGAAAAGGTGGCGAAGATTTAGGGACCCAACTGACCGGGTGGAATACCTCGACCTAGCCCGGGAAGTACGAAATCAATTGCTGGAAAAAATATTGAATAGTGGGGGGAATTTTGCCGTAATCTCTCGGAAAGCGAGTCAGATCGCGAATTTTGGCGGAATCTCTCAGAAAACGACTCAGATCGCAAATATCGGCGGATTATATATAAAAACGTTAAGCATTCAATTATAAATTTCTGCATAATACCGTAGCGAAGCACGGGTGTCTTGCTAGTTACGAATAAATTCAATCATAATTTAATATGTCGCATATTGTATTCTCAGTGCCTTGTTCGACAGCAGAATTGAGTAAACCAGATCTGCACAAAGGAGAAAGCGTCTCTTTCCGCTGCAGTGTTTGCGACAAAAGGACCATCTGTGAAACTAGATAACAAAATCGCTGGCAGATTGGTACCTCGAGAAAGTTCAAGGCCCAATTTAAGTGACGGAGAAAGATAGATTCCTCCCCTTTAGATAAAAGTGACTGGTCAATAACTCAGAAATCCACCAATCGGAGAATTTGGAATGCCATTTGTTACGCATATAGTGAAAGGTAAAGGGCTATGTGGTAAAGGGCTATATTGGGCTAAAGGGATAAAGGGGTTTCATATGCTAAAGAGCTAAGGGGCTCGTATGGGCTAAACGCCTTTAATGAGATAAAGGGCTAACGGTCTAAGGGGGTCCAATGGGATAAAGGTCTAAAGGGCTTATATGGGCTAGAGGGTACGTATAGGTCAAAGGGATAAAGGGCAAAAAGGATAAACGTCTAAAACGATCTAATGGATGTAGGACTAAAGGGATTATATGAACTAAGGGCTAATGGGCTTATATATACTAAAACTCTAATAGGTTAAAGCTCCAAAAGGCTCTAATAGGCTAAAGAGCACGTATAGCTTAAATGATACGTACAGATTAAAAAGCTTTGATGGTCACAGAGACTAAAGAGCTTTCATGAGTTAATAGGGAAACGGGGCTTCACCTGTGTTGCATATTTGAACTCTTTTGACTCGGAGTCATGGTTCTTTGTATTATCCTAGTAGCTTCTGCTGCTAGGCTGTGAGGCTCAGGTAGTGAAACCTAGTTATCGGGTTCGATGTCAACTCAGTCTAGTGGTAATTGAGCTTTCGAACTTACTGGCCTCTTGTCGTATATGATGTTTATCGGAGGAGAAACTTAAACGCGAGAGACCTAGCCCACTTGAACGTTTGGAGATGGATCACTAATGCAATTAGTGCCAGATCAGAATATGTGAAGATATGCTTGCTTCGCAAGGTCGCTTAATTCGTGTAGGAATAAATAAATGTCATAGTTAATGAATGTAGGACTGGTACTGGAATAATCAGCTAAGCAGTTAATGGGTCTGTCGTACAAGATAAAGAAACCACTAAACACTTTTACAAATAGGAATAAATTGAGGAATATGGAGAATTCTGCACCCTCGTTCGCTTTAGTGAAAATTTACGAAACCATCACAAGCTAAAATATATTTCAAACCAGCAGTATTTGCTCCTTCAATCATAGAGTACACCTTCCTTAGCATTCACAAATACCATTCAGAATGGAGTAAGGCCTCCGTGGCTTTACAGACGATTTGACGAGGCATTTCGTTATACAGTTTCCTCGGTCCTGAGGTACATTCACTCATTTACTCTGCAACTGCATAACTGCTCAAAAATGACAGGAAATGACTCCGCTGAATCGCATTGGCACATCGATCTGCTGTCCCTCAAGCGTTCAACAAATACGGAAGTCCATCTCGAGTTGTAATTGATTAGTTGCGTGGGATGAACGGTGTTGACGAACAAGTTCTTGATTGTTAAGTTCTCCTTAACGGTGGAAAACCCTGAATTGAGCATCACCTGTAATGAAATCGAAGTGGGACTCGTCAGAGAAAACAATGCATCGCCATTCCAGCGCACAATGGACGACTTACACATGGTTGGGATGCACAGCGGCCAAAGGCAAACATCATAGAGGACGCCATGCCTGTAGTCCAGACTCATTCAAACGGCCCACTGGGGCTGTGGCGCCATGTGTTCCTTTGGATTTCCTGTATCGTATATTGCCGTGACATATCTGTTGTTCCTTCTTGATTCTTGAAATTTCACCAGTGGTATTCAATTTGACATTAATTCTATTCAAATGGATTACATCTTATTGTTGTAGCCACAACCATGCTCATCAGTATATATGCCGTATGTTTAAATTTATTCTATATCGCGATACGGCATCAGAAACTTTTTCATATACTTCTGTAATATATACAGAGAGACACTGAGTCAACAGGCTGGTTTTGAGGAATGAACTACAGTCTAATGTATGCGGTTTAATCACAGATTACAATTTAAAAAGTATATGAAATATCAACAGTGAAGGATCAGGAAACTATCCACCCAGATCTTTGGCTTCCCATGTCTACCTTGAGACGTTAGATAGTGATCGCTGTTAACAAAAGTCACTTATGATAGTTAACTACTTCGACAGTCAATAAATCTTTCCAAGTAGAATTAATACGGCCATAAAATTCAAACTAGCTCAAGTCGGTAATCATTCTTGATGCTTTCACCTCGAAAGACGATCTAGAGAAAAATATTTTGGTCATGGTTGTCGGTTAATGTGTTTTTGAACTTTAGCATTAGGGATTAATCTCGAAGGTGTCATTGATAGATTGGACCTCAATAGGTGCTGAATGAATATGATGAAGAAGTTATTTGGCGAAAATTATTCGGTAAATGAGGCAGTATTGAAGTATATTTTGAACCATCCATGGTATGACAGGGGAGATCAAGGTGCCTGTATGTTAAATAGACTTCTTTAGGTACGTACATGTGTCATTCATGTGGATTTGAAGGGATTATCACCGGTTATGTTGGCATGAAAAGCATTCTCAAGCGATGACACAAAGCGGATATTATGTGATGTTCTTTAATATAAACGTGGACATATGGAGAAAAGGTATCTGTGTTATTAAGTTAGATACCTCTTCTTTATGCAACAAGGTATACTTGGTTCGACGTGTGTCTCCTATGTTAACAGGACGAAATCTTGGACCTATTGAACATGACCTCCTCGTGTGTGCTTCTACAATTGTAGGGGTTAACCTCGGTTACCCTCTTCAATTGAAGATCCTCTGCGTGGTGAGGGGGACTAGTATCTCCTTTCTTGCGATGCCGAATGGAGCCCTATTGGGTAACCACTCGGTATACAAGGAGTAGGAAGCTAAAACACCACCCAACCCTAAGGTGTAACGCGACCCGTGCCGATGGGGTGCATGGCACATGGGAGATATGTCTTGAACGGAGCCTTCGAGATACTTGGCGCCGTCTCGAAGTAAGTAGCATTACCCGGTTATGCGGGTCTCTGCCTGGGCGGATATTATATTTCCCTAGGTACTCGTGGGACCTACATGAGTACCGTAGCCACCCAAAAACCGGAGAGCTCCTCTGGGGCCTCCGAGAGAAACACCAGCTCGACAACAACCGATGGGGACTCTTCGGAAATACCCTCGGACAGTACGACCTCGACAGTAAGAGAGCTCACTCTAGAGATGGGCAATCTTCTAATCCAGAAGAAGAAGAAAAAACAGCGCTCCGGCGCTGAGAAGAGGAGGTACAAGAAGGCTTTAAAGGCCCGGGAGCAGGCCAAAGAGGGCTAAACACCTGGAGCTGAGAGGCCTTCTACTGCCATGACAACGACGACTGCGCGGGGATCCAATGGGCACAGGAGGCGGGGCCCTGAAAAGGACTCCACCCACCAAGACGCTAGTGGGAAAACGACACCTGTCGGGGGCAACCCCAGAAGAAGATCGGCAAACCCACAAAAGACAAAAGGTGGAGCATGCCAGGATAGCTAAAGCTGGGATCAGGATGGCCATAGTGCCTGTAGGATATCCTGACCAGCAGCTAACTGTAAAACAGGTGGAGTCTGTAGAGGAGGCTATCACCAATCTGACAGATGAGCTTCTGAAGCAGGGGCCCATTAAGCCACAGTTCCTGGTTTACTATCTGTCGAGGGGTGCGGCCATCATCATTGCAGAGAATGTCGAGACTGTAGCATGGCTTTCTAGTCTTGTTACAGACATAAAACCGTGGGGAAAGAGCCAGGCTCACAATTATGGGCATGGATAAACCCCTCTCCTATAAGAGAGTCATGGTCTGGATACCAGGACAACCAAAGGATAACAATGTCCTTTTGGGAAGAATGGCACGCCAGAACCATGGTCTAAATACCAACAGCTGGAGAATCTACGACCGCAAGGAGGAGAAGAGAGATGTCCGCCTTGTGGTCATCATGGACTCCAGGGATGTGGAAAAAGTGGTGGGGAAGAAAATCTTCTGGGGGGTGCATGTTGCTATCTTCACCCTGGTGGAGGGCAAACGCGACAAGCAGAGGACCAACCCCACCACAGACAACACTGAAATCAGCAGGGGCAAGGAGCGGGAGCCTGAACAGGAGCCGGGGCCAGCCAAGCCTCAAGATTCATCGCGGGAGACGGAGCTGCACGTTCCGGAGACTGCATAAGGTGAAGCATTGCATGAAGGTAAGGAATGATTACTTTCACACAATCAAACATACAACATTGTATAGCGGCCTCTAGGGTACTTATATGAAGTATCCAGAAAGGTGGGTTTTCGGTCGCCCTGATACAAGAACCCTGGCTTAGACAGGGACATATCATGGGACTAAAATGCCCAGGCTTCACTCTATTCAGTGGAGTAGCGGAGGAGAAGCCTAGATCACGTATACTAGTTGTTCCGGGGTATTCGTGGACCAACAGAGGTGAAAGAAGGTGCCGGAATGAATGGGTCTACTAAAAATGTCAAGAAAAGAATTTAAACTTAAACTGAAGGTTATATTTTTGAAAAACAAAAAACTTAACAAATTTTCACGTAGTGAGATAAAAATGACATTTCAGGTACAAAATAGAAAAATCCAAGATTTCAGAACTTTAACACTCTTGGGCTTCAAGGCTCTAGCTTTACAATTTTTGAGCTCCCAGCTCAAATTTACAAACGAGCACAAATTTGTTCAAGGGGCAGAAATCCCCTAATCAATGGAGCACTTGCTTCAGCAATTACAATATCAGCCCTCCCAGAGGCACTTTTATACACTTGAAAAAAGAGCTAACGTGCTTTCAGTTCTCAAGCCTACTCAAGGCAACCCCAAAAATATCTTACACCTTTTGGCCTTCGATGGCCCAACTTACAAATTGAAACAGGGGTATCTCGTACCCAACCTATAGGGCCTTCGTGTAAAAGGAATAACAGTTAAATAAATGGCCCGAACACAAATGAAAGGAGGCTAATGAACACTGAAAATCTAAGGGGCACTAGGCCGATGAAACAGGGGCTATTCCCAAACTATGGAGGTGACTCGTATAAATATAAATTAGAATGTTACGTAAAGGAAGAAAACCAGTTACAAAACGTAGTCACCTCAAACCAATATGAAGGGGAGCCCGAGAGGGTACATCACTCTCTATCCCCGATTTACAGTTAAAGATTAAATATTTATAAGCCGGCGGAAAGTTACATTTTTAGGAAAACTAGGTTACATAGTTAATGTTTCGGACCTTTCCCTCAGGTTAAGCTGCGGAGCTAGCAAGAATGTAAGATGTTACGTGGCCATTACCTTGCTGAAGAACTGCTGCCTGATGAAGAAGGCGCCGCCAGCCTCCTGCTTGACACACACACTTAGTTAGATGACGATCAAATGGCCAGGAGACGTGAAAATCCGCAGTTTATAAACCCTCGGCGAAAGTTCGGGACCTTTCACGAATAACCCAGCCACACCCTCTCAATTTTATTGGTTAATTTAAAAGTTGTACTCAAAATCGAAGAAGAGGAAGAAGAAGACAGTGATTGGTAGAAAATTAATTACTGAAATTCTTGATTGGTTGGATTCGAAACTGGCGGAAAAATCAATTTTGCCAATCCAAAAATAAATTAACATCAATTAGAAAAAAGAAACTTTATGAATACAAAATGTCTTTAAATCAAAAGTTCTTTCACTTCGCACCAGGGTGCATGATCATCGTTTTAGCAGTGACATCTATGAGAGAATGACCAAACTTCTTGATGAAGGGCAAACAAAACAAGTAGAAATTCACACAGTAAAGGAAACTTCAAAATAACAAAATTCCATCAGATATTATTGGTGACATCTCGTGAGTAAGGTTTTAAGTAGGTCTAGTTTCAAGTTCACGGTTTCTCCAGTAGAGGAGTTCTTTTAGGCGCAAGATTTAATTGCGCGGCGTTGGGGTTTACCTCCCGGTACACTTGTTAAGGATCATAACGCCTGGGCTATACCGGGCTTCATTACTAGAGACCTTGTAGCAGTCCTAGTGAGATATGAAGAGGGCGGACAGCCATGAGATCTGGTTGTCTGTTCTGCATATTTCCCAGGAGACTCTGAATCTCCACCCCCGCCCGAGGAGTTCAAGAGATTGGTGACATACTGTAGGAAAGAAGGACTTAACCTCATAGTAGGATGTGATGCCAATGCTCATCACAGCATTTGGGAAAGCAAACATACAAACCGAAGGGGAGAGAATTTCATAGAATTTCTATGTACAACTGATCTTGAGATCATGAACATAGGTGATACCGCTACCTTCATTAATAATAGGAGTGAGGGGATCATGGGTTCCATGGGAATTATACAGGGATTTTAAAGACTGGAAAGTTTCTTTGCAGCCTTCCTTGTCAGATCATAGACACATTGTGTTTCATATAGAGGGCTCCTTCGAGATCCCATCTTACAGAAACCCTAGACGAACGAATTCGACGTATTTTAGGGATGACATGGGGAGGGGACTGGAAGGAGGACCCTCAAATATAACTAAGAACAAAGAGGAGCTGGAGCTCAGTGTGAGCTTTCTCGCACAGACTCTAGTTACCTCTTATGAATTAAACTGCCCAGTTGTTAAGGCAAAAAGAGTAACAGGAAGCTTCAAGTGGAACAGTTATCTTGAACACCTGAGGAGAAACACACGAACGCTCTGGAACAAATACAGGGAACTTCAAGACCAAGAAAGTCTAGATTCTTACAAAGAATCATAAAGAAAGTACAAGTCAGAAGTCAAAAAGGCTTCTAAGAAATCTTGGATACAGTTTTATGACTCCATCGAGAGTCAACATGAAGCGGCAAGGCTTCATAAAATTCTAACCTTGGATGGAAGGGCATGGCTGGGCTCATTGGAGTCGCCTTCGGGTGGATATACATCCACAGGGGGGGGGGGAGACCCTGAGCCTATTGCTTGATGCCCACTTTCCAGGTTCAGTAGTCACGAATTGTGAAGTAGAACCGTGCGGATCCTTCAGACACGATAGATGTGGTTGGAAGGAAGCCGCAGAGATTATTACCCCAAGAAGGGTGAAGTGGATATTAGAATCTTTTGCCCCTTATAAAAGCCCAGGAATGGATAGGACCTTCCCAGTACTTCTTCGGGAAGCAGGCGCGGTTCTTATACCATACCTGGTCAGAATTTTTAGAGCCTGTCTCACCATGGGGTACGTATACTGCTTGTGGCGTCAGGCGAAGGTAGTGTATATACCTAACCCGGAAGGTCCCCATATACTAGACCTATTATAGACCCATTAGTCTAACGTCTTTTATTCTTAAGACTTTGGAAAGACTGGTGGATAGACATATCAGGGAGACAGTATTAAGAGACTGTCCCCTGCATCCTCATCAACAAGCATACCAACTAGGGAAGTCGGTTGAGACGGCACTACACCAGCTTGTTTCCAGACTGGAGAGCGCCTTGGATCGGCATCAACTTGCTATGGCGGTATTCCTAGATATAGAAGGGTCCTTTAACTATACATCTTTGGGCTCCATAGAACTTAGTCTAGAGAGAAGAGGCGTGAGCAGGATGCTCATAAAATGGATTATGGCCTCACTGCAGGGCCGTCAAGTTCTGTTTACCCTCAACGCAGTAATGATGAGAGCTAATATAGACAGGGGGTGTCCACAGGGAGGATTATTATCATCAACATTATGGTGTCTGGTAGTGGATGAACTACTTACCAGGTTAACTGTTGGAGGAATTTATGCCCAAGGCTATGCAGATGACATTAGCCTGATGGCGGTGGGATATTTCCCCAGTACGGTTTCAGAGCTCGTACAGAGCTACCTACGCAGGGTGGAAAGATGGTGCCACGACACGGACTTGTCCGTTAATCCCGACAAGACGGAGATCGTGGTATTTACCAGGAGGAGGAGGAGGCTAGACGGACTGTCAGAGCCTTTCCTATTTGGGAAAAAGTTAGTTAAGACAACCTCGGTTAAGTACTTAGGGGTAATCCTCGAGGCAAGACTGAGTTGGAAGAAACATATAGACCATAAGGTGGATAAGGCTCGCAAGATTATGTGGGCCTGTCGCAGGGCCGTCGAAAAGACTTGGGGCCACGATCACCTTCGCATCTTTAGTCTGGCGGCCAGATTCTGACAAGGGAACATCGGCAATGAGTAAGTCGCCGATCGCGATGAAACTTGGAAAACACATTGAGGTACACGTAAAAATGATGTCGGCATCAATTTTGGGTGCCAACGGTCATTAGGGCGTTAACCACGGGGCCTAAAAGTTGCGACTTTTCAAATTCCGCGCGATCAGCGATGAATACCTGCTGGCCAATGCTAAGCTGGCACACTGCGTATCTAGAGACACGCCTCTGCACCTCCTCCCCTCCCCGCTCCAATTGGTTCGCCACCGCATGTTCCCCTTCTCACCGCGCTTGCCGGCTGCTTAGCTATTCAACGGGACCGGCTGCTTCTTTTCGTACTGCAATTATTGAAATCCTTTAAATTACGTTCCGTTTCACACATAATGATAATAAATAACCTACACTAATATACCCATATTTTATTCAAATGTTATGTTTTCATTCCAGCTAATTCCGGTGAGTTGTCACATTCGTGGGTACAACTCCGAGTTAAGTACCACGGAAACGTGGGATGGGGTACCACGTCCTACCTACGCTTAAATTATTATTTATTCTAAAACGCCTTAAAGTTGTCTGTAGTGTCCTTTAGAGTGGACAAACGTATGGAATTAATTAAATTAAATCACCCACCACTAAATAAATCTCCCACCTTTAAACAATGTTAAATACCTTTTCATGTCAAGAAATTACGTGCCCGGGTAGAGGATCTCAATGAATGTAATGAGATTCGGTACCTCGGGATATCAAAACCTGGTTATAGGTCCAGATCTTCTTTATATGACCCCTTCCCCCCCACCCATTTTGTGTACGCTACCAGTTGGGTCATAACGAAACGACATCGCGGACGACAACAACAACAATTATAAACTCCGAGTTTGAAACTACTGGTATTTTCCGTATTGCGTACTCTGGTATAAGGAATAGGCCTATAGGTAGAATGTTTTTATTTGTGCTTGTACTGAACGATTTATTTATGTTTTGCAGTGACAGGCACAACACATTTCAAATTGCAGCAATGGTTGTCGAATATAAATTAATTTAATGCATAGGCAACTTCGATATGAGTATGACATGGAATGTAGTAAAGTTTGACGTAATAAGAAAAGCCTTGAAACATAAAAAAGATGTGTATTTATATATACAATAGATATACAGTAATCACAGGCAGACCTGTAGTCTTACTGTACCGGTACTTTTGCTTTATAGCTGACGAAGGTCTATGTATTCAACAAGTACCGATATTAAAGTACCACACTACAGTCTTCTGGGTATAATGGCAGTTACATACGCAAAAAGTTAAATGGGTATTGTACGAACTGGTACAACAAAAAACAATTACAAGGCAACATAATACATGACTCCGTAACAATTACATCGCGCAAACTCCCCGTCAATAACTGATAGTAAACAAAAACAATCTTTGGTCTATTCGAAACATAAAAAAATAGTGAAAAGAAAACCGAAACAAATCACAATTAACAACAGGCACCGTACTTTTTTTGCTAACTGCTTTACGTCGCACGGACACAGATAGGTTTTATGGCGACGATGGGATAGGAAAGGCCTAGGAGTTGGAAGGAAGCGGCCGTGGCCTTAATTAAGGTACAACCCCAGCATTTGCCTGGTGTAAAAATGGGGAACCACAGAAAACCATCTTCAGGGCTGCCGACAGTGGGATTCGAACCGACTCTCCCCCGGATGCAAGCTCACAGCCGCGCGCCTCTAACCGCAAGGCCGACTCGCCCGGTGCAAACGTTTTTATAAACATTTCAGAAAACGTAAACTGACTAATACAACGTGGAAATTACAAAGGAGGGATATGAGGAAGGCTGATAGAGTACGCAAAGTGTAGCACCGGTTCTGTTCGACAGCTAAGCAGCCGGCAAGCGTGGGGAGAAGGGGAACGTGCGGTGGCGAACCAATTGGAGCGGGGAGGGGAGGAGGTGCAGAGGCGTGTCTCCAGATACGCAGTGTGCCAGCTTAGCATTGGCGAGCAGGTATTCATCGCTGATCGCGCGGAATTTAAAATGTCGCAACTTTTAGTCCCCGTAGTTAACGCCCTAATGAATGTTGGTACCCAAAATTGATGTCGACATCATTTTTATGTGTACCTCAATGTGTTTTCCAAGTTTCATCGCGATCGGCGATTTACCCATTGCCGATGTTTCCTTGTGAGTGTAAAACTGCGACCACTAAGTTAAACAGTGTACAAAGACTTAAGAGTCTAGGAATGACAGTGGGCACTGGATACTACACCATTATGTGCAATGGAGGCCATCCTATGTCTTCCCCCTTACATTTATATGTTAATGAAATAGCGGGAATGAGTGCTTACCGCCTCTGGTCACTCGGAGGATGGTCTTTCAAGAATCTGAATAGAGGTCATGCCTCTATTCTTACAAGGCTTCACCAGACCTGCCCTGCGACAATGATGATCGGGGACCTGATGAAGCCTAGTTTCAATCTGAATTATAAGTTCACAGTGGTGATACACACAAGGGAGGAGTGGGCCATGGATGCTGGGGCCCGTCGTAGGTCTGGAGGCAGTACATGGTACACATATGGCTCGCGGACAGAGACTGGCACAGGCGCCGGGGTCTGGGGACCTATGACAAGGCTCTCACTTCCAATGGGTAAATATACTACTCTTTTCCAGGTCGAAGTATATGCAATACTGGCCTGTGTTGTACATCTATGGAACATGCCTGGACGTAGAAGATGCATCAACATTTGCAGCGACAGCCAGGCAGCGTTAAAAGCACTATGCGCAGTTAGAACAACATCAAAAATGGTATGGGAGTGCCAAAGGATGTTAGATAAGCTGTGTGAACTTAGCCCAGTTACCGTATTATGGGTCCCTGGGCACACATGAATCAGTGGAAATGAATAAGCTAGCAATCTAGCGAAACAAGTCTCAAAAGGTCCTTTCATAGGACCAGAGCCCTTCCTAGGAGTGTCATTCCGAAGTGTGAAACTGGTAATATCCCAGTGGACAAATCAGTCTCACTTAGACATTTGGAAGAGGCTAAACACAGCAAGGCAGACCCGTGAACTTATCAAAGGGCCTAGCCAAAGTTATAAAAAGGTCCTGATAAATTTGAATAGGACCAGAATACGAATGGTGGTTGGACTGTTGACAGGCCACAATACTTTACAGAGACACCTACACATCATGAAAATCAGTCAAGATCCGATGTGTAGAAGATGCGGTAGGGAGGAAGAGACCTCCGCGCATGTGTTATGTCAGTGCGAGGCTCTTACAAGCACTAGACATCGATATCATGGCTCACATTTTGTGAGCCTGGAGACATCAGGAATGCCAACATCCGGATAATGGTATCCTTTATAGGAGCACTAGGGCTGGACTAGGCAAACCCGTTTAAGGGACACAAAGGGTCTTTACAGACCGACGTGTGGAGCCCTGCGAAGGCAGGACTCACCCATTCCTTATCTATCTATCAATTGAACATGAAAAATTGAAAATTGACCCTGTACTGCCTGAGATCTTACAGAAAACGACAAATTAATGTGTTTCGTCTCCCTAGCAGAGAAGTTATTGGGATTATTGAAATATGTACCTGGTTGTGCAAGTTGGATTGACTATTTCGATAACGCATTCCATAACACAACGAGCGAGCCGGTTACGCGGTTTGAGTCACGTAACTTTCAGTTTGCTTTCGGAGGAGAGTGCGTTCCAACTAAACAGTAGGCAGCCCTGAAGATGGTTTTCCGTAGTTTCCTATTTTCACACCAGGTAAATGCTGTGGCTGTACCAAAATTAAAGCCATGCTTGCTTCCCTCACAGTATTAGACCTGTCTCATCCCATGGGCGCCATAAGATCTATCTGTGTCAGTACGACGTAAAACGAATCGCATACCTTTTACTATTCCCAGCTCCTTCATGTTATGTACTTTCATGCATGTTGTATCTGAATGTTACTACCGACAAGGCATTACCTACTGAAGAGAAAATCTCTTCTTGGAAGATGAAGATTGAGGACAATATACATAGTACTGTGCTTGCTCACAAATTTTAAAATGAAACAGAATTAAAATATTCAATCGTCGGACTATGTAGTCTTACTTAGTACTTACCTGATTACTTACACATACAATTGTTGTTGGGCGCCAGCTACAAATAAATGTAACGATAATAGAATGGGAATCTTGAATATCTCTAGGGTGTGAGGTAATAAGCTTACTTTGATAGCATAACATATCAGTTCTGGGAAAATGTCATTGTAGTTTGGTTTCCCAGTTAAAGTTTGAGGTTATCTGATCTACCATTGAAATAAAACAATTAATTTTATTTGACACTAAACAAAATATATTCTTTAAATTTATAATTTGAATGGCGAGATTTGCTGCGATAATCAGGTAATATTATTAAGCTCTGAAATTACAACTGCAGGAAACTCTAGGCATTAAATTTGAAATCCTCTTGACCCGGTATTTAAAAGTTGTACAAGAATTGTACCCCTCAATCTTTCACTAGACAGTACGTTAAACGCTTTTTGTGTTATTACGACGTATTCCTTTGAATTGGTATCGGCTGTAGGTATCTCAAACCTAATTTGGTGCAGTATTCTTTTAGTTTCACAAACGAGATATAGCATGGCTTGAAAATGTAATCACACTTCACAATCAACTTTACAATTAATTCACTGATAACTTTTAATCTGCGTTACGACAACTCATTATCCGGCTGTCACCGAATTGACACAAGAACTCGACCGAACAGATACACGAAACACACTCCGAATATGTAATCCATCTGGTCACTGACGACAGCGTATCCATGTCACTATCATCTCAGTAGTACTCCTGATGGCAAGGCCTGTGGCCTTTCTCTCCATATGACTGACTATCTCACTTTTCACCATCCAACTCCACAACACTCCATGGCAAGCCTCTCCATCCGACTGACTGACCGCTAAAGGATCCTCCTCTATACATAGACACTAGTTGTTACATGGTATAACACCCACGCCACAGTTAAATCAGTCCATGAAGTCACGCCCACCCACCTCCAAAGTATTAAAGATTGTGTTGAAATAGCCTCAGGCAAATTAGGAACTCTCTAAATTATCTCATACTTCTAAATGCATACAATGACAGAGCGATGACTCGACAGTTACTGTAGCAATATTGCGCCATACTTTGCAATGTCTTAAAAATAGTTTCACAAATTATATATCCATATCCGATATTAGGCAGGCAATCTCACTCTACTGTACATTATTTTAATGCTAACATACACACATATATTTGCACGATAAATTAAATACAATGAAGCAAGAGATTATTAATACATAGCGAAATCAGATTGTGGCATTTAATCAAATAATAATAGTTACAATAATAGTAATAGTAATAATAATAATAATAATAATAATAATAATAATAATAATAATAATAATAATAATACAGACAAACTAATAATAATAATGAGGAATGTTTGTAACGGGATTTGGACCGTTACAGTGCATCTGTGGATACATTAGAAGTTTTAACTTCAGTTTGTCGTGATCGGCTCGAGTTAGGGACATGGAATATCATCTGCAGTCAATTCGTGTACCCCCGAAGCAGTATTTGTGATGTACTCTGATGCTGGGAGGCTTACAGCAGGGTGTGAAGTGTTAATTTCCTAGGATAAGAATTTGGATAGATGACACATGACTTAAATCCGCATGTACCAAATTATCACGAGTTCTCCTCCATGGTGCTACACAAACAGTTTGAAATATGTATTCCATTTTATTAATAATTATTATTAATAATAATAATCTTTTGGCCTATGCTACCGTGTGCAGGCTATTCATTTGACACCATTTAGGCTGCCTGTCAGACGACTTTGGCTTTCCGTTTTACATAACCTGATGGCAGAGGAACGAAGCTGTGACTGAGTTTTGAATAATGTTGTACAGTAAACAACAAATATGACTACAGAGAACTCTCACATGCCAACATCGTATGACGTGGAATGCCGAATAACATTTTATGCCCAACCACCGTAGTGTTCGAACCCGCAATATTGGGATGAACTGAGGATGAATCCAAACTCTAAGCGTCTGGATTCGAATTTAGTATATCCGTATACGTTTCCAGTCCTGCAGATGACAGAGCGTAAGTGGTCAGCTTCGAAGAAGGGTGTATAGATTCGTGATTAACATGGCATGAATGCTACTTGGCCGTGATTGAACGCGAACTTTGGCATGCTTTGCCGAGATTTCCCTGACCTACGCGTGTGGCGGGGAGTGGGGAGGAAGGTGGCCCAGGATCGATCTAGTCGCCATATGACCTCCTGTCTACCTAACACTACCACTACTGCTCCACTGGAAACACTACATCATCCAGAGTTTTTTTTTACTGTTCCATTGGTAACAAGTAATGTACTGTATTGTTAGATGATGATGATAATACTTGTTTAAAGGGGCCTAATATCTAGGTCATTGGCCCCTATGTATTTTAAGAAAATTCGTGCTCGTATCAGAATCGTCACGGATCAATCTGGAAGGGAAATAGGGATTCACATATCCGAACTGTAACTGTTGTTGTGGACATACAGATATACATTTTCATCACCAACACAGACAGATCTATAAAACTGTATCGCGGATACGTAATACGCCACCCGGTCATTCATGACTAAACATTTCTTAAAACACAGAATTTTAGAAGTTAATGATTTCAATTTTACAGTCTTCAACAGAAAGTTATACAATTTAGGTTTTAGAAAAATGGCTATTGAAGTATTTAATTTAAAAAACAGGATAATGAGAGAACAAAGAACGGGATTCGTATTCCAAACATTATTTTGTGTGTAATGAATGATATCATTATTAAAACTGGATATGTAGCTTGTGGCCTCCGAAGAGGTACCATGCAGGTCTTTCGAGTTGATGCCGTATCTTCATCCTTTTCTGCGTCTGCTCTGGCTCTTCTTCCGGTTATTGAACATTTTGCAGATTACCTGGACCATTGGGAATTTTTAGTAAATACTGAAAATCAAGCCTTATCATGGTTGCTTCATAATGCTCCTAAAATAGGTCGTACTGGTCGTTGGCTCCGTTTATCTCGTTTTAAATTCTCTCTTATGTTTGTATCCGGTTTCCAGAATTCCGTGTATAGTACAGTTTTAGCCCACCTTTCCCGTACTGCCCGCGAACGGGTGAATATAAAAGCAGATACAATGGATTAGAAGGAATCTGAGACGTCGGTGGGAAGAAAAAGGTACTCTTATCGCTTCCAGGTATAATCACGAACGCTCCTTTTTCAGGATCACGTTTAGTGTTTGTGAGAGCTGTGAAATGAAAAACTGGGTGTGTGAGTATCGACCTTGCTAAAGTGTTCAGTTTCTTTTTGGAAACAAAACTTCACGATCGCCATTTCAGTACCGTTGGTGTTACGCTAAATCAAAGCTGAAGGTTACAGACGTGGAAATTGGTATTTCGAATCTCCTTGAAAAATAAAGAATTTATAATATAATATTTTATAATATAAAATAACATGTCCTGACTGACTGACTGACTGACTGACTGACTGACTGACTGACTGACTGACTGACTGACTGACTGACTGACTGACTGACTGACTGACTGACTGACTGACTGACTGACTGACTGATTCATCATCGCCGAGCCAAAACTACTGGACATAAAGAAATGAAATTTTAGGGATACATTTATATTAACATGTAGGTGCTCACTAAGGGAGGATTTTTTGATATCCCGGCGCTAAGGGGTTGAAAACGGGTGCGAATTTATAAATGAGGGTATCTATATCTCAAAAACTTAAAAGTTTACAGGTGTAAAAATTGGTATGTGGAATCTCCTTTAAAAATAAAGAAACACGTCTTTTTTGTTTTCGGAAAATCCCATTACGGGGAGTGAAAACAGGGGGAAAAGGGGTTGAACACGTTTTATGAGGAGACTTATAAATCATAAACTGAACATGTTACAGACATGAAAATTGAAATTTGGAATCTCCTTTGAAAATAAAGGAACACATACTTTTGTGTTTTTGGATAATCCGTTGAATAGGGGGTGAACAGGAGTGACAAATGGGGCGAATTTTTAAAAGACTATATCTGAAAATTATCTCCGACACCTAAGCTATTATAGATTTGAAAACTGGTATTTGGAAATTGCTGTAAATGTAAAGAAACATAAATATTTTTTCAGAAAATCTACGTAAGGGGAACTGAAAAAGGGGGTGAGTTTTAAAAATTAGCGTGTCTAAAGTATATCTCAAAAACTTAACATGTTGCAGATGTGAAAATTGGTATTTGGAATCTCTTTTAAGAATAAGGAAACACGTATTCTTTCGTTTCCAGATAAAAACCTTAACGGAGGGGGAAGGGGTGAAAGAATTGAAAAATTAGTTGAATTATTTGTATGAGAATGTATACCAAAAATATATTTTGTTCCAAACGTGAAAACTGGTATTTGGAATCTCCTTTAAAAATAAAGAAACACGCATTTGATGGGAGAATAAACTTGGTAGGGGGGATGAAAACGGAGATGAATTCCTTTTACGAGGATACATATATCTCAAAATTGGAGATGTTACAGTCGTGATAATTGGTATTTGGAAGTTCTTTTAAAGAAACGTGTACTGTTGGTTTTTGGAAAATTCACTTCGATGGGGAGTGTGAAGGGATGTAAAAAAATTGAATTCTTTTTGTGGAGAAACTTATATCTCAAAGCTGAAGGTTACAGACGTGGAAATTGGTATTTCGAATCTCCTTGAAAAATAAAGAAATACGCATTTTTGGGTGGGGGAGACCAACTTCACGGGCGAGGGTGGAGTGAAAAAAGAGTGTAATTCTTTCCATGAGGATACTTGTATCTAAAAACTGAAGATGTTACAGACATGAAAATTTGTATTTGGAATATTATTCCAAAGTAAAGAAGCACGAAATTTTTGTCTTTGGAAAATCCACTTAAGGTGGGGGGGGGGGTGAATTAATTGAAAAATTAGTTGTATACTTTGTATGAGGATACTTATATATCAAAAACTAAAGATGTTACAGACGCGAAAATTAGTATTTGGAATCTCCTTTAAAAATAAAGAAACACGCATTTGGTGGTGGTGGGGGGAATCAACTTGAGGGCTGGGGCGGTGAAAAAGGAAGTCAATTCCTTTTTTATGAGGATATATATCTCTCAAAACTGAAGATGTTGCAGTCGTGATAATTGGCATTTGGAAGCTCCTTTTTAAATAAAGAAACAAGTTATTTTGGTTTCCGGAAAATTCACTTAAGGGAGAAGGTTGAAAGAAAGTGAAAAAATGTAATTATTTTTATGTACAAACTGATATTTCAAAAACGTAATGTTACACACGTGAAAATTTGTAATTGGAAATACCATAAAAATAAAGGAACACGCATTTTTGGAGGGGGGAATCAACTTAACGGGCTGTGGTAAAAAAGGTGTTGAATTCGTTTTATGAGGAAACTTACTGTATATCTCAGAACTGAAGATGTCAGAAGCATGAACATTTGTATTTAGAATCTTTTACCAAGGTAAGGAAACATGTGTTCTTTTGTTGAAAGAACTGAAAAATTAGTAGAATTCTTTGTGTGAGGATACTTATATCTCAAAAATTAAAGATGTTAAAGACGTGAAAATTGGTATTTGGAATCTCCTTTAAAAATAAAGTAACACGCACTTTTGGAGAGGGGGGAATCAACGGGTAGGAAGGGGGGTGAAAAAGTAGTTGGATTACTTTTATGAGTATAAATTACTTATATCTCAAAAACTGAAGATGTTACAGACGTGAAAATTAGTATTTGTAATCTCCTTTAAAAATGAAGAAATATGCATTTGCTTTTTCGTAAAATCGACGTAAGCGGTGTGGGGTTGAAAACAAGAAAAAAGGAGTTGAAATATGTTCATGAGGATACTTTAACTTAAAAACTGAAGCTGTTGCAAACGTGAAAGTTGGTATTTTGAATTTCCTTTCAAAATAAAGAAACGTGTATTTTTCGTTTTCGGAAAGTCCACTTACGGCGGGAGAGGGGTGGAATGAAGTGAAGAAGAAGTAATTGAAGTATTCTTATGAGCATACATTTATCTCAAAAAGTGAAGGTGTTACAGACGTACAGACATGAAAACTGGTATTTGGAATCTCCTTTAAAGATAATGAAACACGATTTTTTTTTCAGAAAATCCAGTTAAGGGGCTGAAAAGAATTGGAAAAGCGGGTGAATTTTTAAATTGAGTGCCGGTATATCTACATTATATGACAAAAACTTAACATATTAGAGACAAGAAACTTGGTATTTGGAAATTCCTTTAAAAATACGGGAACCTGTGCCGTTTTGTTTTCGGAGAAGGCACTTAACAGGGGAGAAAAGAAGTGAATAATAGTTGAATTTTGTTATGAGGATACTTATATCTTAGAAACTGAATATGTTACAAACGTGATAATTGGTATTTGGAAACTCCTTAAAAATAAAAGAACATATATTTTTGTTTTCGGAAAATACACTTAGATGGGGGTGAGTGAGGGGGAAGTACTGATCAAGTGGTTGAATTCATTTTATGGGGACACTTACGTATATCTCAAAACTGAAGATGTTACAGATATGGGAATAGGTATTTGGAATCTCCTTTGAAAATAAAGAAACATGTACTTTTTTGACTTAAGAGAAGACTCTTTCTCACATGTACAGTTCTATGTCGCATGGTCGTTTCAGCCCAAAAAGGTAATACCACAAACATGGTTTACAAAAAAATTCTGGGGTAAATTAAACTCAATTTTTGGGTGAGATTTAATACTTTATGATTTTTCAGGAATTTTCAGGAACGATTACTTTGATCAAATTACGAAATCCACGCGAGTGCAGCCGCGGGTAATTGCTAGTATAATATAGAAATGATATTCTGTCAGCTAACTCAGAAACTCTCCTGTCCATGTGACAGATATCAACATTCAAAACACCCTACCGCCATATTTGACATTACGTGCGCTCTATCAGTTGTCTAAAAAGTTTCTCAGCTGTCACCATTCAAAATACGTACACTCCCGGCCCAAATTCCCCTACCACTTTTCGATACCACCATTATGGATTACTAGCCCTATTTTACCTCCATACTCCCATTTACCCCCATGTAGACATCTCAATGTGCTCCACAGGATAGGGACTACACCAATACGCCTGTACACGCTGCCGACGCCTGCCAGATAAGAGAAGACGTAGTAACAGTGGTGTAGCCCGTGTCCTCACGGTCACCAGGCCAGGAGGAGGGGTATTACCAGGACACGAGGCCTAGCACATAAAAGAGGAAGTCACATTCAACAACACGCAGGTAGAAGAACAAGCAGACAGTGAGTGCGGAAGGATTTACGTGCTTTCGGTTTAGTCGCTCTCCTTGCCAGGGCTTCCCGTACTATTCAGTACAACCAGGGAAGTGCTTCCCAGAGAGCATAGTCTCTAGTAGCATGCTTTTAAGTGCACATCAAGTGAAAAAGTCTTAATACTACTACTCTTTAAGAAGAGATGGTAAGCAACGGAGATCTCGCAATTTCGACTACGAGGCCACAGTGGGGAATTTCATTCAGAAGAAAAATTCCTCACACGATCCTGTGAATGTGTGCCTCCCGGCGCTCATGGTGTACCATCGCTTGAGCAGGTACACCCATAAGGAGACGATGTTAATGATCGACCTCCTTGCAGAGCTAATGGAGCACTGCGCGGAAGAGAGCGAACCACATCAAATCGTCGAGGAGGTCCTATCCTGGGCGATTATCTTCCGCCCTAGGAATCTGGTCTACGAGAAGCAGCTTTCTGACTAATTTAATTCGTTCGGATATCATATGCCACAGAAAACCTAGACGTCAACGGTAGTCAGGAGGCAGCCACCCAGACGTTGCAGGAGGAGAGGACGATGGCCACCGCCACCATGCCGACCGCCAGGAGGCGACGACATAAACAGATGAGCATGGACTCGTGCCCCTTGGCTGTCATGGAGGCTATGGCTGCAAGGACCGGGCGAGATGGCGACGCTCTCCACCGTTGCGACGGCGCGAACCAGGTCATGCTGACCCGCTTTTAGAAGTGGCGCAGACGACCAAGGTCGCCAATTACGAACCACTTCCTCCTGCGCGGGCCACTCAGAAATCCAAGTCGGTGCCCCGAAGTATGGACGGCAGCGCGAAGGTGAAGACGGGCGTTCCATTGCGTTCGGAGGCTGATACGATGGCCTCCCGGCCTATCAGCGCCTCTTATACCATGTAAACGTCTCAATGTGCTCCACAGGGTAGGGACTACAACAATACGCCTGTTCACGCTGGCGACGCCTGCCACATAAGAGAATACGGAGTAACAGTGGTGTAGCCCGTGTCTTTACGGTCACCAGGCCAGGAGGAGAGGCATTACCAGGACACGAGGCCTCCTCCGCAGCCAAAAAGAGACAGCCACGAGGAGGAAGAGGACGCAGCCCGCACACCAGAGGGAAGACGACGCCGGCCAACCAGAAGAGGGCCACCCAGCCACAACCGACGTCCGCACCCAGGGAGCCAGTCAAATTAGGCAAAAACCAGAAGAGGACCTCAGTCAGGTGAGATCTGAACATCCCCGTCAGCAGCTCTTACAGTATGAGGTAAGGCCACCGTCAGGTTAGCTGTGGGCTCCAAATGCGCTACAATCGCTGTTCAAGGCTCATCAGAATTATTGGGTGGAATTTAAAGTTCGCCTTACCAGTCTAGTCAATTAATATGGTGTGCTTCCTCCTCTTACAACTGCTGCATGCAAAGAAGTGAATGTCCTACAATACCGCAAATTTTTACCAAAAGGATGAACTATTATCTTGTTCTAATTTGATATCATAGCATGTTTACCTAGAGTTCACAGTTTTGTCAAGGGGATGTATATTGAACTCTCCATCCGATTGTAATGTCTGCAGTTTCTTCCATCATGGATATGAATGTGAAATATTCATGATGTGTTGACTGATAGATAGAATTCGTTTTGGAGGAGCTATATTTGGGAGGCAGCTGTTGCCTGTGGACAAGAAAAACTCTTAAATAAATTCATACAATTTTGTGCGTTTACTAATTCCTTAGATAACATTGACAGTATTTGGAAACTATGTAATGCCATTATATAGAAACAAGTGTTCAGTTAAAGTGTTATTTTTCCGCTTAAGAGGACCTATAGTCCAATCTCATCAGTGCTTTTACATTGGATAAGGTTTGACTAATATTTTGGTTAGCATTCTACATAAGTGTTTCCTCTCCATCATTTTTTAAAAGAATTGCAATAAATGTGGATCATAGGTCGGGAACGCAAAGTGCTGGTATTATGGAATATTGGTGACTTCACTGGGATATATACCTACGTACGGATCGATAATAGTGTTGGTTGGAATCATCGAATAATGTGCTGCAATAACCGGGAAAACTCTTCAGTCTATGACATCATCTCTTGATAAAGGACTACAAATATGTTGCCATTGATGGTCAGAATTTCAAGCACAAAATTAAACAGAAACATTAGTTTGAGGATCACTAATTCAGGAAATCCTTCTCACGTGGTTTCTAATTCATTTGTGTCCATTGTTCTTGCAACAATTCCACCTATATTCAACCAATATTTCACTGCTAGCAGAGGATTAGTGTAGTGGCTTTATCAAATAAAGAAAGCATCCCGTTGCCGACATTTCTGCACGCAAATCTCGCGTTAATGTCAAAACAATTGTACAGACGGTACGATATGATGTTTCCGTACGCAGTTCACTCCGATCGTTGCAGATGAAGTGTAACTCGGATATTTTCTGAGGGGAGCTATTTAGTACTACTGCTTTATTTTCATTTCTCAATTCGTACGTAGGGTATTCTCTAAGCAGAGACAATGAAGTTTTATTTACGTTCCTTTGTAACCAGCACTATTTCTTTTACAAACATAAAACTTCCTAACCAAACCAAACCCCATGGCGCAACAGCCCCAAAGGGCCATGGCCTACCAAGCGACCGCTGCTCAGCCCGAAGGCCTGCAGATTACGAGGTGTCGTGTGGTCAGCACGACGGATCCTCTCGGCCGTTATTCTTGGCTTCCTAGACCGGGGTCGCTATCTCACCGTCAGATAGCTCCTCAATTGTAATCACGTAGGCTGAGTTGACCTCGAACCAACCCTCAGATGCAGGTAAAAATCCCTGACCTGGCCGGGAATCGAAGCCGGGGTCTCCGGGTAAGAGGCAGGCACGCTACCCCTACACCGCGGGGCCGGCATAAACCTTCCTATCCCGTCCGTAAATCCCTTGACATGGACAACCAGGTGATTCATCACATTTTATTTACGAGGCATTCTTCTAGTCACTGTAGACTACCAGTCAAGTGGTGCGATCACAACACGAAAATACGTTGAGTCAGTGAACTCCATTTGACAGCCACTAAAAGCAGAAATTGAAGTATTATTGACTTTCCAACAAGTAATTGTCCGATGCAAAAATTAATTAGATATCTGAAGTGGTAACAGTACGAACTTTTCCGCTAGTGCCAGAAACTGCCATTGTTCCATATAAAAACGACGTTGGTAGTAGTCCGAAAGAAAACATAGCACAATGTTCCATGAGCCCCGCAATAAGAAAACATAATGTTGATATTCTTAATATATTAGACGTTATTTTGTTGTAACATCTTAGGTGAATAACACTGAATAGATTTTCAGAGAACTCCTAGAAACGCAAGTAAACCAAGCCCATAGCTATTAATATTAACAACTGACATCATAATCAAAATCATCATTCATCGTCATTAACAACAACAACAGCTAAACAACCACAATGACACCTCGTTAATGTGATTATGATACATTTTCTTGCAAATGTGCTGTAATGGACTATTCCCTCTCCAAAATAAATTATTTTCTCGATGCCCGTTAGTTCTTAGCTGCACAGACTCCTTTAGCTGTACTGTAGACTAAATAGTCTCCTAAGTAAACACTCGGTTATGTTTATTAAAGTGATTGTGAGTAGAAGTGAATGACTGCTGAAAGGGAACAAGGCGCGAGAGTGCTGTCCAACGGGGGTGACCAATCAATACCCTGCGTACAGGTGGTGATGGGGTCACCCTTACCAGTGGCATTCAGCGGTTGTTTCGTAATTTGTGACTAAATCCCTCAGAAAGTGTTTCCAATCACCGTAATGATATAGAAATATTTCTATGTCAGAATTGCATAGTTTTTATGTATTTTCCAAATATTCACGAACATTTCAACTTACTGAATCTTTTGAATTTTTCTGCACTGATTAGTGTATTATCTGCGCACTTTTTAGCGGAAGATTTACATCGTAGTGCTGAATCGGTCGACTTCGCTTATCTTCGAGATTCGTATTGGCAACCTTTGAAACACAAACTAAGAATCGCTTATCATCGCTGTGCACATCTGGCGTAGACTTTAAGTACTCGTACTGTTGTTGTTTACACAGCAAAGCCAAACTATAGAATTCATGCTAGAAACACGTTCCGCATCGGGAAATGTTATATCATCATCATCATCTGTTTACCCTCCAGGTTCGGCTTCTCCCTCGGACTCAGCGAGGGATCCCACCTCTACCACCTCAAGTGCAGTGTCCTGGAGTTTCAGACACTTGGTCGGGAATACAACTGGGAAGAATGACCAGTACCTCGCCCAGGCGGCCTCACCTGCTATGCTGAACAGGGGCCTTGTGGAAGGATGGGATGACTGGAAGGGATAGGCAAGGAAGAGGGAAGGAAGCGGCCGTGGCCTTAAGTTAGGTACCATCCCGGCATTCGCCTGGAGGAGAAGTGGGAAACCACGGAAAACCACTTCCAGGATGGCTGAGGTGGGAATCGAACCCACCTCTACCCAGTTGACCTCCCGAGGCTGAGTGGACCCCGTTCCAGCCCTCATACCACTTTCCAAATTTCGTGGCATAGCCGGGAATCGAACCCGGCCCTCTGGGGGTGGCAGCTAATCACGCTAACCACTACACCACAGAGGCGGACTGGGAAATGTTATATAGTATTATATGTTGTGTGTGTGACACAGTTTTTGGCGTAAGATAATAAAGGTTTAGACAATTCATATCGATCGATCATATTATCGATTCAATTCAGATTTCATTTTCATTCAGTTGGCAGTATTAACGGAACCGGCAGTGCTCCCTTCTTACCCCGCAACCGAGTACAAAAATCTATCACTAAAAAGTGCGCGTACTATACATACGGTCACTGCCCAGAGAGCTAGAGTGAGCACACAATACACTCGATGGGTGTTACTATTTTTGATGACTTTCTGCTCGAGCGAACGTTCCCTTGTGTTAACCTACTGTACACTAGAGTCTCTGTTTTGCTTGCAACTCTCAATAATTCAATACGATGAGGCAAATCATACAGATATGATCAAGAAAATCTTTTCTCACAAGTGAGAACTTTAAAAATGTTTACTGAGAAGCCATGTTTCCCAGTGTCACCTGGATAGGGGTTTAGTTGAACCCAGTGGAGGATTGTAGTATTATGTATTACACGTACCTTTTCTGAAGACACTGAGACTACTCACGGTAAGACATTTTCTGTACAAAAAACTAGGAGGAACAGCTACTGCTTATGATTATTGATGTAGAGGATGTTACACACACATGGACAATATTTTTATTTTATTTGTACATCCAGTCATCTCAATTTCGAGGTGTAATAATAGTTGATTTTGTTCAAATCTATGAACAGTTCTGCGTGAATTTGCAAAACTCTACAAGGAAAAAATGCACTGCTTTGGGTTGCGATATCATCTCTAAAATACGTTTCTTCAGGAAGAGAAGCGATAACATAACCTTGGAGTCCTACAAATATTTATAGACATAGGTACACACAAGGAAATCTACCGATATATCGTCTAAAGAAAATAAGGTAAACCCTTAGCTTTCTGTCCGCATTACAAATCGCCTGCGCAGTAACGTCACAGCTCCGTAAGGAGCAGGGCTGCTCCTCAGGCGTGAGAAGTGTGGAGCGGCTGATGTCCTCAAAATATACTACACATTCGTTGGCAATCTTAGGGCATAATAATGCATTAACCTCATTACAGGTCAGATAACCGATTCGTCTCCTCCAAGGGGAGACCGTGAGGTTAGGACTGCCTTCTTACGTAAGGTTATGACGTTATTATGACATCTCAACCTCACCTAGGTTTCAAAAGCCCCCACTTCATTGCACCCATTGTCCTAAAAGATTGCGTTCCTCCAAGGGAGCCTATGAGATTAGGATTACCCTCGTTCGTAAGGTTTTGACGTTATTTCACGTCTGAACCTCACTTAGAGGTCATATACCCCATTCAGATCGCTCATAGTCATACTGCTAGACCTATTGTGTTAGAACCCTCGCAGTTCTACTACTAGAAAAACGTGCTGACTCGGCATGCGAAAATGCTGAGTCAGCACCCATTGTTCAGAAAATACTTTGTTCATACTGCTTATATTATATGTTTAATTGGTATGGATTTTAAGAGACAAGACGTGCTGGAATTTTGTCCCCAAGAGATGAGTTCTTCTACGGGCCTGAAGCCAAGGACAGAGAATTACCAGTGTTACCGATCTAAAGCGATATAGAACCCTATTTCCTGTTAACAGACGGACAACGGCCAACCAACTGTGAGATGCAGTCATGTACGTTCTGCGATTTATGTCTTTTTGTTTCAGGTGTTTATCATTTGTATGTCACTCCCTTCATCTCCTGCACCCTTTTATGTCTCTTATTTCAGCTTCTTGTCAGTCAACTAACCATTTTGTGATATTCATTCCATTCCTGTCCAATAAATGTATGCATGTCTACCCCTTAATCCCGTTCCTTGATACGGGGTCGGAAATGAGCTGAGATGAATTTATATGGCACGATTTTATGGCCAGATGCCCTTCCTGACGCCAATCTCAGTTGAGGATCTGATGGTTAAATTAATTATGGTGAATGAAACTGGGTGAGGAGTTGGAGGGAATCGGCTGTGGTCTATGAATAGGAACTGTTTGTCTGGAAGTTAAAATGGGAAACAACCAAAAAAAACATTCTCAGCACAACCGACTGTGGGTTTCGAACCCAGGTGTCTCGCGAATGCAGAGCTCGGCTCTATAGGCATAGCGCGTTAAAACACGGCCACTCCGATCGGTAATTCCTATATAATATACATTTGTATATAGTACTAGCAAGATACCCGTGCTTCGCTACGGTATTATACTGAAATTTATAATTGAATGCTTATTGTTTTAGATATATAATCCGCAGAAATTCGCGATCTGACTCGTTTTCTGCGAGAATCCGCCAAAATTCGCGATCGGACTCGTTTACTAATAGATTACGGCAAGTTTCCTCCCATTTTTCAATCTTTCTTTCCAGCAATCGATTTCGTACTTCCCGGGCTAGGTCCAGGAATTCCACCAAGTTAGTTGGGTCCCTAAATCTTTGCCATCTTTTCCTATAAGCATTTTTAATATGGATGAAATCCTTCCGGGGATCTGTCGTGGTGTCGTCTTGGGTGCCTTGGCGGTAGCCTACTGAACCCGCGGCCGGACTGCATTCTTAAGGCTTGGTTTCTCAGAACCGACGCATGCGAAGTGCGAGGTGCGAGGCCCGCCTCGCACAAATCCAGACTACACGAGCTTATGCAAGTGGTTTCTCAAACTGCGCGGTGCGCAGTGTGCGCAACCTCGCAGTGAGACCTCGCAGCGTCACCTCGCACTGATTCGTCCGGCCACATTTGTGCGAGGCGATAGCAGTGCGAGGCGACATTATTTCTGTTCTTGTTTTCACTGTTTTGTGCAACACGATGAGCTTTACGGCCGAAATGGACGAGGAACTGATTGAAGAAGTTCGAATGCATCCAGTGTTGTATAACCTACAACACAAGAGCTACAAAAACAACGTTGTGAAAGACAACTTATGGAAAATGATATCACTGAAGTTGGATAGAACAGGTAAGAAATGTTATTAGTTTTATGTATTACGTATGCCTTGAGAAGGAAAGAGTTCGTAAAAGTAGAAATTCCAAAAACGGAGGTACCAAACGAATAATGTTAATTTACTGTCATTTGGAAACCTCCTTTCTTGGGATTCTTTGATTTTTCATTGATGTGGTAGCTGCCTCTGAGGATCAGTGGTAGAGTGTCTATTATTATTATTATTATTATTATTATTATTAATTATTATTATTATTATTATTATTATTATTATTATTATTATTATTAATTACAACAAATATAATTATTAAATATAAGGATTAAATAATTAACAGATTTAGAAATGATATAGCCTACCAACCAATGAATCCATTCCTTTAATATCAAATATGTCAATATATTTCATTTTACAAAATTTGAGTTCAGTATTGTTCACTTCATAAAATCACGTGTTTTATTTTAATAACGATGTTCATTCCGTTATTATGCTAATTGGGTCACAGGAAAAGTAAACTATAGGTAAACAAACACACGTTTATCCGTTAGAAAAAAAACTTTCACTCCACCCTGTTAGCATATTCTCTTTGCCATGCCAATTCTCCCTCCCTGTTGCAAAAGTATTGCTTGAGGCTGTCTCTTATCATGAAAGCGTCATGTGTAGAATTTCCTCCGTTGTCAGCTGCCAGAGGAATCATGTTGTCTTCTGGTAATTCTAAATTGCCAATAAAGTGTTCATTCGGGCAAGGAATTCGCTCATTCCGGAGAAGGTTGTGGAGGATACAGGCTGACATCACAAGATCATCAACAGTTTCCATTGATACAGCTATGGAGGTGAAGAAAACCCTCCAGTACTGACACATAATCCCAAAGGTGTTTTCAGTTGTTCTCCTAGCCCGGCTGTGCCTGAAGTTGAATATACGCTTTTCCTCATCATGCCGCGATTGCTTTTGTGGATAAGGTCTCATCATTGTAGTAGTCAAACCGAATGCCTCATCACCAACAATGACGTGTGGCAAAACGTTGGAATGTTGGAGACTTTTCTCAGTTCCAGGTAATGCACTCGGTCGAGGAAAAGGGAATGTTCCTTCGGTTATCATTCTGTACAGCTGAGATTTTTTAAATATTCCAGCATCGCCTTCTTTTCCGTATGAACCAACATCAACAAACAAGTATTTGTAGTTGTGGTCTACCAAAGCAAGTAGGACTTGAGAAAAGTATCCTTTATAGTTGAAACACAGTGACCCAGTCTTGTTGGGACATTTTTCCCGTATATCCACTTGTTATAAAAACCATTTGAAACTACTTTCAACACCTCCTCTGTGAGCACAGGTATGGCCTCACTCTTCAGCCTGCTGGAAATTGCTCTCAGTGTCTTCCTAACAATGCAACTTATCCAGCTATGCGTGATTCTGAACTGGAAGGCTAGTGATCTGAAAGATTCTCCCGTGGACAGGTACCTGTGAAAAAGGAAGAGCTATCAGCTGCTTATTTAGTGGTGGTGAATGTTAGTGGTAGAAGAAGTTTAGCCCACAAAACTAGTACATAAAAACAGTATAATATATTTCAAATGTAAATCTTGAAAGTTGTTTGTAGTAGTTGCTTATTTAAATTGATGTTTGTTTCCTCCCCAGAAAATGAGTGCAAAACGAGGTGGCGATCGATCAGAGATACCTACAGAAAAATCAAGATAAAGGGGAAATACAAAACTGGTTCTGCAGCACCATCGAAATCAAAGTACAACACAGCCAAATTTGCTTTCCTCAATGTTGCTCTACAGGAAAGAAAGTAGGTGTCTTGTGGTGGTGATGGTGGTGGTGGTGGTTATTTTAATACAGGGGGGGGGGGGGGGATGCCGTAGGTATCTACAGATATGCCACAATATGTTCATAATTTAATTGTATATTCATCATCTTATACTTTCTCCAAATCTCAATGGATAAACCTTGGAAGTCTCTAAAAGGAAATTCTTCCGTTGAAGTATTTAGTAAAGTTTCCTTCTTGTTGTTGCAGAACTGTATCGTCATTACCAGAGAAGACTGCGAATGAGCATGAGAGCCACGATAGCGACGCTGAAGAGAGTGAAAAGCGGAAGGAAGAACTAGGTACCGGTACTGAGGACAATGAAGAAAAGGAAGAATTAAATTTTCATGAGGAAAGAACTCGTAGTGGGGAAGCGGACAGCCATGGAAATCCATCTTACAAAAAAAGGAAGGCCATCTTTTTAAAGGATCGAGCACTTGATGAGATAAAAAAGGGTCGTGAAAGTAGAATGGCTATTATGAAGCAAATATTAGCTATTAAATCAGAAGGACACAAGGAAGATCATTCTGTGATAGATTTTTTCAAAAGTATGGCAAAGACGGTGATGGAATTTTCTCCGGAGCTTATAGCCGAAACGCGAATGGAAGTTTGCCAAATTGTAACAGAAATGGAGATGCGGCATCTGTACCAACAACGGACCACTTCATCCACGACGTTTTCAACACCAAATAGTTTCGAGGATTCTAACTCTGTTATCACCGAATTGTCACCTGGTACATCGTCAGTTCAAGATGAAGTGTCGACTGAACTGTCCCAGTACATCGCTTTACCCTGACTGCAATCCATATTATAAACAATGGCTAACTCAATATTTCTTGCAGAGTTTTGTGATAATTTAAGGTAAATTCACTAATTATAATAATCTGTAATTCATTTTCCAGAAATTATCTTGTAGGCTATTGTATAAACATGTTCATACTTGTAGGCCCTACTTCAGGAAATACTTGGCATCGAAAATCCGTGGAAATTAAAATATACACGTACTTTTGAAGACGACAAATTAATTTTATTTTAGGAATAATTACCTTAAGATTTACTAAATGATTACACTCACCTTAGTGTGACACAGAGTTTCTCCTCAGGTGAGATGGTTTTTAGATACCTGTTGTTACTCGGTTTCTTCGTAATATCTTCTTTGATAACATTTAAAATCCTTTGAAAAAGGTCCCTTGAGACCCGAAAATAACTTCTGAATTTACTTTCACTGTCAATCAAATGGCGTTTTACAAGAATATTGTAGGCCCCCTCTGTTTTCCTATTTTTAAAGACATCGCTGCCTTCTCCGCCAAAACAACGCAAGATAATTTCCTCCTCATTATCCGCTTCCTCTTCCAACAGTAGCGCACAGGCTGCGAGATCCATTGAACAAGACATGTGCTCGGCAACTGATCCGCTTCGCAGCGTGGGAAACCACGAGCCTCGCAGCGTCATTGCGACGAAAGCACGCAACGCCGGCCTCGCACCTCGCACCTCGCATCCGTCAGTTCTGAGAAACCAAGCCTTTAGTCATTAGCCGTCCAGGATCCGTTTCCAGCGTGGTCCGCACATGTGACGACGGTCGAGAACATTATTATTATTATTATTATTATTATTATTATTATTATTATTATTATTATTATTATTATTATTATTATTATTATTATTATTATTTTTATTATTCTATATTCTGGACCCCACAGCAATATGCAAGACCGCTACTTGGCGGTAAATTACATCTGCTGCCATTGTCATTGTTGACAATGTGACCAGCACCATTGTCGCGCCTAGGCAAGTGTGAAGGATTTCTGGCGATACGAATGACATACCTCCGTGTAGTATTGACCTTATTATATAGGTGAACAATTTGACGTCCAATCTCATTCCTATCGTTTATTTCAAATGTGTGTAAATTTTTATTTATATGCCAGGAGAATCTACTGTAATCTAAGAACGTTCTCCGAAGGAAAAGATGGCTGTTGAAAAAGAACCCAGGAAAGATTAAAAATAATAGGTTTATGATCAGAATAAGTACATCGAAAGTCTACAGCCTGTTTCCTATCATTCGACAGGATCAGGGATGGAATGAATAAAGCCCCATCTAGCGGCGAAAAGAGGAATTGTGCCAGCTGCCGAAGCTCCCTCTGGGGCAATGATCGATGAGTGACCAATGAAATGAAATATTGGACAGTGTTGCTGGAATGAATGATGACAGGGAAAGCCGGAGTATCCGGAGAAAAATCTGTCCCGCCTCCATTTTGTCCAGCACGAATGTCACATGGAGTGACCGGGATTTGAAACACGGAACCCAGCTGTGAGAGGCCGGCACGCTGCCGCCTGAGCAACGGAGGCTCCTTATAAGTACATTATGGGCAGTAAAATCAAATGGTCTCACCTCCTTTTACATCCCACCGCCGTTAAATTTATTTAAAAGAAGGCGTGTTTCTTTATGTTTAAAGGAGATTACAAATACCAGTGTTCACGTTTATTACCTTCAGTTTTGAGATATAAGTATCCCCTTAAAAATCATTAACTTTTTTAACTTCCTTTCACACTCCCCCCCCCCCCCCTCACAAAGTGATATTAAGGCAAAAAATACTTGTTCCTTTAGTAGTAAAGGATCTTCTAAATACCAATTATCACTACTCTAACCTCTTCAGTTTTTGATTTATGTGCCCTCATGAAAGGAATTCAACTCCTTTTCACTCCCGCCCCCCCCCCCAAAAAACGCGCTTTTTTTGTTTTTAAAGTAGATCAAAATACCAATTTTCACGTCTGTAACAACTTTAGTTTTTATTAGCTGTATGTATTCTCATTCAATTAAGTCAATTAATTTTTCAATCCTTTAACCCCCAAACCCCCTTCATTGGATTTTCCGAGAATACGTGTTTGTTTACTTTTAAAGCAGATTCCAAAAATCGAATTTCACGTGTGTAACATCTTCATTTTTGGGATATCAGTAGCCTAATTAAAAGAATTCAACACCATTTTCAATCACTTTAACCCCCCCCCCCCACTACCCAAGTGGTATTTCCGAAAACTAAAAATACACGTTCCTTTATTTTTAATAGAATAAAAAATTACCATTTTTCACTTCTCTAACATGTTAAGTTTTTTGAGATATACTGTAGAAATTCGCATTTTAAAATTTCACCCCTTTTTAGTTCCCCTTAAGTGGAGTTTCCAAAGACAAATCACCTATGTTTTTTTACACTTACAGGAGATTCCAAATACCCACTTTTTACGTCTGTAACACTTTACGCTTCTCGGATATTCTGTAGATATAGTCTTTCAAAAAATTCACCCCAATTTGCCACTCCTGTTTAACCTCCATTAATTGAATTTTCCAAAAACAAAAATATACGTGTTTCTTTATTTTTAAAGGAGATCCCATTTACAAATTTTCAGTTCTGTAATATCTTCAGTTCTGAGATATATGTATCCTCATTAAAGGCATTCGAACCATTATTCACCCTTTTACACCCCTCCTATTGGGATTTAGAGAAAACAAAGAAATGCGTGTTCCTTTATTTTTAAGGGAGGTTCTAAACACCCATTTTTACATCTGTAAACGTTTAAAGTTTTAAGATGTAGACACACTCATTTTTAAAATTCACCCCCCCCTTTTCACCACCCATTATTTGGATTTTCCAAAAACGAAAATAATCCTGTTTCTTAATTTTTAAAGTAGATCCCAAATGCCAATTTTCAGGTCTGTAATATATTCAGTTTCTAAGATATAAGTATTCTCTTTAAAGGCATTCAACCCATTTTTCACCACTTTTCACCCCCCCTATTGGGATTTTCCGAAAACAAAAAAATACGTGTTCCTTTATTTTAAAAGGAGATTCTAAATACCAAATTTTACATCTATAAACTTTAAAAGTTTTCAGATGTAGATACACTCATTTTAGAAATTTCATCCCCCTTTTCACCAACTATTATTTGGATTTTCTCAAAACGAAAAATATACCTGTTTCTTTATTTTTAAAGTAGATCCCAAATACCAATTTTCAGGTCTGTAATATATTCAGTTTCTAAGATATAAGTATTCTCTTTAAACCCATTCTTCAAGCCCTTTTCACCCCTCCTATTGGGATTTTCCGAAAACAAAAGATACTTGTTCCTCTATTTTTAATGAAGATTCTAAATACCAATTTTTACATCTCCAAACTTTAAAACTTTTGAGATATAGATGCACTCATTTTAAAAATTCACCCCCCCTTTTCACCCTCGCATTAATTGGATTTTCCAAAAACAAAAAAATACCTGTTTCTTTATTTTTGAAAGCGATCAAAAGTACCAATTTTGAGGTCTGTAATATCTCCAGTTTCTGAGATATAAGTATTCTCTATAAAGGCATCAACCCATTTTCACCGCGTTTCACCCCTCCTATTGGGATTTTCTGAAAACAAAAAAATACGTGTTCCTTTATTTTTAATGAAGATTCTAAATACCAATTTTTACATCTCTAAACTGTAAAGCTTTTGAGATATAGATGCACTCATTTTAAAAATTCATCCCCCTTTCACCCTCGCATTAATTGGATTTTCCAAAAACAAAAAGATATGTGTTTCTTTATTTTTGAAAGCGATCAAAAGTACCAATTTTGAGGTCTGTAATATCTTCAGTTTCTGAGATATAAGTATTCTATTTAAAGGCATTCAACCCATTTTCACCCCTTTTCACCCCTGCTATTGGGATTTTCCGAAAACAAAGAAATACGTGTTCCTTCATTTTTAATGAAGATTCTAAATGCCAATTTTTACATCTTTAAACTTCAAAACTTTTGAGATATAGATGCACTTATTTTAAAAATTCACCCCCCTTTCACCATCGCATTAATTGGATTTTCCAAAAACAAAAAAATATGTGTTTCTTTATTTTTGAAAGCGATCAAAAGTACCAATTTTGAGGTATGTAATGTCTTCAGTTTCTGAGATATAAGTACTCTCTTTAAAGGCATTCAACCAATTTTCACCCCTTTTCACCACTCCTATTGGGAGTTTCCGAAAACAAAAACATACGTGTTCCTTTATTTTTAATGAAGATTCTAAATACCAATTTTTACATCTCTAAACTTTAAAACGTTTGAGATATAGATGTACTCATTTTAAAAATTCACCCCTCCTTTCACCCTCGCATTAATTGCATTTTCCAAAAACAAAAAATATGTGTTTCTTTATTTTTGACAGCGAGCAAAAGTACCAATTTTGAGGTCTGTAATAACTTCAGTTTCTGAGATATATGTAGCGGTATCCTGATTAAAGACATTCAACCACTTTTTCACCCTTTTTCACCCCTCCTAATGGGATTGTCTGAAAACAAAAAAATACGTGTTTCCTTATTTTTAAAGAAGATTCTAAATACCCATTTTCACATCTGTAAACTTTTAAAGTTTTGAGATATAGACACACTCATTTTAAAATTTCACCCCCCCCCCCCTTTTCACCCCCTTAGCGACGGAATATCCAAAAATCCTCTCTTAGCGAGCACCTACATCTTAATATGAATATATCCCCAAAATTTCATTTCTTTATGTCCAATAGTTTTGGCTCGGCGATGATGAATCAGTCAGTCAGTCAGTCAGGACAAGCTACTTTATATATATAGATAATATTCATTAAATAGAATACTCATTTGTCGGACCTTGTAGTCACACTTAGTTCTTACCCGATTACTTTTTTTTTTTGCTAGGGGTTTTACGTCGCACCAACACAGATAGGTCTTATGGCGACGATGGGATGGGAAAGGCCTAGGAGTTGGAAGGAAGCGGCCGTGGCCTTAATTAAGGTACAGCCCTAGCATTTGCCTGGTGTGAAAATGGGAAACCACGGAAAACCATCTTCAGGGCTGCCGATAGTGGGATTCGAACCTACTATCTACCGGATGGAAGCTCACAGCCGCGCGCCTCTACGCGCACCGCCAACTCGCCCGGTACCTGATTACTTACACATACAATATTTGATGGGCGCTAGCTACAACTCAATGCAGCAATAAGAGAATGAGAGTCTTGAATATCTCTAGTGTGTGGGGTAATAAGCTTACTGACAACATACCATATAGGTACTGGGAAAAGGAGATTGCCGTTTTGTTTCCCCATTAAACTTGAGGTTATCTAATTCTACCCTTGAAATAAAACGATAAATTAATTTGATAGAACAAAATATATTCTTTAAATTGTTTCACAAAATAGTACTACTGCGATAAAACACATGAGAATATAAAAGTATGACATAACAACTGAAAGAAACTAGGCATTAAAATTGAAATCTCCATGACCGGACATTTAAAAATTGTACAAGAAATGTATCCCTCACTGGTTCACTTGACTGTACCTTCAACACTTTGAGTGTAATTACGACGTATTCCTTTGAGTTGGTGTCTGCTGTAGGTGTCGCAAGCCTAATTTGGTGATGTATCCTTTTTGTTTCACTGACGACTAAGTATCCATGTGACTGCTGCTTCTCCATCCAGATGACTGACTACTATCATCTCAGTAGTACTCCGCATAGCAAGACTTTGTATCCCACTGACTTCATGGCAAGTCTCTCCGTTCATATGACTTCATGGCAAGCCTTTCCCCCAATGGAACAGACCGACTGAGGTCTCACCTTCCAATTGACTCCTACTAACTGACCAACTGAGGCCTCTCCATCCATTTGACTATCTCACTGTTCACCTTCTATTTGACAGCCGCTATATGATGCTGGTCACTGTATATATAGTCTTAGCTGACACACCTACGCAATCTCCAGAAATAACTATAACACTACTCCCACCCGGCTCCAAATGTTGTAGGTTGTTGTTAAAAAGCCCCCAGGCGATCAAAGTGTTCCCAAAAAATGAGCTCATCGCTAAATGCACACAATGACAGAGCGATGATTCGGCAGTTACGCTAGTAGTATTGCACAATGTTGTAATGTCACAAGTTATTACACACACAACATCCACATCTAATATCATACAGCAACTCTCACTGTACATGTCTTCAGTGTTAAACTACACACACACACACACACATATATATATAACAAATTGACTATAATCACGCAAGCGATAATCATTACAGAGTTGAATTGAACAATAATAATTGTTACAATAATGGTAATAATAATACAGACATAATAATTATCATACAGATATAATAATAATAATAATAATAATAATAATAATAATAATAATAATAATAATAATACCAGATAAAATAATAATAATAATAATAATAATAATAATAATAATAATAATAATAATAATAATAATAATACAGATATCATCTTGTAACGGGATTTGAACCGTTACAAGCTAAAGTAATAACTAAGGTAATGGTGTATTCTGCCCGAAGGCAGGTCCGAAACTCCGCAGAGGTGCATCTGCGCCGAAGTTTACGTACGGTAGAGTGGCCAGCTCCTTTCCGCTCCTCCATTCCCTTACCCCTCCCCACCAACAGCGCGTAGCAACCCATCCAAATCTTGACTACGCCCAATGTTGCTTAACTTCGGAGATCTCACGGGATCCGTTGTTTCAACTCGGCTACGACCGTTAGCAAAGTAATAACTAAAGGCGAAAATATAAGGTTCTAATACAAACTTACATTAAAAACCAAACCTATTATCTCGGAAGATGAGAGGAAACTAAGATAAGAAAGAATGAAGAAATACTGGACAGTAAGAAAAGAACAACACACAGAGAAATCATCGATTCAACACACCCCAAAGAAGGTCAAACGGAAGAAGAAAATACCCCTGCTACCCTTCCTCACAGCACATGCAAAGTCTCCACTACTTGCTGTGGCGCTATACAAATCGGTTAGCCGCGGCGAACAATATTTTGTGCGTATTTCCACTAATCATTTTCGTAGTTATTAAGTAAAATAAAGGAAAATTAGCTGATAAGACAACAGGGCTTGTAAAAAAAGGCTTTTTGAAAATATATCCTATAATTCCTCGTTTCAGCCGGCTAAATGCGAATAAAAATGTAATATTTTCTGCAAAAGTGCAAAAGTGCCCCCCCCCCCACTAATCGCCGCTGTGGTTTGTAGTGCGATGTGTTGCGTTTAAATGAAGATTTGTATTAAGATGAACCCAAACACCCAGTGCTCGAACCACTGAATTTTACGGTAAAAGCAAGCAAAGTAATCTCCGTACAGGCCATGAAGGCCCTTGGAGGGGTGAAAGGTAAATGTTACCACTATCCGTAACCTCGGCGCTTGATGAGAAAGTGTGGTTAGCTCTACTCCCGCCGCCTTTGACCCTAGGAATTAACCTGGTGCTCATTTATGGCGAAGGCCAGGTCAGGACCATATGCATCTCCGGAAGTGAAAATCTCGTTTCTTAAATTTCAGGAATTAACAGACGGTGAATTGTTAAAATGCCCGACCCAACCAGGAAATGAGCCCTGGGTACTCTAAACCGAAGGCCACTGAACTGACCATTCAACAAAGGAGCCAAGGAATTTAAATATGAATTTAAATATTTCTTTTACGATAGACGCGTTTACCATTACATTTATGTCTTAGCTGATCGCTAGACTGAGTGGTTCAGACGGTTGAGGCGCTGGCCTTCTGACTCCAACTTGGCAGGTTCGATCCTGGCTCAGTCCGCTGGTATTTGAAGGTGCTCAAATACTCAGCCTCGTGTCGGTAGATTTACTGGAAAGTAAAATAACTCCTGAGGAACAAAGTTCCGACACCTCAGCGTCCCCGAAAACCGTGCAAGTAGTTATTGGGACGCAAAAATTAATAACATTATAATCTTAGTTAATCAACCTAACAAGTTTTATTGCAATCAGGCTGATCCAACCAAAATACTTCCGGTACAGAGTACGAACAAACAAGGAGAAAGTTCAGAGGAAGTTATAACATAAGGGATACGAACGGTCTCAAAAAGACAAAGGAAATAAAACAACATGACCCTCAGGTTAAGTCCATTGAGCACCATTAATTAATATTTTACCACAGCAGGAATCTGGATTCTCTAGCGTACTTACCAAGTACCGGTACGTTTAAGTGGTGACGGACATTTGCTGTCACGGACATTTGCAGTCATCACAAAATTACACACATTTGCGGTCACTGAGATAAACATGTGCCCACTCACAGAAATTCCCCAGTTGTCACAGGACAATTGCCGTCACTGCAGCAGGAGGTGAGCCTCATTAGCTTAATCTCGGGGTATACCCGCTAACCTGCCTGAGCTCCTGCTCGCTCCTTGCAGATCAACATTTTTTTCTCGCGGGGATTTTTTTTTTTTGCTAGTTGTTTTACGTCGCACCGACACAGATAGGTCTTATGGCGACGATGGGACAGGAAAGGGCTAGGAGTGGGAAGGAAGCGGCCGTGGCCTTAATTAAGGTACAGCCCCAGCATTTGCCTGGTGTGAAAATGGGAAACCACGGAAAACCATTTTCAGGGCTGCCGACAGTGGGGTTCGAACCTACTATCTCCCGAATACTGGATACTGGCCGCACTTAAGCGACTGCAGCTATCGAGCTCGGTCGGGGATTATTTAGAGACTGATACCTTCATACACAAACACAATTCTATATCGAAACTTCCTGGTCTAATTATTTACTGTTGTGTGCTGTAATGGATTTGACAGTTACTAATAAACCAAATGGTTATATGTACAGGAAGTACAGGGAAAGTCAACATGAAATCGTCACCTGAGTGTGTCTGAAGGAGAAGAACACGTCATGTCATGTTTTGGTAACATACAACTCTGTAGAAAATAAATATATCTATTATTTTTTATTACATATCTAGACTCTATTGGTCAACACTTGCTCTCTTCCGACCCCCACCGTACGATGTTCGCCATGCGCAGGCAGTCTTACATGATCACATTCGTCGTGGCCTTTCCTTTCTTTTCCCTAAAAGAGAGGCGGACCCATTAGACTTTTCTTCTGGTTACCGTAATTATCACGATCACGAAAAGGTCCCGTGGCTACCACGATATAAACAGTCAGGCAAATATACAAGCTCGTATATTTGATACTTAAACTATAATACACCTCATAGTGAATGTTTACATACAAACAATAGAGGTTAATTCAAAAATAAGTTTCCTCTTTATTTATCGTGTAATTATTAAAGGTAGGCCAAGGTAAGAGACACTGTTTTATTGCACACCAGTCCTTCATTTTTAGTTAAACATAAGTTAATCCATCGTTATAATTCTTTCTCCCATGCCGTCGTGAGCTAAAAGAAACGGGCTTTCATTATTCATCCTTAACGCCCATTCATTGAGAATTATTTAATTTATTTATGTATTTATTTACTTATTTCTACATTTATTTATTTATGGTAGTGTAACGTCACGCTAACATATTTTTCGGAGAAAATGGGATGGGAAAGGATTAGAAATGACGGAGTCAGTGGCTTACACGTTTGAGGCGCTGGCCTTCTGGCCAAAACTTGGCAGATTCGATCCTGCCAACCCCGGCTCCCAAGTTGTGAGCTCCCGGGGCCCATTTAGTCGCCTCTTACGACAGGCAGGGGATACCGTGGATGTATTCTTCGTCTGCGTCTCCCACTCACAGGGGGTCACAACCTCTAAAGTCGAGTACATACAATAATTTGGTCAACAGTAAATTATATGTTGTAAAATGCTGATTCCCATCACACTTCATCCAGGCTTTGGACTGGCATAATGATTGTATTAATATCATTTTGGCTCGTTTAAAATCAGCTGTAACTAAGCTTCGTCAATTATTTTTGTCGGCTTTAGGTAAGCGTCGTTATAATTTTGTTCCTTTGTACATAACTGTTTGCATCAGGAATACCTGAAGTAGCAAGAAGATTACGCTAGCTTTTCTATGTAAGAAATTGCCTTTAAGCAGGACCTGATGTCGCTGGTTTCTTGATATTTCTTAAAGGTTATTTCAATCCTGTCATCTTTCTTCGCATATTTCGTCTTCCTCCTCTTACCTTCAAGATTTAGCTCCAGTTTCAGGTACATGCAGTTCATCGCTTCTGTTTCCTTCTTTAAACAAACCACCAAATCGTCGAATCGAGAATGTGAATTTCCAATTAAAGAGTTGATATTGTGATGCCATACCCCTACAGCATTTGTTGTTCGATGTCGCTTTTTGTAACAACTCCACATAGTAATTGCTATCTCGCTGTTTTCAAGCCATACGTCTACAAAATACTCGAAGAAGCCAGTAAGATGTCTGTAGAAGGAGCCTGAGAATGTATCACCAGACATCCCTCACTGACGCCATCGGGCTTCAAAAATGCAAGAGCAGCGCACATTCGGATGTGGAGACGTACCGCAGTAGTCACCCGTCAGGCCAAATTCCTGTACTTTTCTCCACAGACATTGGTTCATGTGGGAAAAAAAATTAACTCTGCTGACGGAAATATTTCTTGTAAGGCTGATATCGTAGCTGCTTCGAAGTCAATAGTGATTTTCTTAGGATTCCATTGGGGAACCACTTCCAAGATAAGTTGAAAGAAACGAGTATAAGTTTCTTTCCTTTTGTTAGGCAGGAACGCAAGGACGACTGGATAAACATTACTTTCATCATTCCAGCCTCCAAGATCTGCGTGAATGGTGTATATCTGGCGAACTGTTTGCTGCAACTCTCGAACGTGCCATCCATAAAAAGTTGCGCACAATGCCTAAGATTTTCTCTATCTTTTTCGGCACTAAAATTTATAATTCCTACTCCCATGCCGTCGTCAGCTAAAAGAAACGGGTTTTCATTATTCATCCTTAACTCCCATTCATTGAGAATGATCTGAGCACTTGTTTTTGGCTCTACTTGAAGTCAGCGTGCATGCTTTTGTTGCCAATGCATTCTTCTTTTTAAAGTTTCTTGAGCTGGCATATCAGTGACAAAGTCTTAGCCCCTGTTATGCAGATCACCCAACTCCTGCACGTAAATCTGTGATAGTGGAGTCGCTTCTTCTCTTGCTCTCTTCTTTGCCTCTTGAACCTGCTTCTTCACTGTGAAGGCCGCTTCTGCAGGTGGTTCACACTGATGAACGACGGTATGAAGTATTTCTTCGCCTCTTGTCCTCAGCTGTCCTTTACACTTGTTCTCCTTCAAACACATCCAGGTGACGATACCAGGTTTACTCTCCCCATACTTTCTGTACATATAACCTTTGTAAAGTTCACAACGATTTCCCTGATTATACCTCTAATATTTAAAGATGCATTCTGACAGTTCTTAGTGGGAGGTCCGTTTGCTGCCTGCCGGAGCTGGTTAAAGGGAGTAGGGGGTATGGTTGCCATGGAAACGAGGGTAGGGCGACTGCAGTTGCCATGGAGATAAATCTTCTCGCCAGCTCGTCTTGCTTGGAGTTGCCAAACCTACCTCTCACTTCTGAGGTAGATCTTTTGTAGCAAGCAGTTCAGTGCGAGTGACATCTATTTCTCTTTCTGTTTTGTGGCCGTTAGTAAGTATCTAACGGTATTTTAAATACTAATTACTAGGGCTAGGATTTTTATGACCTAAAAATCACCATAATATGCACAGAAAATGCTCTAATAACCTAAAATTGACCAAAATATGCACAATCACATTAAAGAATATGACCTAACAGTATTATATTTGAGGTAAAATTCCAGTTGTAAAATCAATTAAAGAGTCATTTTATGACAACGAACAATTTTTTATGAATAAAATGCACAGGAGAAGTTAAACTATGCAATTTGATATTGTAGTGTGATTCTTATTTTATTAGAATTGTCAGTACATAGTCAGCGCATGCTGCGATTATTTTTACATGCTTCTGTATCTTCAGATTAGAGCGCTGAGTTGCAATATACAATGAATACCTTATGCAAAGTTTCAAATTTAAAAAAATTCCTATTTTCTGCCAACAAAGCCTTGTACTTTGAAAAACTTCGTTCTACTTCAGCTGGCACAAGGGGAGCATATTTGAAATTGACAATATCATTTGAATCTAATTCTAAATGATTAAGAGAAAACTTTTCACCCAACCAAATCATTGAAATGGAATACAATGTGTGATAACCTTCATTTTTCTAACACCTTTTCCATGTTCTTTGATACTTCTCGCCCCACTTTACCACAAACAACATTAAATTTATTCACAGTTATTTTCACTAGTTCTATCTGGTTCACTGGTGGCACTTCTGATTGCTCTAAAGCAGTTATCGTAGCAGGAAGAAAACCGAAATTTGATTTGATGTATGAAAGTTGACCTGAAATGACAGAATTAGACATTAATTCCTGAGCTAGTCCAATTGAAGCAAAGGAGTGGAATCGGAGGTAAGGCTTTTTTGCGGATGATGTTATTCTCTATAGAGTGATAAATAAGTTACAAGATTGTCAGCAACTGCAACGTGACCTCGAAAATATTGTGAGATGGACAGCAGGCAATGGTATGTTGATAAACGGGGCTAAAAGTCAGGTTGTGAGTTTTACAAATAGGAAAAGTCCTCTCGGTTTTAATTACTGCGTTGATGGGGTGAAAGTTCCTTTTGGGGATCATTGTAAGTATCTAGGTGTTAATATAAGGAAAGATCTTCACTGGGGTAATCACATAAATGGGATTGTAAATAAAGGGTACCGATCTCTGCACATGGTTATGAGGGTGTTTAGGGGTTGTAGTAAGGATGTAAAGGAGAGTGCATATAAGTCTCTGGTAAGACCCCAACTAGAGTATGGTTCCAGTGTATGGGACCCTCACCAGGATTACCTGATTCAAGAACTGGAAAAAATCCAAAGAAAAGCAGCTCGATTTGTTCTGGGTGATTTCCGACAAAAGAGTAGCGTTACAAAAATGTTGCAATATTTGGGTTGGGAAGAATTGAGAGAAAGAAGAAGAGCTGCTCGACTAAGTGGTATGTTCCGAGCTGTCAGCGGAGAGATGGCGTGGAATGACATTAGTAGACGAATAGGTTTGAATGGCGTCTATAAAAGTAGGAAAGATCACAATATGAAGATAAAGTTGGAATTCAAGAGGACAAACTCGGGCAAATATTCATTTATAGGAAGGGTAGTTAGAGATTGGAATAACTTACCAAGGGAGATGTTCAATAAATTTCCAATTTCTTTGAAATCATTTCGGAAAAGGCTAGGAAAGCAACAGATAGGGAATCTGCCACCTGGGCGACTGCCCTAAATGCAGATCAGTATTGATTGATTGATTGAAGCGGCTCTACTGCTTTGAAATGAATCAATGATGCTTCTCACAATGTTGAAGTTGTAGCAGTAATAGTTGCAGGATTCAATCCATGATCCCCATCCTGTCAAAATGGGAGAAGGCGGCAAGGGAATGTCTGGAGCTAGCAACTGAAATGGTGCAACACGTGAAGGGGCGTTCAAGAAGACCTTCTTGACACACCCAATCAATTTATCAGCCTCACTGAATTGACTACGAATCTCTTCTGCAACTCTGCGTAAGGCGTGAGCTAAACAAGTCACATGCACCATTTTACTATATAATGCTTTTAGTGATTTTGCAACTTTCACCATATAAGGGGCAGCATCCGTTACAAAAAGCTGTACATTGTCACGTTGAACGCCTTCGGTCCATATGGCACGCATAGATCTGTCGAACAGTTTACTACTGGTAGAAAAATTGACCTTTTCTAAATGTTCACAGTTTATTAGAAACGTTTCACCTGGGCCATCTTCTCCCAAAGTCCACACAATGACATTCGCAATATATCTTCCCATAGAGTCTGTAGTTTCGTCAATTGATACCCATATTTTCTTATTTGCAACCCGTTGTCTGATTTCTTGCATAGTTTTTTCGTAGCTTCGGCTGATGTAGCCCTTTCTTAAAGTGGAAGGATCGGGAAGAGATTTGCCGGTGTATTTTTCTAGGAATTCACGATATTTTGGATGATTCAGTTTATTTAAGGGAATGTCGGCACAAAGAAAGACTGTACAAAGTTCTTCACAAAATGGTGAATAAGATTGGCGAGATTCTCCTAGGAGTATTTGCTGTAGTGTCTTTCCATTTTCGATTCGTTGTACTCCACGTTTGTGTTTTTCTGTTGCCACATGCTGCTGAACGTTAAATGCCTTCTCCGCAGTTACTCTTACATCGCACAGTTTACAATACAGTATTTACCATCACTCGCAAACACTTTTTCACCATATTGAGACACGAACTGTTGTAATTTTACTTGAATACATTGCTTCACTTCAGGCATTTTTTTCTGAACTATACTACACAGAACACACACTTCCGACTTCAACAAGATTCAATAACCTCTGAGACACACTAGATTACGAAGGACAGGTTTAAGTAGCTACTTGCTCACTGTTGCGCAAGGGTAAAGTCCATATTGTGAATTCCACAGAAATAGGGGAGGAAGGTGGGTTTTTACCATTTTCCAGGAAACAAAATGGGATGTGTAATTCTGAGAAATACAATCACACAATTGAACACGCAAGAAAGAATGAGAAAAGGTCTTTACTACCTGAAAGAGTGATAACAAAACATCATATTGCTAAAATGCCTCCTCACATACAGACTTAATGTCGTGATTATTTCCTACAGTTCCAAAATACACCACAAAGGATGGCCTTCTCAAAGGGGAAACTGTGACACATGTCACTACCAATAGTCTTCGGCAAATCATAACATACCTGGTACTGACAGGTATTGCAGATAGACTATAGTCTGGTATGTCAATAACAGTTATAATCGTGATCTAACGTAACCTAACGTACCATAAAGTGACGTAACAACGTCTGCCATATGCAGCCATAAGAAGCTTTTCATGTGGATAATGACCTGTCACTGACAGTAGTTTTCCATGATTAGAAACGCATCTCAACTCAGGTAATATTTACATATAAATTCGTTTATGTACTTGCTACAATAGCGTCAGCGTGTAGGAAATATAACGTTGAATGTGGCAAAAATGTCCCGTTCTAGGGTGTTAAACGTTTATTTGTTTATTTATTTATTTATTTATTTATTTATTTATTTATTTATTTATTTATTTATTTATTTATTTATTTATTTATTTATTTATTTATTTATGCCTTTCTCTACATGGCGGGGCTCAGGCTATGAAGTCTGCTATTATGCCAAACCGTATGATTTTACACCTACATAAACTGAATATATTGTGCACTATGTTATATGTTAGGGGCTACCTGGCCGACCCCTCTAAAGTGCCGAGGTTAAAGATAGTGGGAGCCTTTTCCTTCAACACCTCCAAGGGCCTTCATGGCCTGTACGGAGATGACTAGGTTATATGTTGATTATCAAGCCCAAAAGCTGATTTGATCTTCAACAGCTCCGCCATCAGCTTCCATAGATGACCTAGGCGTCATTTAGGAGGCATACTGGGGAAATGAGGATTGAGGTAGTATCCCGTTGCTTTCTTCACTGAGCCAGAAGTTGCTGTTACATATCATTCCGCCAAGCCCACTGAAATGCATTCACCAACCGATCATATAAGCGACATTTTCACGCCATTCATGAGAGGGAATAGCTGCATAAGGAATGTTATTACTAGCATCGCACATACCTCTATCACTTCTATATTGTCAAAGCCAAGAATGAGACTGAGATCAATGAAAGTAACTAATTTAATCTATCCCATACCAGAATACATAGTGCACTGTAAACAGTAGGTCTCACCAGTAAAAGCACTGTGTACTGTAACTATTTAAAATTTAAAGGGAATTTAATTTAAAGGAAGTGGAGGAGTGGAAGGTAAAGGCTTCCACCATTGTTAACCTCGGCACGTGATGAAGTAGAGTGGTTAGCTCTACGCCCGGCCGCCTTTGCCCCCAGGAATTGACCTGGTACTCATTTTTGGTGTAGGTTGAGTGAACCTCAGGGCCATGTGCACCTCCGGAAGTGGAATTCTCGGTTCGTAAATTTTACGACTTCCTGACGGGGATTCGAACCCACGTCCTTCCGGGCGAACCGAGCACGCCTTTACCGCCTCGGCCAGGCAGCCCCTTTATCAAATCAGTATAGTTACCAAATCTTGATCAATTCAAGATGTAATGTTATTAACCTTACTTTGTCTTCTCTCTTAATCTGTTTACCATCCAGCGTTAATTTTTCCCTCGGACTCAGCGAGAGATCCCACCTCTATCGCCTCTAGGGCAGTGTCCTGGAGCATGAGACTTTGGGTCAGAGGAGATACAACTGGATAGGAGGACCACTACATCATCCGAGCGGTCCCACCTGCTATGCTGAGGAGGGGTCTTGTTGAAGTATGGGAAGATTCGAAGGGACAGACAAGGAAGAGGGAAGGAAGCAGCCGTGGCCTTATGTAAAGTACCATCCTGGCGTTTGCCTGCAGAAGTGGGAAACGACGGAAAACAACTACGAGGATGGCTGAGGAGGGAATCGAACCCCCTTCTACTCAGTTGACCGCCCGAGGCTGATTGGACCCCGTTCCAGCCCTCGTACATATTTTTAAATTTCGTGGCAGAGCCGGGAATCGAACCCGTGCCTCCGGAGGTGACAGCTAATCACACTATCCACTACACCATAGAGGCGGACAATTAACCTTACATTTACGTAATATTTATATACTAATATAAGTTTTGAGAATGTGTCGTAGTTTCTCTAAGCTCAATGTAGGTAGCTCTCTCTTATGAATGGCTTTAGGTCACTTACCGTACCGTACGTCTCTAATTTCCAGGAATGTGTGAAACTCGAGACAAACGCGTTGTTGTACGTACTTCTGTGATGAGTGGGGATGAACAGCAAGAATCGTAGTGATGACCTTGAGGGTACTCTACCTGAGGGGGCAGATGTAGTTGAGATCTATTCTGAGGTTAGCTGGTTTACCTGTATGCATATACCGGGTGAGTTGACCGTGCGGTCAGGGGCACGCGGCTGTGAGCTTGCATCCGGGAGGTAGTTAGTGGGTTCGAATCCCACTGTCGGCAGGCCTGAAAATGGTTTTCCGTGGTTTCCCATTTTCACACCAGGCAAATGCTGGGGCTGTACCTTATTAAGGCCACGGCCGCTTCCTTGGTCCCATAGTAGCCATAAGACCTATCTGTGTCGGTGCGATGTAAAGAAACTAGCAAAAAAAGAAAGCCTGTATGCAGTATTTTACGAAGAAGAGAAACAGCATGGTGCTTACGCCTATCAACCAATCCTAACCAGGATAAATGATGGAGGAATGGGCTGATGTGGAAATGGAGAGAAACGTTTAGAATGAATCGAACGCAGGAATTATGCGCCCGTTGAAGTTTAGAGCCAAATTAATAGCTTACATTATTGTAGACTACATCACTATAATAAAATTTTGGGAATATTTGTCCTTGAAAGAGCAACTTCCTGGTATTGGCAGTATAGTGAATGTGATGAACCGAATACACGTTGACCAACCTATCTTACGTGCTCTGACCAACTTCAATACTTATCAGAAATTAGCCTGTTCCAAGGCTCTTCACGGATTTTTTCAGTGTTATAGGCGTTTCTGTGACCGTTTACAACGTCACCTATGGTATGTCATGATATCCAGGAGATGAAATATGCCGTTTTCCGCGTCATTCTACGATCAGAACTGCCCAAGTTAGAATTTTTCTGCCCGCTCCAGGACTCGAGTTGCAATATCCAGAGTCGCGCGACCCAGCTCTAGTTGCTGGTAATTAGCAGCAAGGCGGTGCAAGAGCGCTTGTACTCGAAGCTCTCTCACTCCCACCGCGAGCGAGACGAAACGATACGCGTTATCACGTGACAAAGAATCTAGGTCACTAGCTGAGCCCAGAGAGTAGGTCCAACGTGAAAACTAACATTATACCCTGTTTTCCTCGCTTATTCACCACTGCCAACTTAACGCATTCAACTGTTTTATTTCTGTTAATTTTCATGAATCGCAAAATACCCAATGGATAATTAAGCGCAAACATTCATTTGAATCAGGGAATTTTACGCATAATTATGAGACCAAGAAGTGCTCTACTTAACTGACAGGGCAGTAACTGCGCTGTAAACAAGGGCGCGTCTTAATGACTAACAGATGTTGGACCCTAACCGTGCCAAGGAACACAAGGAATCCCCTGTGCACGTCATCATTCACCGCCAGAGACTAAAGGACGCTTTTAAGATTGCTTCAAAACCTACGAAGTTATTTTAATAACAGTCACTCAGTGGAGATGGGAATACAGGAGCTACATTTCGATACCCCGTTCGTCACTGTACGTTGCGTATTAACGGATCAATGTGTGAGAAAGGATTGCATTTTTCCCCCCACCCTCAGCATTCGGGTCTCTAGCGTAGCGCGCCTATATATTCATGAGCTGAGAAGGAGACACTATCCAGTGCATTCTCAATGTGACGCCAGTACGGTAGTATTCCGTCGTGGTTTGTGTATGAGTCGTTTGTGAAGAAATAATCTTGTAATTTGAGCAGTGTTATGCAGATTCATTAAACCCTGTGAACATCTGCGAAAATACCCACAATTTAACTAAGTTTTTTTTGCGAGTGCAGTGTGTCGCTAATTAATATAGTGGGAGCAGCACGAAACCGAAATGACTGCTGTCCGTGTGTCGAAGAGGTCGTGCGTCGAGCCTCATATGTGCCGATACTAATACGGCTCAATTAACCACAATAGCCAGGTAACTCAGTGCGTGGAGTTGTGTGTGTGTGTCTCGACATAATTGAGAGATACAAAGAAAGTGCGTGAACGGCTCAGTGTCGGCATAATTAAGGGTAGTGTCACGTCTATAAATCGATAATGCAGTTGAGAGCCTGACTTACGCATGACTAGGCGAGATAGAATATGCTTGAAGTGTGATCGTGTGAGACGAGAAAATTTAATCCAGTAGTGGCCTAACCAGTGACATTCTTTATTCAGGACCTAGAACAGCTGTATGCTGTTTATAAAAGAATAGGTACATGAGGAGGGAGCAGTGTCGGGCTACAGAGACAATACCGGCATTGGGTTGGAATGCTCGTGCTATTGAGCAGATCCAACCATATATTCAAATTGTGGTGTGTAATAGACTAACGCATTCACTTGAGATAATTTCCCCTCATTTACATGTCTACGAGAACGCCGAAGTGAACGCCGACGCCCAGTTGAATGCCAGAATTTTGCCTGTGTACCGGAGTGAACGAGTCATCTAGCTGTTTGCCGGAATTTCGCCTGGTAGCCGAGAACGTCTGGAACGTCGCTGTCATGTATATGACCTGCCAGGAAGTCATCATGGGTCTTCACATCGCCGATGACGTGATGCAAGCACTCTAAATCCATGGAGTGCCCTCCTGTAAAGCTGTGAACTTGGTATCCAGAAGGCTGAGTACATTTCCAAGTATTTATATCTTTGAAGGTCGTGTCCCATTGTAAATATGTAGATTTTTCACTTAGATATAACGTAAACTGCAAGCACGCCATTTCAGAGGGATAATAATTATAATTTCATTTTTATTTGGGTCTTTTATGGAATACTTCTTCATGGTTTGGGAACGACCATATTTTACTTCCATTTTTTTACAAGGGTTTGATAATGCATGACGTAAGTTTAAGGACCTCAGATTAATGAAGTGTGAAGTACCGTCAAGTAAAAGGGCCTAAATATTCTACGTAAGCGACTCCAGTTATCATCTTTCTACAGCCAATAGGAGTCCTCAAAGATATCTCAGTAAATGATTTTTTTTCCTTGTACTTCACAAGCTCTTAGGAAATCCTCCTTACTAGAAATTAAAACTGCTGGAACAACGAATGGTGCATGAGATTGGGGTATATATCTTACATCGCTAATTAGTTCGCGAACGCGCAAGTTAACTTGGACCCTGGTGGCAGGAGATCATCATTAGATCTGCATCGTGGTCGATGTACCGAGAGGAAATGAAACGGCTGAACAGGCTGTAGCCACAATATATATTGTGAAATGAAATGTGAAGTTCCCTTGGAATCTGTCATTAAGACACGCGAGGCGCATATCGCGATGTGAATATGTTGATTAGGCCGGATATAGGGCCGTGATTTGTGTGATGCCATTTATGGCCAGTATTGAAAGAAGTGAATAGATTATTTGCCGTGAAGTCATTGCCCGAGAAGGCTAGTGGACCGCTCTTTGAAAGTGTGGCACGGGTAGCTCACAGCGGGAGTTTTATGAGCCCCTTTAAACGGGGGAGTGAAGGCGTTTCTTCAGTGAAATAGAACAGATACAAGTGGCGAGTTTCTTTTCCTTTCGATACAAAGATTATGTGTGTTAATTTAAATAGAGCCAACGTCGCAGAGATTCCAAATGAGCATTAAATGAAGGATCCCTCCAATTTATTTCTTTAATTATCCACAGCGTATAGGGAATTCCAGGTCAGATATACCCCGTCTCAGAAGGTCCTGAGTTCATTGCAGGAGACAGTAAAGCCTCCTGTCACAAGCGGCAGGTGAATAAGACCACCTGCGGCCCATTATATGTATGTGAAGTGTATATATTCTTGTCCATTTGTTGCAGGTAGTGCTATAATACTTTGTTTATGATGTCTGGTATTGAAGTCGCTAAATGCTTGTCCATAGGTAACATCGTTGTGTAAATAATGTCCTGATATATGTGGTGATAAAAATCCTAATGAAATGAGCGTGTTTATCATACTGCATATTTGGCAACGTTTAACTTAAAGTAGTGTTGTAACGCGACTTTCAAAGGATTGGGAGTGTAAATTGCTTATCTCAGTTCATACGATACTAGCAAACTTATATCATAATTTGATGCAAATTGAATATATTAATTCTCGACAAACAAACAGAATTACAGCTTGGTATGCCTATGTTGAATAGATTTGTGTGTAAAGTGATTAGTGTAAATGTAAAGTGAAATAATTAGAGAGAAAACGCCTCTCTAAATCTGAGATAGTGTAAATAACCCAAGAGGGAGCGCCTTCTTAAGTTGGAATATTTAAACGTATAATGAAGTGTAGAGAGGACTACCGAACATTTAAACGTCAAGATTACCCAAGTTACTACATGTAAGGTGTTTGTATGGCATACCCATATAAATAATGTGTTTCACTAGTATAAGTAAAATTTTTATTATACAAGATATTGTCTCTCTTCTCATTAGTAATGAAATGGTATTCCTCTCATAATTAACTTTTCCCCCTACTATAGAGACTATTACTAAAGGACTTACCGCCCCATCGGACAGTCCACAGACCCGAAAATGCGATACCGACTCGGCTAGCGAACAATCCAATAGGGGAGGGTGAGGCTTCGACAAACCGGGCTGAGTTCGAAGCTCACCGATGGTGCTCCATTCTAACGTCATATTTATGAACAATGGTAACTGGTTCATGTACTGATGCCTTGGAAAGTTTGCATATTTGGCGTCCCGTAACGTGTGGCCTTATTGTTGTCTGGGGCGAGTTACATAATGTTCTCGCGACGCATAATTTAGCGTCCCGTTGTTGGGGCAAGTTTGTAAAGCCCTACGGCACCATAAATATTGATATAGCCAATATTATGGCACAAGTTCGAATACCACTACTATAAAAGGGGTACCTAAGGTAGTAGGATTATCAAATTGATTCGGTTAGAACTGAACGAATGGAAATACCAAATTTTACCCGTATATTAAATTTGCTAGGAGAGAGGAATACAAAATAGAATCAGAGCGTGTGAACGTGATAGTTAATATGAATAATGTGTCGGATGGAGTGCGTAAGCCGCTACCATGGACAGTTACGTCACGCGCAATGTTATTTAATTGAGTGACTGGAATAAATTAAATTTAACGGATGTAGGGAGAAGAATGAAGAGATCGTGTACCAGGTTAAGTGGAAATATACACGATGGTCACTCAGAAGTATGGCGGACCTGGAAAAAGTTATGGAGTTGTGTAACTTCAGGGGAGCAATAAAATGACCTTCCCATTATTGAGGATAAAATGACTGGACTGAGTTCTTCAAATTCTTCTGGTCACAGGTTCATGCCGAAGGCGATGCGCTTGTAGCAGGCCTTGGTAGTTTAGAGGATTCATCCAATGTAAACAAAGTAGATATCGCGGACTAGAGTGGAAGCCTCATCACTCTTAACTTTTTTCTCAAAATGAACAGTGCAATGTTGTCAGTTCGAGACGGGGAATTGTCTGCTAAAGCATCTTCCAAATCTCGAGGCTGAAAACATCCAATGTTTATTAAGTGCATCACATTTCTGGCACACGTAAGGTACCGAGCCCATTTAGGTCGCGGATTTAGGTAATATTTATCTTATAAAGAGCTACATGAATTTAATTATCAAAAAACAATATGTCGGGATAATGTTTATGAATTACGTAAGAAAATACTAGGGAAACACAAGTAATTATTAGGAGGTGTGACGCAGCTGTTTTGAAGCTAATTTTGGCGTAAAACGACTTGGTCATTTTCAAAAAAATTGCACACCTTCCTAAGATTAGGAAACTGAATCGTATGAACTGAAATACCACGAGCAGCTTAATTCAGGGGGGCACAAATTTCTCAAGAAGTGAAGTATTAAGGATGTGGAAGGTATTAAACAGTTGATGGCCGCCTTACTGGCCGAACAAAGTGAGAAGCAGGCAGAGCCTTTCAGGGAACAGAGTGCGAAGTTTGATGAGCGTCTTGCGAAATTGGAACAGGCTAATGCGGACAATAATGAAAGACAGGCAGGACTCTTAAAGGAGCAGTTAAAGGCTGATAGTGATAGGCAGGCAGAACTATTAAATAAACTAGGACAGGCAACCACACAAATTGAAGAACGTTTAGACCAGCACAATAGTCGAGTAGGTCAGCTCACTGCACGGTTAGACGGATACGAGGAGTCGTGTAAAGCCCAAGCCGCGGAGCTCAAAGAACATGTTAACTCCCGCATTGATGACGTGACGACACGTATAGATTCCCTCGCGTTGAAGCTAGAGCAAACCAGTCGCCGTCTGGATGAGCGTACGGCCGAAATAGAAATAAAAATGACAGCTCAGGAAAGCAAAATGGAAGAAATGGAATCGAAGGTTAACGCCAGCACGGAAGCCATGATAGACCTACAAACAAGATTTGAGGACCTGTCTTTAAGGACTGAAGAAATGGAAGGACAAATAACGCAGGTTCGGGACGGCACAGAAACTAAATGCAAGGAATATATTGATCAGCACATGGATCGGGCGAAGAATGAATTGAACGTTACCGCCGAGGGAAAACAATGGGAAACGCAGGGAAAGGTCCAGGAGTTGAAGGACAAAATTGATAAATTTGAACTGAAGGCTCATAAAGCTACCATTAAATTAGACGTCCACGAGAGGCTAATCTTGGAACTCCAAGAAGAAGTAGAAAACCTTAAGACGCAAGAATCTCGAGGAGACGACGTGTTGAAATCCATTTTGAACAAGTCCGCTAAGAAGGACCAGGAACCACCAGGAACGCACAACGAATCTGACTTGACGGGAAAATCAGTTCCAACCCATGAGAACAATCAAACTCGCTTTATGTCAGGACGTAGCTCAACACCACAGGATCTTGGTTCGATCCCTTTTTACAACCTTTTGCGTTTCAGTCAGGATGAACCTAAGAAATTCGGGTCCAATGCCCATGTGACACCGAAGGGGTTCTTATATGAGATGGACCAATATTTTTCCGACCACAATGTCCCCGCAGAGAGGCGCCTACGGATAGTTGAAAGATATCTCGCGGACCAGCCGTTGATATGGTTCAAGGCATTTAAATACTGCTTTGACGGATACGAAGAATTCCGGCGTAGGTTTTTAGAGAAATACTGGGGGATCGAGACACAGCAAGGGTTACGCCTCGAGCTGTACTCACGGCGATACTCGGCAACCGGACAAACGAGGTTTTGTGAGTACTTCGTCCATCAGCTTCTTCGCATGAAAGAGTTAGACAGCCCACCTTCCGAGTTAGAGCTGATCTCAGCGATCGGGAAGCAACTTCCACCGGAAGTCCAAAAGATTCTCATCTCTGCCAATGTTAAGACCGCAGTAGAAGCTGAGCACATTTTGCGCCAGTTGGACCAGACAACAAGTGGAGGACATGTGAGACAGAGATACCATGAGACGGTGCATACGATAGACGTGAAACCAGAAGGAGGGTCGCCAAAACGTCGAAATCAGGGCACGAGTACCGAAGAGAGAAGGGAAACTTACTCAACGTCGAGGGATGGTCATAGAAATCCTCCGAGATGGAGTGAGCCGAGAGATAGACGCCGTGAAGAATGGAATTCCAGGAGTTATGACTACCAAAGACGACCTGAACGGAGAAATAGGTTTAGGTATAGTCAGGTTGACCATTGTAGAAGGCCATACGGTAGATGGAGAGGAGAGAGTAGACGGTCATGGGATAGACCAAGGAATATGGACAACCAGATACGGGATCGACAGGCGGAATCGAAGAGGTACGTCGAGCAACTCCGAAACCAGCCCGCAAGAACTGACAAATGGCAAAGGCCTATCCAAGGGATGGCATCATCTGAGGAAGTCACAGGAGCTGAGAGTATCGAATTTCAAGCTCAACGGGAACAAGACCGAGGAAACCGGCTGAACCCTCATGCGTCAGAATACTTCGCAGGGGGCGGAGCTGTTAAAAAAAAGCAGAACTAGGTAGCGAGGAGATAGTTTCTCCACACATTAGCAACCATCGAGATGATTCAGACTTAGTCATTGTCACGATTGACTCATGGGAAATTCAACCCGAAGATTTGTTAGAGGATCCCAGTCCATGTTGTAAAAAGATTATCCGAGAACTTCCAGTAATTTATATTCGTGTCCAAGAGTTACGCGTACGTTGTCTAATAGACACAGGAGCTAGTGTCAGTGTAGTTTCAAGAACGTTTGTACGTGAAATACAGTCAAAATTCAAAATTCCGACTTTACCCGTTTCCAAGGTGAAGGTGCGAGGCATCATTCCGGATCGCACGGCAGTATGTGACACGCAAGTGTATTTGGATTTACAAATAGGCAACGCCACACTCGCACATCCATTTCTGGTCATGGACCGAATGGAATACAACGTTATCCTGGGATCTGACTTTTTACGTGAATACAAGGCAGTCGTCGACATGGATCAAAACCATGTTAAGTTGTACATAAATATGATTCAAGAGAACGTGAAACTGAATGATAAACCAGAGACCATGGACGGAGAACGGATATGGACGACCCAGTTGTCACAAGATACAGCGGAAGACTACCATGAATTCTTGAATTGGGACGAACAGAAAGTTGAAGAAATATAGGAAACAATTCGACGAGATGGTTGCTACTCTGGAGAAAGTGGAAGAAGCAGAACCGAAGTTTGAGGATATTGTACAGGTCAAATTGAGCGAGGCGAAGGTTGATGACGAGAACAAGTGTAAACTGAAGGACATTTTGGAAACTTATCGGGATGTTTTTGGATCTCAACCAGGGAAGATCCTAAATTTCAAATATAACATGGTTGTAACTAGTTGGGAACCATTTAAGAAAAGCCCCTACCCTGTACCAGAGAAGCACTATCCTAAGGTGCGTGAGATCATCAAGGAGATGGAAGACAATGACATTATTTCAAAGGCTCCAACACCGTTTCTAAATCCATTGGTCATTGTTGCTAAACCAAACGGATCTCTGAGGGTTTGCTTAGACTCCCGAGCAATTAACGAGAGACTCGTGCCGGAATACGAACGTGCGCCGAATATCAAAGAGCTCCTAAAGAAATTTCAGCATATGCAGTTCTTTTCCAGTGTAGACTTGCGAGCATCCTACCATCATGTAGAGTTGTCAGCCGAGTCAAAGGTCTTGACTGGTTTTCTGTTTGACCAGCAGATATACGTTTACAACCGTCTCCCGTTCGGACTCAAAAACGCTGGGTCAGCCCTCATTCGAGCACTTGATCGCAACTTAAGTGATAAGGTGAAGAAAATCACAGTCCAATATGTAGACGATATCTTGATAGCTACGCAAACTTTGGAGGAACACATGGAACATTTGCGTCTCGTTTTGGAAGATTTAGGCCGAAACAATTTCAAAATTAACCTTGAAAAATCCCATTTTTGTCAGCGCAGTATCCTCTTTCTAGGGCATGTCATTGATGCCGAGGGTATCTCTCCAAATCCTGTGAAAATCAAGGCAATTCAGAACTTCCCGAAGCCAACCAGAGTGAAGCACGTTAGGCAGTTCTTAGGCTTATGCGGATTCTTTGCGGATCACTGTCCGTCATATACCACCACGGTTGCTCCGTTGCAAGAGCTATTAAAGAAAAACAACCGTTGGAAGTGGGATACAACCTGTGAGGAAGCTTTCCGTAAGACTAAGGATCTGATGAGTAACAGCGTTAAATTAGGATATCCTGATTATAGCCAGAAGTTTATAATACAGACGGATGCGTCCATGATTGGTGTCGGCGCAGTGTTATATCAGAAGAAGGACACTGAGCCACGAATAAATTACTTGGCCTTCATGAGCAGCAAGCTACGCGGGCATGAACAAAATTACACTGTTACCGAATTGGAGATGCTTGCGATCGTAACTGCATTGAATCACTGGCGCAAATACACCTATGGTTTTCCCATTTTGTTACGAACGGATCATCGAGCTTTAACATTTGTACTCAAATCCACCATGGCCTCTGAAAGGGTAAATCGTTGGACCCTGTTCGTTCAACAATTTGATCTGGAGATAGAACATTGCGCGGGCAAAGAAAATATCATTGCAGACGCCCTTAGCAGAAATCCTGATCCCGAGGGCGAAGCCATACATCATCTACAGCTGGTTGAGGAAGATCGAGAGACCTTGGATCGACTCAGACAAATTCCTGAAGAACAAGGAAGTTGGCCGGAGACCCATCGAATGATTCAGTTTCTGCGAAAACAGTTGCAACCAGGAACGCCAGAATATCAAGACGCTGAGAGACATGCACAAAACTATAACTACATTAATGGGATCTTGTACAAATATGTGGATGATGCGCATACTCGTCTTAGAGTGGTCGTTCCACCCGCTCTCCAGGTTGACTTATTATGGCTGACGCATCACTCCATAGGACACGCTGGCGTAGACAAAGTCATGGCGACGCTTAGAGAAACCTTTACGTGGCCGCGAATGAGGAGGATGACTCGTACAGTTTTAATGACTTGTGACATCTGTCAACGTATTAAGCCCAACGCGTACTTACTCAAACAACCACCGAAGCCGTTGATTCCTGAGAAGCCCCGTGAACTGTTTTCCATGGACTTCTATGGTCCGCTTCCAAAGGCGACCAGGGGGCTCCAATTCATTTTGGTGTGCATGGACGTCTTCAGCAAATATGTTATGCTGTGTCCAGTACAGAAAGCGAATACGCGTACTGTTGTCAACCAGATAAGGAATAAGATCATTCCCAAGATGGGCAAACCCGATAAACTCTTAACCGATCACGGATCGCAGTTCACTTCAGCCGCGTTCCGTAGAGACATGGAACAGATGGGAATTCAACACCTCATGAGTTCGATTCGACATCCAGAATCGAATCCGTCTGAAAGGATTATGAGGGAGATCGGAAAATTTTGCAGAATCTATTGCCCGAGACAGCATTGGCGGTGGGTAGATGTTGTTCCAACCATAATGGAATGCATAAACTCAACCGTACACGAATCGACAGGGCAGATTCCTAGCGTCGTGCACTTCAACGAACATCCCGAGAGACCATGGAAAGATGTCGTGCCATGCCCAGAAGATCCAAGACCATCAGTAGAGTTGAGGGTGAGAGATACGTTGGAATCTCTGAAGAAACAGGCAGAGAAGCGGTTACGACGATTGCGACGCAAACGATTCCACAGACCTCTACGTGTGGGAGAACTCGTATTGGTCAAACGTCCCGCAACTTCGGATCCACCACGGAAATTTTACCACAAATTTGCAGAGCTGTATATTGGGCCTTATCGAATAATTCAAAATTTAGAAAATAACGCGTACAAGGTACAATCCATGGATGGGACAACTGAGGCTATCTATAACGCCTCAAATCTAAAACTATACCATGTGCCAGGACAATTACCGGAGGAGAATCCAAACGATCCAGATGACCTAGAAGATGAAGGACTACATCCAGAAGAAGACGAGGACGACGACGGAGTGGACGTCGCGGATGACGAGGATCCGGAAGAAGAAATGAATGGAGTAAACTACATGGAACTAGAAGATCACCATGGGATGGATGATAACATTGACGAGTCGGGAGGTGAAGATTGTCTAGCATGCACGGAAAGACGAGATATCATGACCCAAGAATACTTGCGTATCCTTATGTCAAGATACGCTCTAAGACAAGAAAATGCTATCCTACGATACACTCACATTTAATAACACGAGAACAATGTGATTGGTAAGAAAAATCCCTACCCGTGATTTTTCTTCTTTTAAGCAGGGGAGGGATGTGACCGTTCACAACGTCACCTATGGTATGTCATGATATCCAGGAGATGAAATATGCCGTTTTCCGCGTCATTCTACGATCAGAACTGCCCAAGTTAGAATTTTTCTGCCCGCTCCAGGACTCGAGTTGCAATATCCAGAGTCGCGCGACCCAGCTCTAGTTGCTGGTAATTAGCAGCAAGGCGGTGCAAGAGCGCTTGTACTCGAAGCTCTCTCACTCCCACCGCGAGCGAGACGAAACGATACGCGTTATCACGTGACAAAGAATCTAGGTCACTAGCTGAGCCCAGAGAGTAGGTCCAACGTGAAAACTAACATTATACCCTGTTTTCCTCGCTAATTCACCACTGCCAACTTAACGCATTCAACTGTTTTATTTCTGTTAATTTTCATGAATCGCAAAATACCCAATGGATAATTAAGCGCAAACATTCATTTGAATCAGGGAATTTTACGCATAATTATGAGACCAAGAAGTGCTCTACTTAACTGACAGGGCAGTAACTGCGCTGTAAACAAGGGCGCGTCTTAATGACTAACAGATGTTGGACCCTAACCGTGCCAAGGAACACAAGGAATCCCCTGTGCTCGTCATCATTCACCGCCAGAGACTAAAGGACGCTTTTAAGATTGCTTCAAAACCTACGAAGTTATTTTAATAACAGTCACTCAGTGGAGATGGGAATACAGGAGCTACATTTCGATACCCCGTTCGTCACTGTACGTTGCGTATTAACGGATCAATGTGTGAGAAAGGATTGCATTTTTCCCCCACCCTCAGCATTCGGGTCTCTAGCGTAGCGCGCCTATATATTCATGAGCTGAGAAGGAGACACTATCCAGTGCATTCTCAATGTGACGCCAGTACGGTAGTATTTCGTCGTGGTTTGTGTATGAGTCGTTTGTGAAGAAATAATCTTGTAATTTGAGCAGTGTTATGCAGATTCATTAAACCCTGTGAACATCTGCGAAAATACCCACAATTTAACTAAGTTTTTTTTTGCGAGTGCAGTGTGTCGCTAATTAATATAGTGGGAGCAGCACGAAACCGAAATGACTGCTGTCCGTGTGTCGAAGAGGTCGTGCGTCGAGCCTCATATGTGCCGATACTAATACGGCTCAATTAACCACAATAGCCAGGTAACTCAGTGCGTGGAGTTGTGTGTGTGTGTCTCGACATAATCGAGTGATACAAAGAAAGTGCGTGAATGGCTCAGTGTCGGCATAATTAAGGGTAGTGTCACGTCTATAAATCGATAATGCAGTTGAGAGCCTGACTTACGCATGACTAGGCGAGATAGAATATGCTTGAAGTGTGGTCGTGTGAGACGAGAAAATTTAATCCAGTAGTGGCCTAACCAGTGACATTCTTTATTCAGGACCTAGAACAGCTGTATGCTGTTTATAAAAGAATAGGTACATGAGGAGGGAGCAGTGTCGGGCTACAGAGACAATACCGGCATTGGGTTGGAATGCTCGTGCTATTGAGCAGATCCAACCATATATTCAAATTGTGGTGTGTAATAGACTAACGCATTCACTTGAGATAATTTCCCCTCATTTACATGTCTACGAGAACGCCGAAGTGAACGCCGACGCCCAGTTGAATGCCAGAATTTTGCCTGTGTACCGGAGTGAACGAGTCATCTAGCTGTTTGCCGGAATTTCGCCTGGTAGCCGAGAACGTCTGGAACGTCGCTGTCATGTATATGACCTGCCAGGAAGTCATCATGGGTCTTCACATCGCCGATGACGTGATGCAAGCACTCTAAATCCATGGAGTGCCCTCCTGTAAAGCTGTGAACGTGGTATCCAGAAGGCTGAGTACATTTCCAAGTATTTATATCTTTGAAGGTCGAGTCCCATTGTAAATATGTAGATTTTTCACTTAGATATAACGTAAACTGCAAGCACGCCATTTCAGAGGGATAATAATTATAATTTCATTTTTATTTGGGTCTTTTATGGAATACTTCTTCATGGTTTGGGAACGACCACATTTTACTTCCATTTTTTTTTACAAGGGTTTGATAATGCATGACGTAAGTTTAAGGACCTCAGATTAATGAAGTGTGAAGTACCGTCAAGTAAAAGGGCCTAAATATTCTACGTAAGCGACTCCAGTTATCATCTTTCTACAGCCAATAGGAGTCCTCAAAGATATCTCAGTAAATGATTTTTTTTCCTTGTACTTCACAAGCTCTTAGGAAATCCTCCTTACTAGAAATTAAAACTGCTGGAACAACGAATGGTGCATGAGATTGGGGTATATATCTTACATCGCTAATTAGTTCGCGAACGCGCAAGTTAACTTGGACCCTGGTGGCAGGAGATCATCATTAGATCTGCATCGTGGTCGATGTACCGAGAGGAAATGAAACGGCTGAACAGGCTGTAGCCACAATATATATCGTGAAATGAAATGTGAAGTTCCCTTGGAATCTGTCATTAAGACACGCGAGGCGCATATCGCGATGTGAATATGTTGATTAGGCCGGATATAGGGCCGTGATTTGTGTGATGCCATTTATGGCCAGTATTGAAAGAAGTGAATAGATTATTTGCCGTGAAGTCATTGCCCGAGAAGGCTAGTGGACCGCTCTTTGAAAGTGTGGCACGGGTAGCTCACAGCGGGAGTTTTATGAGCCCATTTAAACGGGGGAGTGAAGGCGTTTCTTCAGTGAAATAGAACAGATACAAGTGGCGAGTTTCTTTTCCTTTCGATACAAAGATTATGTGTGTTAATTTAAATAGAGCCAACGTCGCAGAGATTCCAAATGAGCATTAAATGAAGGATCCCTCCAATTTATTTCTTTAATTATCCACAGCGTATAGGGAATTCCAGGTCAGATATACCCCGTCTCAGAAGGTCCTGAGTTCATTGCAGGAGACAGTAAAGCCTCCTGTCACAAGCGGCAGGTGAATAAGACCACCTGCGGCCCATTATGTGTATGTGAAGTGTATATATTCTTGTCCATTTGTTGCAGGTAGTGCTATAATACTTTGTTTATGATGTCTGGTATTGAAGTCGCTAAATGCTTGTCCATAGGTAACATCGTTGTGTAAATAATGTCCTGATATATGTGGTGATAAAAATCCTAATGAAATGAGCGTGTTTATCATACTGCATATTTGGCAACGTTTAACTTAAAGTAGTGTTGTAACGCGACTTTCAAAGGATTGGGAGTGTAAATTGCTTATCTCAGTTCATACGATACTAGCAAACTTATATCATAATTTGATGCAAATTGAATATATTAATTCTCGACAAACAAAGAGAATTACAGCTGGGTATGCCTATGTTGAATAGATTTGTGTGTAAAGTGATTAGTGTAAATGTAAAGTGAAATAATTAGAGAGAAAACGCCTCTCTAAATCTGAGATAGGGTAAATAACCCAAGAGGAAACGTATAATGAAGTGTAGAGAGGACTACCGAACATTTAAACGTCAAGATTACCCAAGTTACTATATGTAAGGTGTTTGTATGGCATACCCATGTAAATAATGTGTTTCACTAGTATAAGTAAAATTTTTATTATACAAGATATTGTCTCTCTTCTCATTAGTAATGAAATGGTATTCCTCTCATAATTAACTTTTCCCCCTACTATAGAGACTATTACTAAAGGACTTACCGCCCCATCGGACAGTCCACAGACCCGAAAATGCGATACCGACTCGGCTAGCGAACTATTCTAGTAGGGGAGGGTGAGGCTTCGACAAACCGGGCTGAGTTCGAAGCTCACCGATGGTGCTCCATTCTAACGTCTAACCAGGATAAATGATGGAGGAATGGGCTGATGTGGAAATGGAGAGAAACGTTTAGAATGAATCGAACGCAGGAATTATGCGCCCGTTGAAGTTTAGAGCCAAATTAATAGCTTACATTATTGTAGACTACATCACTATAATAAAATTTTGGGACTATTTGTCCTTGAAAGAGCAACTTCCTGGTATTGGCAGTATAGTGAATGTGATGAACCGAATACACGTTGACCAACCTATCTTACGTGCTCTGACCAACTTCAATACTTATCAGAAATTAGCCTGTTCCAAGGCTCTTCACGGATTTTTTCAGTGTTATAGGCGTTTCCCTGATACTGATAACTGGTGTATGGACGCTTTTTAATTTGGCATGTTCTTTGATAAATTCTGTTATGAGGGCTTGTGATTTTGATGGTTTATTTTCATGCAGGAGCTATTAGTCCATTTGTTACCGTTGGATAGGTGTTTTCAAGGCCGTCTTGATGGGACGCTAAAGCTAGCTCCTTTACCGGCCTTGACAATCGCCTGTGAAGCCTGGCATAAAACTGTAATTGGAACATTTCTCCATAATGCCGCTGTGGCGCTGGTAGCCCATGATACCGAAACACAGTTTTCGTATTTTCAGTTCCGATGAATTGTTTTGTTCTTGCTAGTGTCGCTAATGGGTTTATGATAAGATGTTTGTTGTTGGCAGTTGATAGTTGCGCGCAAATTCGCTCTTTTTAATTCTTTAGCGTTGTTATTTTGTTTTTTATTTGTGTTTACAAATCTTTGAATATGTGATATTGTTCTATGCCTTCTTGCACTTCGAGATGGAAAAAAGCAAAGGGACACCATAATTTTTAGAATTTCCTTCTGACAAGGACAGATATAATGAGTGGCTCAAAGTTCTTGGGATAACTTTGCCCCAAACAGTAATTCTGCTTCTTCTGTAGTCTGTACACTCCATTTCAGAGAAGGCATTTCATCTGTAGGCAAAATTAGGAGACTATGAAAAGGTTCTGGACCATCAATGTTCCCTGGCTATCCTAATTATAAAGTGAGTACTACCAAGAATCCCCCAAGAAAAATTACTAAAATTCGTCCCACCCTCACCAAAGAAACACAAATATCATAGCTGCTTATGATATTTAAAATCAAATTTTAAAAATGTTCAACATCCAATAATGAAGGTACAGAGAGTTTTGAATCTAAAATTGACATACGAGTAAGGTATAACTTACATCCCCCAGACTAATAATAATAACAATAATAATAATAATAGCGTGTGGCCTCCGGAGAGATATGGTGCAGGTCTTTCGAGTTGACACTTCATAGGTGACCAGAGCGTCTGTGAGGAGGGGGCGCTATTATGATGAATTCTAATGCTGAAGGTGGCACAGAGACCAAACATCCGAGACATCGGAATTAACCAGTGGAGGTTAAAATCGCCGACACAGTCGGGAATCGAACTCGGGACCCCTTGGACCAACTGCTAGTAAGCAAAGCATTTTTCCGTAGACTTGGGACACCCACACTGATGCATCTAATATTCATTAAATGAGAAGGACTATAAACCGGTTGTATGTAAAAGTAACTCGACTGAACAGTACTTCACAAGAGAAGCAGGAAGAACTGATAATGCTACAAATAAAAATTATATCGACAATGATAATTTCTACGTGGAATTAGAGATTTTGAAAAAAGAACGGCTAATCAAATTTTACTCAAAACATTTTTTCTTTCGGTGAAATTTTATGTAGAACTCAAGTACAACGTACGACTGAGATCTAAACTGCAACTACATATTAACATTTACACACGATTGTGTTGACATATTTCTGTTATCAACACACCATTTTCTCAGGAAGTTTCACTGAGTATTCCTGTAGAAAAAATAAGATTTTCATTTTTCGACCACGCACATTTCCCGACTGCAGCACTTTGAAGAATTTTAAGCTTAATCTCGAGATCATGACTTTGTAACATCGGAAGAAAATCATGTTGAACAATATCCTTTTGGTAAGTTTTACTGAAAAATAAAAACCTACAACCTGTTTTCCAGTCTTTGACCGGGTCAGGGATGTGATGAATGAACCAGATATAGGCTATTATTACAATGGGGTCGCCACTCCCAAGGTGATATTAATGACTGATAAATGCTATGAAATGAGGATGGAGAGTGTTGCTGGAATGAAAGATGTCAGGGAAAACCGGAGTACCCGGAGAAAAACCCGCCTCCGCTTTGTCCGGCACAAATCTCACATGGAGTGACCGGGATTTGAACCACGGTATCCAGCGGTGAGAGGCCGACGCACTGCCGTCTGAGCCACGGAGGCTCAGGTAAGTTTTACTATGTGCCGATTTTTTACCATTTGCTTTACGTCGTACCGACACAGATAGATCTTATGGCGACGATGGGTTGGGGAAGTTCTAGGAGTAGAAAGGAAGCGGCCGTGACCTTAATTAAGGTGCAGCCCCAACATTTGCCTGGTGTGAAAATGGAAAACCACGGAAAACCATCTTCAGGGCTGCCGACAGTGGGGTTCAAACCCACTATCTCCCGAATACTGGATACTGGCCGCACTTAAGCGAATGCAGCTATCGAGCTAGTCAAAATTATATAAGACACAGTGGTAAAAATGCTGTTGTTGTTGCTACTTTGCTTTACATCGCACTGACACAGATAGGTCTTATGGCGACGATGGGACGGGAAAGGCCTAGGAATGGGAAGGAAGCGGCCGTGGCCTTAATTAAGGTACAGCCCCAGCATTTGTCTGGTGGGAAAATGGGAAGCCACGGAAAACCATCTCCAGGGCTGCCGACAGTGGGATTCGAACCCACTATCTCCCGGATGCGAGCTCACAGCTGCGCGCTCCTAACCGCACGGCCAACTCGCCCGGTAGGTAAAAATTCAAAAGACGTCCAATTTGACCTAACTTTGTCCCAGATGTCTTCATTTAAGTATTCACCTGTCACTTCTTATGACGTACAAAGATCATTTTCTGTGTTTATGTGTCAGCAAATGCTTAAACGAATGAGCTTAAATCAAGAAAATTTGGAGAAAATTACGGTAGTTGTACAATGTTTCAAACGGAACTGAAATTTGATAGTGCAAATTTTCCAGTTTACTGTACATGTTTTGCCATATGATAGGGCATGAATGCATGCATATTTTGAGAGATTTGATAGTGCATGGAAATCCGGACTGTAATGATGACCGTGATGATCATTTGATCGATTTCAGTCACCTGGAGTCGAACCCTCCGCCAGTTTGGGTTTAAAAAAAAGCTAGCGCCTCACAGTCTTAACTAAGCCTTAATTAAGGCCACGGCCGTTTCCTTCCTAGTCCTAGACCTTTCCTAGCGAATTCACAGTCAGGATTTGATCGGATCACTTTGTTCGACCAATCTCCAGCTGCCACAGCTACTCCGTGAGATGATTGCAGACACTTTTGAAGGTCCTCATTAACTGCTAACGATTGCCTGCTGCGATAACAAAGACGTTCGACAAGTGCGAGTTTCGGGTAGGAAATTCCAAGACAACAACCGAAGGTTCAGTGCCAAACCAAGGTTTGTAAGCTTGTATCTCAGTAATGCGGCGTCACAGAGTGTGATACAAGTATTGTTTTGTTCATCTAACATAGACGAACAAATGAGCCGTCAATGAGCAATTCACAATTTAAAGTTCAGTTTATAGCAATGTATAACTGGGACACCTTATTCCTAAGACTTACAGAGATCGACGTAGGGACTTCCGGCTTACGTCCATGTTTACTCAAGCAACAGGTAAGAAAGTGCTTGGTTAATTGGTTTATAGGATCTCTACCTTATGTACAAACTTTGGTTGTCATTTAGGATGTAAAGAATACATTATCTCCATCTCTCATTAACAGACATACTGTATAACGTGGAAAAATTGTCCCAAATTCTGCAAACCAACATTCATAAAAGGCATGCAAGTTAACATTAGGCTATATATGCGCCAAAATCAGAAAAAAAAGTCATATTATGCAATATTAAACGTCCAAATATTCGCTATTAAATTCAAAATCGTTAAAATATACATTATGAATTAATTTCCTCCTAAAACGGCCAAAACATGCAAACATGCAGCGAAAAAGAACAGTTATTTGGAATCGTGAAGGCATAAAACGAATATTTGCAAAGTTTGAGAAGTGTAACCAGCTTATTTAGAAACATGCATTTGCATGGAAATCCAGTCTCTAGTCATCATATTTCTTTAGATAGTTAATGAACAATGAGCAAAAAATAATCATTTTGCATTATACGGTTAACATCGCACTAGCACACAGAAGGAATTCGGAGACGTAAGGATGGGCTAAATAAAAGGCTAGGACCGCAAAGATAGCGTCCGCAGTCTTACCTAAGTTTCAGCTCCAGCTTTTCTGGAGTGAACATGGGAAACCACAGCTTACCATCTTCAGGGCTCTCGACGGTGGGATTCGAACTCACCATCTCCCGAGCTACGCGATTTGAAATGTCATCTCACTCGGTACGTATACAGTAGGACTCAAAAGTATTTTTAGCTAGGTATTGTAGGTTGACATCACTGTTTACATGTTGTAACAATATTCTGACTACTGATAATTAATATCATGTATAAAAATATATAAATAAAATTACTCAAAAACTTAATAAAATTAATAAGCATAATTAACCGAAATGTCCGTAGTATGGGCGCCAGAGTTCACCAGAATGGATCCCTCGAATTTAGATAAGAGCATGATAAACTTTATATCCCAGGGCGTGTACATAATGCTGCGTACTGGTACATCTGCTGCAGGCCTTACCTAACCTCCTGAAAACGACTAATTAGGTAGGAACTGCACCTAGGTTCATCAATAACACTGATTCTAAAATAGCTAACTATATTCTGAACAAATTCCGTGCATGAGCACCTCATCAACATACAACATTATACATATAATACACACATAAAATATTGCTGGAAGACTCCATATTTACAACAACAACAATAATGAAAACCGTGGGAAAACGAAAGCGAGAACTAAGCTACCATTTGTAGATGGTCCGATGAACAATGTACATGTATGAAGATAAACACCCTTCACTGTCTCTATATCAATTCGATTTAGCGATTCTCATAATCGGCAGTTATCACATCACACAGATATTGTACCTTGTACTACTGTGTTCACATATTTTAACACTTGTTGTAAAGATATATACACACGTCTGTCGATCCTCAACATATAAATTTATGGAAAGTTTGAGATAGCTTTCACCAACATATAATGCTAGGCCGCCACAAGTGCTACAATACTTAATGCGCAAGCACTCTCCACAATCAGCCACTTTCCACAAACATAACAAGACTACGCTCCACGAACGTTTGAAGTCCAGTCCATTGCAGCCGTGTCACTCCAGTACCGTGTATCAGCACCACTTCCTTCCCGTACAGTGCGTCAGTTGTAGTTGTAGTTGTCTTCCTTCTCGTTCCTTTACAATCACCTCTACAATCACCCTTACAATGTCCCTGGTTGCCGCCGTGTGATCCACCTTTATAGACATCAACATCCCCCTCCTCTCAGATGAGACGTCTGGATTGGTGCTTGCCCACCAATCATGAGTGAACCTCTTGTCAAGACCAGGCCCTGAACTACTTCTTCCTCCCAAGACAATAACAAACACTCGGGAGTTTTACATGAATCACCAAATTTTCCTAATACAACAACAAGCTCATCTCATCAGGCTGGGATATATACATGACTCATGAATTTCCCGACACAAGTACATCACAACAAGCACTGGGGCAGCCATATGACTCATTCAAATTACCAGAGTTATTAAAGCAATGTTTTCCCACTCATGCAAAACAAATTACTCATACCTACATATGTGGATATCTTCCAGCTTATAAATATAAATGACAAAACATACAAATGAAATACCGATGATAATAATAATAATAATAATAATAATAATAATAATAATAATAATAATAATAATAATAATAATAATAATAATAAATCGAATACTGACAATAATATCTCTAACTTCTACATATAATTCGGGGGTGTGATATATGTACTATCACAATGTAGGCACAGCAGAGCTGGGCACTTAATTGAGTCACGCAGTATATGATGGCAAATCACCTTACAACCTCTTCAAAATGATATCCCTCCGTAAACCGTGAAAGTTGTTAGTGGGACGTAATATTAATAGCATTATTATTACATAAATAATATCCGTAGAACCAATTTTACGTGTGCTCCTAAGCATTTTGTGAAATATACCGAACAGTACATCGTATGTTTAAATAGGAATACCTGATATTTACGTATTTTAATTCATTTGTAACGGTTATGTTGCACCTGCCAAAACAGAAAAATATTCTGAAGATCTAAAACAAGCTGCCCTAAATGCCTTAAAAGAATTCAAATCAAATTCTAGATTTGCTAGAGTGTTTGGGTTATCCCAACATCTGATACGTGTAGAGAATCGACGTCAACAGCAAGGAGATAGTGTACATAACAACCCCAGCTCGGGCCAGCTCCGGCATACAACCATACGAGAGGATGGAATAATTCGGATGCAATCAGTTACTGGTCCCAAGCAATCTCCAAGAGAATTCAGAGATTGTTTACCAGAGCACCATCTACTGAATTTTCATGTTTTCGCCGTAAAACGAAGTTTAGCAGCTGATGATTTAAATGGTAGATTACCTACAGTAAAACCAGTGATCAGTAAAAAAAAACCAAGAAGGATCAGGTTAGAGTTTGCAGTTTGCAAAAAAATATGCCACAGGGAATAGTAAAGATTGGCCGAAGGTCTTTTCGAGTGACGAATGTAAGTTTTGATGGTATCATGTATAATCGTCGTCGAACAAAATGGAGAATCAATGTACGATGCCGAGCACCAACCATTAAACATAGTGTGGGGTTGGTTCTCTGTACATGGAGCTGGTCCTTTTTTGTGAAAAGCAGGGATAGTAGATAGTTTTATGTATCGTGACATTCTAGAACGTGTCATGATACCGCACGGAATGAATAATAACTTATTTCTCGAAAGTGGATATTTCGACACGACAGTAATCAACAACATCCTTCCAACCATGCGAGGAATTTGTTTTCGGAGAAGAAAGTCAAATTTTCTGATTTACCAAGCCTAAGCTCAGATCTGAACCTCACTGAACACATCCAGGAGAAATTGGACGGACGTATACATTGCAGGAATTACTCAAATAATGATAAATCCTTTGCTACTTTACAAGAGGAATGGGCCAACCTTTCATCCGTACTACAGCAGAAGCATGACGATTCCGTGCCACGAAGATGTGCTGCTGTTATCAGTGCTCACGGATATGCAACCAAGTACTAATTTGTACCTCAGCATCTTACTAAACATACGCTTTTGGGCACTACTGTACAAAATATAGTATTTATTTATTTATTTATTTATTTATTTAGTAAACCATGTGCATATTGTAAAAATATCTAAATGTAAGGCTGGCCGGGGAAACCTTTCCATATCTACGTGGTACTCTTACTTCATTACTGGGCCTCCCACATTTTTAGAAGAGATGGGATAGGCTATATATAATTCTAATGTTAATCCCATGCACCTCATTAGAATGACAAAGTTAGGGGTAAATAACTGCACCTACGTACACTACATGGTATTTACAGTCCACTATGCCGTTTATAATGGACTAGAATATTTTTTTTAACTTTCATTGACCTGTCTCAGTCTCATCCTTGGCTTTGACAATAAGAAAGTGACTGAGGTATGAGCGTTGCTAGTAATGCCATTTACCGAGCTCGATAGCTGCAGTCGCTTAAGTGCGAGCAGTATCCAGTATTCGGGAGATAGTAGGTTCGAACCCCACTGTCGGCAGCCCTGAAAATGGTTTTCCGTGGTTTCCCATTTTCACACCAGGCAAATGCTGGGGCTGTACCTTAATGAACGCCACGGCCACTTCCTTCCCACTCCTAGCCCTTCCCTGTCCCATCGTCGCCATAAGACCTATCTGTGTCGGTGCGACGTAAAGCCAATAGCAAAAAAAAAAAAAAAAAAAAAAAAAAAAAAAAAAAGTAATGCCATTTCTTAAGCGGTAAGGAATGGCGTACAAATATTGCTCATAGGTTCGTTTCGTGCTTAAATTTCACTGGGCTAGGTAGGTTGATATGTAATAGCCACTTCTGGCTCGGCGAGCAAAGCAAAGGAAAACTACAACACAACTCATTTCCCTTTTAAGTCTCTTCGGTGGTATCTGGACCATCTATGACAGCTGATGGCAGAGCTACTGCTGGTCAAACCAGCCTTCGGGCTGAATACTCGCCGTTCACGGGGCTTGCTGGACAGTTAAAAAGAGTACAGGACTGATAACCGGCTCTTCTTCTGATCCATAATTATAGTATTAACTATAATAACTTAATTACTATAGATGCTAGCGTTTTATTGCTGCAGAGTGCCGTCATTAATATTATTATATTTTTGCTGATCCTAACGTAATCACATGAAAGTGAAATCAGGCGATCAGCGGTTCTACTCGACGACTATGGCATTTACGTCATCGCCAATTCAATCCGGTAGTTAGAGCGATGACGTTGTTGCCTATAGATCACAGGAAGTAAATAAAATTCACCGGCAATGACAACAATCAGTCACAATTAATTGTAAATCGTAATTGAGTTGCGCTTGTTATAACTAAGTTAGGTTATGTTATGACGACGCCCCGCACCCAATTAAAGGAAGTCCCATGGGTCGATTATGTAACTGTCAAAACAAACTTCGTTATGTCTGACGTCATATCGACTGAGAGGATGGGGAGGAGAGAGCCAACGAGGACTTCGGCCGTGAGTGAAAGTCGATGCATGTGCTAAGTTTTCCCTCACAGCCGGTGCCTTCAAACTATGTGAACGAGATTGTGCCGCAGGCGTTGTCACTGAATTGTGTACCCCGACCTCCATGGTACAGTCATTAGCCTTCTGGCCCTATTTTACCGGGTTCAAATATGTTTGAATGCCAACCCTCCGAGTCGTTGGCTTCCGCTATGATTAAAATACTTTCGTAATACAACATTACGACACCTCTGCAAGTCTTAAAACCCACAGCTATTTAGGAGATGTTAAAAAAAAGCGCTATTATTTATTGCTTTCTATACCAACATGCCTACGGACCAAAGTACCTCAGTGTTTATAGGTGATCGGATTATTAATTCCCGCCAGTCTTAAGATTTGGAGGTCCATACACTACCAGTGAACCACAAGGCGGGTTGTCAGGTTCTTTAGAACTTAAACGATTGCACAGAGTTAACGTGTTTTACTGTCAACTAAATTTATTAAATTACTATTTACAGTTACAGTATTTACAAGTTCACTTGCGGTTCAAAGCTGGCAGAGTTAGTGTCCCTTTTTTGAAGAGAAATATTGTATTCGATGTTTCATGTTGCACGATAACGACATGCGATGATACATTCAGTGAATATTCTACAAAATCAATTAACTATGATTTCCCGTTTCTCTGTGATCTATTAGAGTGAAACAGAACGTTGAAATTGGCGTGCAGGTAGTCCAAACAACGTCAAATCAAGGCTCCTTCACACGATAGCTCAGCTTAGAAATACTATTATTCCCAGGCACAACCTAATGACAGATATTTCTTACGACTCTGCTTTTGATTAAGAATAAGAAGAAGAAGAATTGTTTGACGTCCCGCTAACTACGTTTACTGTTTTCTGAGGTGTCTAGGTGCCGAAATGTTGTCTTTTACTTGCCGGTAAATCTACCTACACGAGGCTGGAACGTTTTTTGAGTGTGGTGGTGCATCGATCTCCAAATCCTAAGACTTCCGAGGAGTTAACGTAGAAATTCCTGCATTAAAAATTAATGAAGAATTGAAATACCACCTTGAAACACCACAGCACTGTGCCAGGATCGAACCCACTAACTTGGTCTCCGAAGGCCACTACCGTACGTCTACTGTCTGAACAACTTAGCTGTACACTTTTATTTCGAGGCAACAACTCTCTGAATACAACTATTGAATTTTAGAACGTTCTTATTCGCTAAATGACATTTACATAATCTGACTGGTATTCAGTGTCAACCATTTAGGAGTGAGAATGTAACGTTTATCCAGTCAGTTGAACTAAGTACGTGAAAAGCTGGTATAAGAACTGAAATACAACCCAGAATGGCATGAATAATTCATTCATTCATTCATTATTTATTTACCATAAACCTTTACAGCATCTATGGAAGGTCAGGGGAAAAGGACAAGCCCCCTACACGTTGTGCCCCCTGACCTTTGAAATAATTACCTAAATCCTAAAGTAAAACCGTCATATACACTATTTACAGGTAATGTAACAAAGTATAGCCTAATATATACATATTTCTCATTTATACAACCTTTCACTCCCTCATTCATTCTTCCACATGTTCACATGCATTTTCTCACCGTATGTGCTTCTTAACATAACATTTAACTATATTTACATTTCTGCATTTAATGTCGGCGGGTAGATCGTTCCAAAGCCGCGCTGAACGAGCAAAGAAACCTAGTCTGTAGGACTCAGTTCGCGCAAAGGGGGGTATAAGACACACCCCTTTGCCTCTACGGACGGAGCTGTAAGATAAGGAGAGCCGAGGGAATGGTGAAAGGTGAATGGCCCCGGTGAGGGACTTGTGTAAGAAGGTGATGTCGCTTTGTTTACACAAGGAGGCGATTGACGGGAGGGAAGACAGGCAGCTGTTCTTGTTAATTAGTTGTTCAGCGCGACGTTGGATTCCTTCTAGTTTGTTAAGATTAGCTGCAGTGGTAGGGTGCCAGGCAGGTAGACCATACGTTAGTATAGGTCTCACTAGTGTCAGGTAAGCCGTCCGTATAGCATTCGACTTGCACCCACGGAGGCTTCTGTGCATAAAACCGAGCACCCTGGCAGCTTTGCATCTCACTTCCTCTGTTTGTGCGTTCCATTTTAGTTGTTCAGAAATGGTTATTCCTAACAAATGCATAGTTTTAACTCGCTCAATATGTACATTATTAATGGTATATATACATTCTACTGGGTGTCGAGACCTACTTAACCTAATATATTTACATTTGCCAGCATTAATGTTGAGACCGTTGACGTAACACCACACCGCTATAGTGTCCAAGTCCGACTGTAACCTCAGACAATCCTCTGCGCATTGTATATCCCTGTACAATACTGTGTCATCAGCGTACTGAGCTATGGTTGAGGTCACACATTTAGGTAAATCAGAGACAAATGCATTAAATAATAAAGGTCCAAGGACGGTGCCTTGACATACTCCTGAGGTTACTTTAACGGTCGATGATCGAACTCCATCAAACACAACACGTTGTGTTCGTCCCTCGAGAAATGACCGCAACCATGCCAGTACACTTCCCCTAACATTCATCTGTCTTAATTTTAACAAAAGTCGTTCATGAGGGATTTGATCAAAAGCTTTAGCCCAGTCCAAAGCCACGCAGTCAACCTGAACAATTTTAGATTTCTCCAGAGAGAACTGCCACTCATCAATAACCTTTGTTAATAAAGTATTACAGGATCTTCCTGGAAGAAAACCGTGCTGGCTTTCACTTAGCAGATTACCTTCCCGGAAGTATTCCCGTATATTAGAGGCTACCAGTCGTTCCATACATTTACATACGTGGGATGTGAGAGACACTGGCCGATAGTTGTCAATGAGTGCTTTGTCCCCTTTCTTGAAAATTGGAACTACATCAGCACACTTCCAATCTTGGGGTAGTGATCCACAGTGAAGCGACAGGTTGAATAGTTCGCAGAGAGATGGTGCCAGTGACTCAGCGCAGTCACGGAGTATACGACTGGGTATTTCATCAGGGCCGCTCGCCGCATGGGGTCGAATCCTCTTCAAACTTGCTAGCACCTCAAGTTCCGAGAAGTAGAGGCTGGTGAGAGGGAGGGGTGGTACGGGTGTGTTGGTTATATACATGTCCCCAGCTGATTGTGCCTGGGAGAAATTCTCTTTAAATTTGTCACTGAAGGCTGAGGCAATGTCTGCGGGCGTGGAGATGGATTTCCCGTTAGCTTGAAAGGAGCATGGTGCAGCGCTGCCACAGTTCCTTTTTAGTAGCTTCCACAGCTCTTTGGTATTTGAGCAAGCCTTGTGAATGTACTGATCGTAAGCCTCCTTGATCCTATTCTTAGTGTCTTTGCGTGCGGATTTGTACTTTTCCCACGCTTGTTCCGTTTGGCACTGTTTCCACTTTTTGTATAGATTGTTCCGTTTCCTTATTAACTTCAAGAGTTCTTTCTTAATCCACGGGGCTTTCTTCTCTCTTTTTAAAGTGCATTTCGGTACAGTTTGGTCAACGCACCAGAAAAATGTATTTTTCCAGGCGAGCCACAAAGAGTTTACGTCACAGGTTGATAAGGAGGTTGGAGTGGGTAGGTGATTCAGTAGTAAGGTGGAGAGGGATTTCCAGTCAGCTTTCCTGAAGTTATATTGAGGCCTGGATTTGTTTTTGACAGGTTTTCTGCAATCTAGGGTAGCTAGAGTCGCTTGAATGGCGTGGTGATCACTGAAGCCGGGTATGACTTCAACTCGAGATACTGAGGAGGGATGATTGGTGAGAAATAGATCTAATATAGAGCGGGATGTTTTGGTGATACGTGTTGCTTCTAAAACAAGCTGTTCTAGAAAGAGATCGTAGAACGCTGTTAGGAATGTGTCTGCCAATGGATTTCCAGGGATGGGAGCGGAATCACGGGTCCATATTATGTCCAGATTAAAGTCGCCTGTGAGGTAGACGGCATTGTACTTGTGCTGAATGAGTTGCATTCGTCTTAGAGATTCCAGTAATCCTTCATTTATACAGGGCTTGGATTTCGGAGCCCGATATATGCTACCTATCAAGAATTTGTTGCCCCTACATGTCACCTCCACCCATAGAGCTTCACTGTCAGTTTCCAAGTATCCAAGTCGGATTGGTTGTAATTCTGGTCGTATAGCCAGGAGAACACCCCCTCCCGATGTCCAGGTTCTATCCTTCCTGAATAACAAGTATGGTTGTGGAAATACTTCACCGTCATAAGTAGCACTACTCAACCACGTTTCACAGACACTTACGATTGATGGTTCAATACTTGCCAGTGATGTTCTTATCTCCTGCTGTCTCCTATAACCCATTATACTACGGGCATTAAATGAGAGAATGGTGATGTTTCGGGAGCCCTGTACACTGGTAACTGAGTCATTACTATTTACAGAGTTATTTACATAATTTACTTTGTCTGGAACTTCGAAGAACGAGTCCGATGGTACCGGGAGACAACACTTCCAGCACTGCCAAGACGAAAGGCCACGTTTAATTTTATGGTAATCAGATGGAGAGATTTTCGCGCAGGTCTTATGCGTCGACATTTCACACGACACACACTTCACGTACAGCTGATTGATGCGGCCCTTAGAACAGCAAATATGACATTCTATGTTAGTCACATTTCTGTTCGGAGGTCCTGGATTTGTTTCTACATCTCCACACGCAGCTATGGTAAGGAGAATGAGGTGAAATGTTGAAGAGGGTGGTCTGGCAACCCTGCGCCTCGCTTGAAGCGCACTGCCAGTACCAGCGGTCACGTACACATTTTCACTGGCGCACCATGTTAAGCACGATATTTTACAATTTTTCACAATTAGCAAGTTCTCTTGAAGGATTGAACCGCTAGGACACTCACTGAACACCACACCATTAAAGATCACTTTGTTATTTCCACACGTGACGCGTTTAACCACTATAAACAACAAGAAAATACGGAGCACTTGGAACACTACATGTCGACCCGCCATCTTAATCTTCCGGGTTTGCAGGTTGTGGTCCAATTTGATTCCAAATTGATAACATTTCATCAGAAACTACGCTAGGCCTTTTCCCTCGTTCGAACGCCAGACCTTTTTGAGAGTCCGCACACCCCTGAAAATGCCGGGTGCAGTTCAAGTGAAGCGTTGGGATCTTGCAACCCAATTGGACGACATTTTACAGGCTCGAAATATTTCCAGTACATTGATCGAGACGCCGGCCCTGAAAGCTTAAGCTGCACGCAATGATATGTTTCCCAAATCTTCCTAATCTTCAAATGGCACGTAAAAATCACATTAACGGGCGAGTTGGCCGTGCGGTTAGATTCGCGCAGCTGTGAGCTTACATCCGGAAGATAGTGAGTTCGAATCCCATCGTCGGCAGCCCTGAAGATAGTTTTCCGGGGTTTCCCATTTTCACACCAGGCACATGCTGGGGTTGTACCTTATCTAAGGCCACGGTCGCTTCCTTTCCACTCCTAGGCCTTTCCTATCCCATTGTCGCCAAAAGACCTATCTGTGTCGGTGCGACGTAAAATAAATTTTTTAAAAATCGCATTTGAATTACGTACGAGTATTATACACAGATGCGTTTACAAATCCAGGCCAGCAGTAAGTTTACAATATACCGGCTGGTTCACCCGCCCCTTGCGGTGTAGTTTTATGTGACTCGCAGCGTTAATCATCATCATCATCATCATCATCATCTGTTTACCCTCCAGGTTCGGCTTTTCCCTCCGACTCAGCGAGGGATCCCACCTCTACCGCCGCAAGGGCAGTGTCCCGGAGCTTCAGACTATTGGTCGGGGGATACAACTGGGGAGAATGACCAGTACCTCGCCCAGGCGGCCTCACCTGCTATGCTGAACAGGGGCCTTGTGGAGGGATGGGAAGATTGGAAGGAATAGGCAAGGAAGAGGGAAGGAAGCGGCCGTGGCCTTAAGTTAGGTACCATCCCGGCATTCGCCTGGAGGAGAAGTGGGAAACCACGGAAAACCACTTCCAGGATGGCTGAGGTGGGAATCGAACCCACCTCTACTCAGTTGACCTCCCGAGGCTGAGTGGACCCCGTTCCAGCCCTCGTACCACTTTTCAAATTTCGTGGCAGAGCCGGGAATCGAACCCGGGCCTCCGGGGGGTGGCAGCTAATCACGCTAACCACTACACCACAGAGGCGGACTCCGCAGCGTTAATAGTGTTCTAAAATACATCGGCTCCTCTCCCTAACCAGGGTGATATAACGAGATGTGTGATTACGGGCTAGAAAACAGAGGGAATCGTGAGCGCTATTCTTAATTCATTATGAGCATCCCGAATAAACCCGTAAAACTAGCACAGATACGAAGAACATGTACATTGCAACAGGTAGTGCACATGCAGACCTGGAACAGGAATTGTATATGCTGGGAACTACCCGCTGTCTGTCAAGCTTCGCAATAGCTCCTTTGGCAATGGCACGGTCGGATGTGTGAGCAGTGTTCGAGAGTTATGAGATTCGAATCCCATACAAGTAATTTCTTTTTATTTTTACTCCCAATTGCCTCGGATGTAACAAGATTGCATACTTAATAGCACCCATAGACTGTGTCGCGTAGCCGAACGTTGCGACGTTAATGAATTTTGAAGTAAGTTCCGAATGAAGGTATCTTGGGTTCGGACCTGAGTCGTAACTCGAGTCCAATAGAAGATTTGAATTAGAAGATGTCAAATTACAAGTCGAAGAATAATGATAGTATTATTCAGCTGTCTAAGTACGTGATACTAACGTCTTAGTAGCTGTGAAGGTACTTATGATAATAAGAAGTATTTTAAAGATGAAAGGTACAGATGATTTAATAGATGTGAAGTTGAGTCCTCCAGCATACGAGCTACAGTAGTGATACTCGTATACTGACAAATTTACATAGATTACATTGTCATTTATATACTCTCACAATCGAGAGTGTTTGGCCTCTGGCCTGACCTATTGACTGGTTACAATTAGATATCAATATGTTTATGAGTTTCCTTTTCTTAGAAAGGTGGACCGATGTGTGGTCATTAGGCTAAGTGAACAAACCGCTTAGGGTTAATATGTTAACAGGATGTAGTAGATAACGTATTTGCTCACTCTTTGACATGTATTGCCGATTTGGGTCATAACACAAATAAGGTATTTACTTCTCTGACATGTATTGTCAGTTTAAGTTGCACAAGAGATAAGGAAATGGAGTCTGGTGAATAACAAAATATTTCTTAATATGTACATCCGTATGGGAGATTTTATTGCGTGGCTACTCCACAACTGACTTGTTTATTTGATCCTGAAAAGGGCCATTGGTATGGTAGCATATGGTATGGAGCTGGGTTGGAAAAGGCTAGGAAACACGTGACAGGATTTCAGTTACCTACGTCGTTTAACGTAGCACCGGCTCGAAATGACGACCTCCGTGGTCAATATAGGGCTGCGCGCGATGTTGTAAGGGCCGTCTGGCACGTTGCAACATCTCCGGCGTGATGGATCGGCATGCCTCGCTAAAGTGACCAGGATTGGCCGTCTCCTCTGCGTACATCAGTTGTTTTATATGACCCTACAGAAAAAAAATCCAGGGCGTGAGATCGGGTGATAAGGCGGGCCAGGAAACAAGTCCTACACTTCGCATCCATTTATCAGAATATGTCGCATAGAGATGGTTCAGGACTACCAAAGTCGCGTCCAGTGGAGCTCCGTCATGTTGAAACCACATCATGCAGCAATCAACTATCATTGTTCCAAGAACAGTGATAGATCACCTTGGAGAAACCGCAGATAGTGTTCTCCCGTCAGAGATCCCTCAATGTAAAGAGGACGAATGAGGTGATCACCCACGGTGCCACACCTATACGTTCACCCACCACTGTACCTGAAAAGCTGCCTATCTTTATTATCCACACTCCAGTAACGCATATTCCATTGTTGTGAAACCGGGCTTCGTCTGTAAAGAAGATGGTTACTAAAAAGGCAGGATGAGTGTTTACATGCTTTAGGGTCCATTGACAGAACGCCACTCGAGCTTGGAAATCATGACCATGGAGCTTCTGGCGAAAGTGCAGATGGTACGGGTGAAACCGCTGAGTATGCAATATCCGCATAAGAGTTGCCCGGCTGATGTTCGTCTCCTGTGCAATGGTCCGTGTGCTAGTGTGAGAGTTATGCCGGATAACGTCCAAAACAACCGCTTCATTGTGGGCAGGTATCACAGGATGATCTCGAACAGGCCGTGACCTTCCCAGGGACGCAGTAGCCCACAGACGTCTTTCCACGCTCCAAAATGTGATTCCTGTCGGTTGTCGCCTATCCGTATAGCGTTCTTGATGCATGATGATTGATGACATGCATTGTGCCTGGTATGATTTCTGTCTAGCTTCTCCGTAGGTGAGAAGCATATCCACATACTCGTCGTTGGAACACATCACGAGGCAGTGGATAACTTTGTATTGTGTTGTGACTTGCTGGGTTTTGGCCTATGGATGAACACGGCTGGTCCATGGTTCGATGGCTCTGCACTCCGACCATCTAACCGAGCAGAGGATGGATGGCCATTGCTCTGCCGTGGCTCTACGCCTCTGCATTCGGGATACGAATAGGGCTGAACCCCGCCGTCGGCTCTATTAAGAACGGTCTCCCGTGGTTTTCCATTCTTCTGCACTAAGGCGAATAACGAGACAGCTCCTACTATAGGCCACAGCCGCCAACCCCCCTCACCTTCGCCGAATATCTGCATCGTATCACATTTTCCTGGACAGAGAGGCGGCGTTACGATCTAGGAGGCCCGCCGTCACCTTCAGGGGGAAGGAAAACGTTTTAGTAGTTGTTTTGACTTGCTTCGAAAAAGGGGAGTTTGCTCAGCTACATACCTAACTGCCTTCGCATGTTATTATCGTTCTTATGGGGAACACATTGCTAAACTTTGGTCTAGGAAGCTCAGAACATGTACGACGTAGCTTACTGGTTCCCTGTGGCTTAGCCACAGATCATCACCTCATTATCCTCGTCCAACCCAGCTCCGTAACCTATTCCACGATACATACCGCCCTTTACAGGACCAAATAAACAAATCAGTCTGTGGAAGCTATCAGGTTTGCTGTCTTACCTCATCCCAGGCAATTGGCGGTTAAAATACTTGCGTGGGATTCGAACCTTCGAGCATTGTCCATTACCACAAGATCCACGCGCCCTTGTCATGTGAGCTACTGGGAGATTTTACGTGCATGCCGCATGTTCCCATCCTATACAATAGGTAAGGTATGTGTTCTTTGTATCAGTGCTCGTTTTACGGGTTCATTCGAGGTGCCCATAATGAAATAATAGTGGCGCTCACAATTCCTGTTGTTTTCTAGTCCATAATCACACATCTCGGTATATTACCCCGGTTTAGGAAGATGGACTGATGTATTTCACAAGTCTAGTAAAAGCGGTGGGATGCATAAAGCTAGATGGCAAGGGGTCGGAAGACAACGCTAATGTAGGCTATATAACAAGTTGCTTTTCGTCCCACCGACACGGAAAGGTCTTATGGTGACGATGGGATATGAGAGGGCTAGGAGTGGGAAGAAACCGACTGTAGCCTTAATTAGGGTACAGCCCCAGCATTTACCTCGTGTAAAAATGGGAAACCACGTAAAACCAGCTTCAGGGATGCCGGTAGTCGGGTTCGAACCCATTATCTCCCGAACGCGAGCTCACAGCTTCGCAGGCCTACACACACGATCAACTCGCTCAGTAAGACAACGAGAAAGCAAAGCCACATCCGTACAGGCCATGAAGGTCCGTGAAGGAGTGGAAGATAGAAGCTTTCACTATTCGTAATTTCGTTGATGGTGATAATGTTGATGATGTTGTTGTTGTTGTTGATGATGATGATGATGATGATGATTATGATGATGATGATGATGATGATGATGATGATGATGATGATGATGATGTTTGTTGTTTTAAGGGCCCTGTATGTCTAAGTCATAAGTCCAATTTCGTAATAATGTGACACTGCAGTGAGATGGAGTGTAGGTCTATAGCTCTCTCTGCCTGGCTGCCTTTGACCCCTGTAGTCATTCTGATTTATATATCTCCTGAAGACTGAGTGCACCCCAGGGCTATGAGTTTCTCAGATGTAGAAGACTAGTTTATAAATGTCTCAGCAGTAAAGGGATAATATTCACCAACATGTGTACTATACACTAACAGGTGCACGCGATGAGCATCTGTGCCGAGCCACTAATCATGTCAGTGTTCTGTCAATAGTTACAAATGACAGGTTAATTACGACTCGTATCCCATACCCATAAGGAAAATTCGCTAAATTTCCCGGAAAACATGATCCCAAACATAACGTTTGTTGCCTTCCTTTAGTTAAAACACGCCGAGTGGTTTGGCTGCGCTCACCTGGTATTTGAAGGCATGTGGGCCTTGGAAAATGAAAACTCACACTGTCCCTTTTTAATTAGGCTCTCAGAGCACTCTGTCTGGCGTAAGTCTCTCATACCTGGTAGGTGTTATATACTATTACCAAATGTTATTCAGAGTGATCGATCACCCACCACCCATGTTATTTTGCTTGAAAACCAAAAATTGAAAACGGAGATGAGAGAGGAATAAACATACTAAATATACCGGAGTGGTCATCTTTATTTCATTCGTTCATTCCCACGGCCCTGCTGCTTCTTCCTCCGCCCACTGTGCACCACCGTAACAATTTAAAATATCATAAAAGTAGCAAGTCCGCCTCTCTGGTGTAGTGGTTAGTGTGATTAGCTGCCACCCTCGGAGGCCCGGGTTCGATTCCCGGCTCTGCCACGAAATTTCAGAAGTGGTACGAGGGCTGGAACGGGATCCACTCAGCCTCGGGAGGTCAACTGAGTAGAGGTGGGTTCAATTCCCACCTCAGCCATCCTGGAAGTGGTTTTCCGTGGTTTCCCACTTCAACTCAAGGCAAACGCCGGGATGGTACCTAACTAAAGGCCACGGTCGCTTCCTTCCCTCGTCCGTGTCTATCCCTTCCAATCTTCCCATCCCCCCCAACAAGGCCCCTGTTCGGCATAGCAGGTGAGGCCGCCTGGGCGAGGTACTGGTCATCCTCCCCAGTTGTATCCCCGACCCAATGTTTCATGCTCCAGGACACTGCCCTTGAGGCAGTAGAGGTGGGATCCCTCGCTGAGTCCGGGGGAAAAATCAACCCTGGAGGGTAAACAGATTAAGAAAGGAAGAATAAAAGTAGCAAACGAAGAAATGCATCGTAGACAAATCTGGGGGGACAGGGATAATTGCAAGATCATGATTTGTAACGTCAACTGTTTTACTCGTGCCCTTATTTGACTGTCACACGACTGTATATAGCAGTATAGGAGTATAGCAGTTTAGAACTCCTATCTATTATGTTAAATACCCTGTGGAGACTATTTGTGCCTAAAATCCTTTCCCTGTTCACATTTACAAGCAATATGATAGAATAATTTTATATAGTAGGTAAGGGTCTGGAAGCGAGGCAGTCATTCATACAGAGAGTTAAGTGCAACTCTATTTATTTTGCTCAGAATATGATAGCCATTTCGTTATTGTTTCTGTAGTCTTCGGTGTTTAGATTGGTTTAAAGCAATTCTCCATGCTAACCTGCCTTATGTTAATCTTTTCATCTCTACGTGCGTTTGGAGTGGGAAACATGTACTGCTAATGAATGGCCTCACATTGTGTTCAGTGATGGGGCGCGGTTCTGCGAGTATGGCAGCTACCTCCCGAGACGTCAAATTCTCCCAATATTTTAGAGAGGCACAGCGGTGTTACTACTGACGGCATGGTGTGGGAAGCCTCCGGTTATAACCACAGGTCACGGCTGGTCGTAACTGTGGGAACTCTGACGGCAGAACAAGACCCTCAGATAGAAAATATATGCGACCCGCTGGGACGTCAACTCCATCCCAGTGCCAGTATCCAGGATATCAAGGACCAGTTACAACAGGAGAGGGTACAACAGCTTTGAGACACCCTTCCCAACCGAATCAGTGCATGCACTCAGGCCAGAGGGGGTGCAACGTCGTACTGCTAAGTGGACTCGTACTGCCAACTTCTTTGTAATTTTGACTCGAATTTGTAATCACTGAAATAACCTCACAAATTCTCTCAACGCGTGAAGTTCAGGTCGTTTCCTCCTCCCCTTCTGGGTGCTTCAAATGTTTTGCCTGGCAGTGTAATATGGACATTCTAACTGCTTGCTGAGGACCTTACCAACAGTGATTATGACGGGATATAGAAATTATAACAAATTTAAGAGGAAATTATATGTGTCGTCTGACCCTAGGAATGAATGATCTCAGGGACAGAACGCGGGAAGTAAATGAAATGAAATGGCGTATGGCTATTAGTGCTGGGAGTGTCCGATGACATGTTCGACTCGCCAGGTGCAAGTCTTTCGATTTGACCCCTTGGGCGACCTGCGCGTCATGATGAGTATGAAATGATGATGACGACACATACACCCAGCCCCGTGCCAGAGAAATTAACCAATGATGGTTAAAATTCCCGACCCTGCCGGGAATCGAACCCGGGTGCCCTGTGACCAAAGACCAGCACGCTAACCATTTAGCCATGTAGCCGTACACGAGGGAAGTAAATTATAAAGAACGTCAGTTGTCCATCCCAAGCGAAGAAAATAGCGGACTCGTGCTTCTCGACTGTATCAAGAGGGCGTCTTTCTCTATCCATTCCCTTTAGCCTCATCTGGTAGCTAACAGGAACGTAACAGTTTAATTATATTCCAGCAGTAAATCTGGATGCTTTGATTTCACCACCGAACCCCAGCTGAGTAAACCCAACTCTCCGGCGGTAGATCGTATTTCACAGTTCCCAATTAACTAATGGCAACAACTTCTGATTTCTGTTTTTATAAGGTGAACGTTCTCTGTCTGAAACGTCCGACCTGCTGTTATGGATGACTCCAAAGGGTTGAATTCCTAACTAGTACTAAAAGAAATGCATATGTGAAGGAAATAACTATTTGTTGCGACAAGACGGTTCAAGTGCAGTGCGATACATTAATTTTGAAATCGCGAAACAGAGTGGGAAGCACGTGCTTCCTAAAGCATCACATGAATATTGTAACGAAGTTCCACAAGCAGACAACGGCTCAACAGGTGAATGTGAAGTAATGGCTGGGGTGCAAACAGAATGGTAACGATTCCTTGAATTCCCAGCGAAATCTCAGGAAATCTCATGACATCACGAAGCATTGAAATAAATTAAAGAACTTCACCAGGTTTACTTCATCAGAAAATTATATTCCTAGATTCTATTGAGCCTTAATTAACTCTAGGATAAACAACATTAATTTTTAACAGATATTACCGACGTCGAGCAAGAACTAGCCACCACAGGAAATTAAATAGAAATCCTCCAAATTCAGACACTTATTTCATTAACCTAACAGGTAACTTATTGAAATTTTCCAGTATTTATAATTAACATTCAGCATCGTAGCTCACTCTTTTCGTTATAGTGCAGACATTCATGATCTATTTGTGAAGAATATAACCCAACACGCAGTAGCTATAGAATCAGCATGTATTTTGCAGAGATAGGATTTTTTTAATTCCATTTTAACTCATAGCACTACACTCATCATTCAAACGCTACAGAAAGAAATACTCACTAACAAATGCTTTTAACTGGACCGTGTTATGCATCATGCGGTTGCGCGTCAAATCTTAGTTCTGATCAAAACGTGTTCAAAGGTTTTCATATTTAAAACCATCTTAGAAGACATATTTTTGTCAAAATAAATCACTATTTGGTACAGTTACGTAATGTGATGTGCGTAATGCAATTATTCAGAAGAAAACTCACTCAGTGTAACATTTTCTTTGTTTTCCCCAAATTTAACTTAGCCGTATTTGCAGTTTGCGGACCGAATATACACATCAAGCGGCTAAGCACCAAACCGTGGCAGTTAACTTGTTGATACTCAGGGCTACGGAACATCTAGTAATGCAACAAGTTAAGCGCCACTATGTGAGATTTTGTTATTAATAACCAAGAACCAGCAAAGGAATATTCGGTTTTCAATACCTATTACTATTTAATTATATAAGAATTTCACAGAAACATACAGGCGAATAAGTGTCGAACTCGTAAAACAGCAGAAAAAGAAAGAAGTGGTAGTATCATTCCTAAATTCTGACTACCTGACGAGGAACCGAATCGACATACTTCCATGTACACCTTCACCACCTGTGCTAGCACTCCTACTTCACGGCCTTCGTGGATGACTTATAGTTACTGATTAATTTAATGAAAGCTTAATGACTTTCTTGTATTTATAACTAAACTGCTGGTAAAATTAAGTTACTTAAATCCAAACAAGCAATTATGATGGAGTAAAATACAAGCATCCACTAATGGTAATGCACTGTAGACCCTATAGCAATAAGTCGTACTACTTACCTCCACGGACAAAAAAAGGCAAGGGGTTTTTATTTTTGCGTTCACGTTGTCATCATGCGAGATTAAGAGTGCTGAGCACACCACACCACAACCAGTGTATCCAACATAGTTTGCCAGCTGATATTCAGGGATAGTAAAACGATGTGCGATGTCGCTTAGCCGGATGTTACAGAAAGCCATTTACCATTTGACGAGTCAGTTCTTCGAATAAGGCGGATAGATGGCTGATGCATATCTTGTAACCGCGCATTGTGAAAGTGGCGCTTACGTTTTTGTTCTGTTACAGCTGTTTAAAATCAAAAACAGAGGCCCGGAAGTATTCGAGAAGTTAGATCGAATCTTTAGGCGATATATGATACCAGTATTCCGTTGTCTTAAAGTTTTCGCTTAGCCGGTTGGTGCATAACACCGTTCAAATGTATAAAAGTATTATTTAAAGAGATAGACCTAACACCACTTATATTTACGATGGTTATTAAAAGAAGCAACAATGACCATCGAGTACACATTGGCAACAGTTTAAAGTATAGATGACGTAGAGTATTTAAAAAGGGTAAAATCTGCTATATCTCAAATCAAAAAAATTAAAGGCTGATAGACAAGGACGTTATGATGTATATAATATACGCAAATATTTGTTCCCCAAATGCATTCAAGAGAATTAAGAAAGGAATAGTATATTTGATCCACTCTAGGTAACATCAGGGTTAATAACGACACTGAGTTTTTAAGAAGACCGAGCGAGTTGGCCGTGGGGATAAGAGCGCTCATCTGTGGGCTTGTTTTTGGGAAATAATGGGTTGGAACCCCACTGTCAGCAGCCCTGAAGATGGCTATTCGTGGTTTCCCATTTTCACATCAGTCAAATGCTGGGGCTGTACCTTAATTAATACTAGGCCGCTTCCTTCCCATTCCTAGCCTTTTCCTGTCAATTCGTTGCCATAAGACCTACTTGTGTCGGTGCGACGTAAAGCAACTTATAAAATGTATATATTTAAGAAGCTATTCCCAATAGGTGTTCGAGGCAACTGCAGCATGAATCTTACGTAATAGAACTTGAAGGACCGAGCAAGTGGCTGCGCGGTTTGAGTCAGGTAGCTGTCAGCTTGTATACGGGATATAGTGGGTTCGAATCCCACTGTCGGCAGCCCTGAAGATGGTTTTCTGTGGCTTCCCATTTTCATACCACACAAATGCTGGGGCTATACATTAATTAAATTCACGGTTACTTCCTTCCCACCCCCAATCCTTTCCTATCCCATCGTCGCCATAATACCTATTGTAAATGTGTCAGTGCAACGTAAAACAGGTTGTAAAAAAATGTAAGAACATGAAAGAGTAGTGTTTCTCTACTCCTGATTTTCGAGCATCAAATACCGGACTTTTAGAGAGACGCTCAAATAGTTTAATTATATTCCACTCCATGTTCTTCTTCTTTCTTTCCTTCGTCAGAAACACATTCTGATATTTCTACCATTTCGTACATTTTTGGATGCAATAGCCCCTTTAATTACTGTATATCAGGAATCTACTGAAATAATATGTAACCAGACGGTGGAGATGTACAGAGAGGTCGTCAGTATTCGATTTCACGCCTAGGATCCCTTAATGTTGATGTATCATTCATTAGGGATATGGTCAACGTAATCGTGTACTTATATATGTACTGTATATATGTAATTCCACCATGGCACCACCATGCCATCTGTCTATAGATGAAGACGGAAAAGATTCCACAAGATGGACGACAGTGAAATTCGAACTTCGATTAACTAATCACTCTAGTACTTGTAAAGTTACTACTACGGCTGCTTAAGCTCACTGAACTCTCTTCATACTTGATTTGCGTTAGAACATTAATATAAATTTCACAAACATGTTAGGAACAACTCGTCCACTTAGGTTTTTTCCTATGAAATGAGTTACGCGATACTGCCGTGACGAATGAACAAATTAAAATATGTTCTACTTACTATGATGATTTAAGACGTATCTTCAAAACGTGTCTTGAAAATTATTTTTACGTTATGTCTGGGGAAAACGAAACTCAATACTAAATAAATAATGATCAGCTCCTAGCGTTCAATATTTCGAATGCTTAACTGCTTTAACTGTCGCCAACAAATTCTAATCCTGATGTGAATATATTCCACTCTTCTTCACCGTGTATTTTGTGGTGCAATTACCAAGTGAATACATGTCCTCTAAAGTGGGTTTCAACGGTGATTTTGCTTAGTTCTCGCTCGTCGTTCTCAAATTGATCTACTGAAAACTGTAACTTATTCAACTTTACGATAATACAATACAACGTCAAACTATAGCTTGGAAAAGAATATATTTCACTATACCGCATTGAATATAATTAAAAAGGGATAAACATTTGTATTCTACGCCGATTATCCATAGAGAACGTTCATTTTTAATTAAATAATATTACGTTTACAAAATATACCCCAGTAACGATAGCATTTGCATGGGCTGAGGGACATACGTTCATTTCATAACTTAAAAATGGAAGATCACTTTCCAATGAGTCTACAATTTGTATGTTCACATATATTTAATAAATAAATCGGATGATAAGTAAAGAAACAAATCTGAATAAGGAAGCATAATCTACGTACAATAATGAAGCAAGTAGTCTGGCATATTCACATGACATAGAAACATACTTTGCAGGATCGGCTTACATGGAGTTCAAGAAAGTTGCTTTACGTCGCACTGACACAGACAGGTCTTATGGCGGCGATGGAAGAGAAAGGAACTAGGAGTGGGAAGGAAGCGGCCGTGGCCTTAATTAAGGTACAGCCCCAGCATTTGCCTGTTATGAAAATGGGAAACCACGGAAAATCGCCTTCAGGGCTGCCGACAGTGGGGTTCGAACCCACTATCTCCCGAATACCGGATACTGGCCACAATTAAGCGACTGCAGCTATCGAGCTCGATGCATGGTGTTCAATCCACCAATGTGCGACAATTTGGAACATCTCAGGTATATTACCCGGGATTTCAACTATGGACATCTTGATGATGAAAACATTGTGTCATTGAGATACCACGTCGCCCATGTCGATACTGAATCCTATGGGGCGCCAGAAACATAACGCGCATAGAACAATAGACCTATCCACTTTACGTACTCCATGTGATTCAAAATCATTCTCCTCAATGTTTACCATCCCTCCAATGTCTGCTCACTGCAGCTAAGGAGAAAGGTAATTCACCTACTGTTGTTACTCGGACCTTTCACGCTTTGATCTAAGACAAGGGCCAGTCATCAATTGAACTAACCTCAGACTAATAATAATTAGGCAGGGGTTTTCAGATCATTTATATACTGTATTATGGCTGCCTGTAAACGTTCGAATCTCAATAGCGGTGGTATTGATTATACATCACCATTACTGAAAACACAGTATTTCCATTTAACGTCGATGGATGCCACCACTGAAGCTGTGGTTCTTCTAGAAAAGGCTATCTGTTCTGTTCTGTAAATGAAATGGAAACACCTGTGCAGCATGGATTTCCTGGATGATATATAAATGGTAAATCTGGTGTCGGTGTGTGTGTAGATAGCATCGGCTGCTCAAAAATATAGTTAAATGAGGTATATGATGACCATACTTCAGGATTGGTCAAACCGTATTTCGGTACTTGATACTTCGTATCTGCCTTTCCCCATATATGCTCCAATATAACGCCATAGGACATTTCATAGCACACAATTTCAGAACTCAGATATCTCATTGATACTTTCATGATAACTGATATAGGCCTACTTACACAATATCTGGATATTTACTTTCATCGCTATAGTGTTCCGCTTAGTACGAAAATTCACACAGCGAATTTACAAGCTAAGCTTGTCGAAGTAATACGGGATTTGATACCCTCGTCATGATTTAAAACAAGCCGGTGAACAGAAGTGAGATTGATATAGTTTCACGAGTGTGCTTGAAATTAGAAGTAGTTCCCCATACATTGGAAACAAGTTTAACGAACTCCTGAGTCAAGAAAGTATCTGAACAACTAAAAGCTAGCATGTTAAAATGAGAAGAATGGTTGTGCTCTGATAATCGAACAATTGCTAGAATTCCTAACAAAGAGTTTTCAAACGTTTGAATATGTAAAACGTAATATTTACTAGCTAGTTGAAATCATTTTCTTGTTAGCTCTTTTTACAAGTTTTGAGTCACAGCTTTACTGAAGCCAGTTTTTAAACCATGGAATCCTTTGAATAACAAAATTTCTCTAAAAATAGGGTAGGATTTCTAATACATTCGTAAGAGAGATTTATTGTAGAACAGTATCACATTTGTCTGATCAGTATCGATGAAACACCTGCAGTTTCCAGAATATAGTGTACACACTTTATTATTTCTTCATAACACATCCCAGAATGTTCTTTGATGATGACTGAAGCTGATACCTAGCCCACCCATATCAAGGCCCCATGTGGCCCCGACCTCTGGATCAATACCTTGGATCTGGTTCATCGCACACAATAGCTATACCGAAAGTTTCATAAAGATAGGGATATCTACCACCGAGGATAATGCTATACTGCTCCTCGTTGCTCGAAGATAAGGTGGGCACGTCCAATAAAGTGATGCCATATCATTCATTCTCTCTTAAGATTATCTCTCTCCCATAGCTCAAGGAAAGAAGTATGAGACATGGAACTGTATAGTAAAATGAATTTGAAACCACGCCACTTACGCACTCACCTCAATATGATATTTTGCTGATTTCTACTTCCTTCATGCCAGATAAATGTAAATAATACAGATGAATCATAGTCCTAAGTAACAAAAGTTAATTAAAAGATGATCATTTATGCTCCTTAGTGAATTCGACTGCCTGCAGTCATTTCTTGATGGATACAGTACTTTTGCATCCATCTCTTGGCACAGGCCAGAGTAAAGTGTAGCTTCCACCGAAGTCCCAGTCAACATCCATGGCTGTGACAATATGGAAGTTGCTGGGGTATGGGTAGTGCTGAGTAATGACATTCGGAGCATGACTCGTGCATCTGAGTGTCATGAAAGGTGCTGCTCATAGGGTCAGCCGTGCTGCAATAGTACTTTCTGACCCAGTGAGGAAAGCAATGGCAAACTATCTCACTCCTCATCTTGCCTAGTACGCCTCATGTTGGTGCTGCCATTGGTTTTTGGGGTTTCCTTATAACCGCATAACCTTTGGTGGTGCTATTTGAGGATCCAACCAGCCTCTGGGCTGATGACCTAACAGACAGACAGTGAATTCGAGGAACTCATATTATATTTTATTATCCTACAACATACACTGAAATTCCGTGCACTTATGCTTACATTTGAAAAATTGATATATAAGAGACCTATTTTCCACGATTAGCCACCTTCGTTCATGTTGAAAACTCAGGGCTTGCTCTGAATGAACTAAAAACTTTAACCCAATTTTCAGGTTTAAAAAACCCTATTTCTAGATTATCAACGAGAGAAAAAAAGAATGCATATATTTGGGAGCATATTTGAAGGTAAATTTTGACTACAACATTCAAAATTGTCAGAAAATGATTTTGTCTTCATTGTAGTTTCATTCTGACGCGATATAATGAGTAGTGATGTTGATGAGAACAGTGGAGCCTCGGTATCTGGAATCACCGTGGGAGCTAAATTTGATTTCGTGTTATTGAAATTCCGAGATAGAGAGAATACCGTTTTTGAGCATGTGTAGCACATAATTGAATCATATGTACTGAATACATTATTTAAAACAGTATTTAAAAATAAACAAACTCTAGTTTAGGCTTAACTTTAATTATAACACTCGTTATGGTAACTTTTAGAAACAGGATACAGTACATACAGTAGTGAAACAAGAAAAATACCTCCGTTAACACCTTTGGAAGAAACGGAAGTCTCTTCTGTTTGTTACTGTTAACCTTTCCTCCATTCATGTTGAAACTTCTTGTCAATACCGCACAGCCGAGACTCGTAAATGGACCTTGTCATCAGTGATTTCGGGGGTTGCTTTCGTACGTGACCGGTAATTAATTCACACTCGAGAAACAGCGAGGCTTCTCCGATTTTTAATTTTTCGGTTCCCGCCATATTACAGTAGTTCCCAGCATCACTGTAAACCTTTCTTTACTTGTCAACTGGTCCCCAAAGCAACAAATGCCGTATTGCACAGTTAATGTTGCACAAAAGTCGAGTTACAGAGTTTTTTTTTTTTTTTTTTTTTTGTTTTGTTTTTTTGTTTCAAGGGAGGAAATAAAATATTTGCTTCGAGAAATCGAGAAATTCGTGTAATGGAATTTCGAGCCATAGAGAACTATGACCGAGTGACATGGGTATACTGCCTTGATTCTCTCCAAATTAGCCGCGTTACGAATCCCGGTCAACGGAAAGGGATTTTTGAAATGAAACGTCACATCCCTTCGTTCCGGATTCCACGCAAATATCTAGATTTCGTGGTCATTATCACGACATTAACAGTCACGTAAAACTACAAGCTTGATTCTTTTGTCGTAGTTATGTTTGTGTGTTGCTTCTAGTATCTTGGCGATAAAGGTAGATTTCAATGAAATGTAAACCATGATAAGAACTTCAAAAATTCTACACTGTGTATTTCTTTGGAAGATTTAGAGTGTTTCTACTTGGAAAGATAATTATTAACTATATGCCAATGGTGGTATAAACGCGGCGGAACCAATGTTAAGTTCGTATGATCAGTGGTATATATAGTAGTTTCTTTTGGATTTTCGGAACGTTATTGCATATTGCGAGGAAATTATAAACGCGCAAGTGTGAAATTACGTTTCTGGTGACGCAATGTAGCAGACTTCCAATTAAACACGTTAAAATGAAACTAGATCTACTGAAATGAAATTAAATAATTATTTAAATTTGGTACATTTCATAACTTACTTGTAAAAGCTCTTTACTTCTTCTTCTTTATCGTTTACCCTAAAGGGTCGGTTTTTCCCTCGGACTCAGCGACGGATCCCACCTCTACCACCTCAAGGGCAGTGTCCTGGAGCTTCTGACTCTCGGTCCGGGGATACAACTGGGTAGGATGACCAGTACCGCACCCAGGCGGCCTCACTTGCTATGCTGAACAGGGGCCTTGCGGGGGATGGGAAGATGGGAAGGGATAGATAAGGAAGAGGGAAGGAAGACGCCTTGACCTTAAGTTAGGTACCATCCCGGCATTTGCCTGGAGGAAAAGTGGGAAACCACGGAAAACCACTTCCAGGATAGCTGAGGTAGGAATCGAACCCACCCCTACTCAGTTGACCTCCCGAGGCTGAGTGGACCCCGTTCCAGCCCTCGTGCCACTTTTCAAATTTCGTGGCAGAGGCGGGAATCGAACCCGGGCCTCCGGGGGTGGCAGCTAATCACACTAACCACTACACCACAGAGGTGGACAAAAGCTCTTCACTTCTGCTTTTTAAACATCTCATACGGGCAATTGCAATACCATTTTTACTACCTGCGCTAGGGATCCATCACTGCATTTTCTGCAAAACCCATATCGTCCGAATACACATTTTCCATAAGAAGCATTTTCTTTTCGAAAGGTTTTTCTACCTACCCCCTTATTCAAGACTTTTTCTTCCCTTTGAATATTTTTGACAATGTTTTTGTTTTTAAAAAATCTTGTCAATTCCAGAATTGTATGGATTTTGAAGCTCTATCCATAATCATGTTTCCGTTTACTATTAGTTCCATTTTTCTGTACCTTCGAGAGTAATTTATTACTTGTTGTGTAACTTGTAGCTTTTATCTCACTCAAGAACAGCAGCAAAGAACTGCTGATATTCGATATTTCAGTGGGTTTATGGGGAACTGCATCTCTAATGAAACGAAATTTCATCAAGATTTTATAAAAAGCAACCGTGCCTACGAGCCTGACTGACCTGGATTGCTTGGGTTCGATTCCCAGCGTTGAAACAATTGAAATGCTATCTGTTGGTGTGATATAAACCGCTATAACACCAACTATAATGGACAGGAGGATTCCATCGGGTTGATTATTTGTTGATGATTGTTCGGAAGGAGTAATATCATAGCAATAACCGGAATGATTGCACATACTTCGAGTGAATTTGACTGTAGATACTGTGAAGAAAATGTGCATAATTTTCCTTGTAGTTATTAATTTCTTTCTTCTGTTCGCCTTTGTGTCCGGACGACTTGAAAATTTTGTTTGCTAGAAAGACACTGGTGTAAGACGAAGCAAGTGCCGAGACAAATTGCTAGTGTAAATTTACTGTGGGCCGATGACCTAGATGTTAGGTCACTTTGGAACAACAATCATAATAATCATCAACTATAGAAGGATTACACAACTTCCGACTGGAGGAAATCAGTAGAAATTATTCTTGAATCCAACTGTGAGTGATATTTGATTTTTTTTTCTTTTGAACATATCATATTTAGAGAAACTGCATCTGTGAAGCGAGGAAATAAGCTTAAATAGAGACTCTGACTTTTTCCAATCCGGTCATAAAGAGAGGTACGACCATCCTGCAAAGTGAACTACGACCTCATCCTAATCATATCTCCAACAAAAGGAAAAGAAATTGCTGTTGAGGAAAGATATCTGAAGAGGCACGAACCAATATTTTATAGGGATATAATAGGTTGTTTTAAGACTGGATACAGCAGAATATAATTTTTTGCTATTTAAAATACTATACAAATTTAAGGTAGGCCAATGTTTGGATTCGATATTTCATTTCTTTTACTGTTACTTTTTAATCAAATAATTTTTATCTGAATAGTGATTCTGAGGCTTTTAAATTAATATCACAAACACGTATATTTCCTAGCAGAATTACTACACAATCATTATATTTTCCATTGTGTTAAGGTTTTTTTAATATGTTTCAGAATGTAATCAATAACAGATGATTCAAAATGTATATTGTGGCTTTAAAATTCCTCTTAACTCATTACATTAGCAAAATTTCCTCTGTTCAAATTATAAATGCAAGTAACGCTTGAGAAATCTCATTTGACTTAAAAATGGCATCCTCCCATTATGATACGAGATTTTTTCTTTTTGACCTTTCAATTACTACGCACGTGCCGGTACGTTCACTACCGCATGTTCCATATGATATAATAACGTACTGGTACGTTTCGGAGATTTTTGCCTCAGGTATTATGCACATACACGTACTTTTTTTTTGCTATGGGCTTTACGTCGCACCGACACAGATAGGTCTTATGGCGACGATTGGATAGGAAAGGCCTAGGAGTTGGAAGGAAGCGGCCGTGGCCTTAATTAAGGTACAGCCCCAGCATTTGCCTGGTGTGAAAATGGGAAACCACGGAAAACCATTTTCAGCGCTGCCGATAGTGGGATTCGAACCTACTATCTCCCGGATGCAAGCTCACAGCCGCGCGCCTCTACGCGCACGGCCAACTCGCCCGGTCCATACACGTACTGCCCCTTGTACTTTGTAAATACATCTGGTGACACCTGTCTTTCTGCTTTTGAATAAAGCCCAGAATTTATGTTGAATATCGAAATAGACTCAACAATATATTGTATCTCTATGGCTGTGTATGTAACTGTGTATGTAACCTCTTCCCTGCTGAGCTTCCCAATTTACCGCACGACCGGGTACGGCAACTCATTCATACCTGCAACCATACACTCTTGGAATTCCCTTCCGGCTGTAATTAGAGACATACGTAGTAGAAATGTATCTTAAAAAACATATTATAAATGGTACATAGACTTAAGAAATTAGTATTTAATGTTTTTTGTAAAGTGACTCTCAGAAATTTACCTTTTGTTTATAACTATTATTTAAGTTTAATTTTATAATTAATTATATGTAACTAGAAATCCTAATACTCTGTAGTTTGTACAATGTAGTACATATGAGATGGTTTGGCATAACAGCAGGCTTCATAGCCTGAGCCACGCCACAAGTCAATAAATAAATAAATAAATAAATAAATAAACAAATAAATAAATAAATAAATAAATAAATAAATAATCTGAATTATCGTGTTTTGTAAACAATTATGGTGAGGTCAAGTAGTTCACTGAATGAAGAAGAAATATTACGAATTATTTTAAGTTCCGACTCAGATATTGATGAATATGATTGAAGTATATTAGAGAATGACTCTTTGACATCAAGCAGTAGAGTAATTTCAGAAATCTAATTTTGCATCCTTGGAAGAATACAGATATTGTGACCAAAATGTATTGCAAGATGACTAAACATACAGAAATGAGTTTCACAAAACTTGAAAAAAATAATATAGCAAGAGGAAGGTCAATTCCATATAAAGAATTCTTTGTCCTTGTGGCAGCCAGAAAATGTTATAGGAAGGCCAAAATAAATAACAGAAAATAGTCCTTAAATTGTTAATATAGATGCAAATGTACATATGTTGAATGTGAGAACATTTTGAATTTGAGGCCCTATATGAAATACTTATCTCCAGATACCATTCAGTTAGAAAGTTCTACCGTGTCCGATGTCTGGGAAGTCCAATCACAATCTTAAAATTGCTCTCATCTATACCTTAAAATGTGTTAATCAAAATAGATTAAATTATTCTACAGTATTAAGGAAAAAGGTGCTACTTATGATCTTTCTTTACTGCGTTAATAAATATTCACGGAACAACTCTTTGAACGAACTAAAAGGAAGAGAAACCATATTTTCACGTGGCAGTTTTCGAAAGCAGCATATTTGGGAGAATGTGGAATCGAGTATTATTTGTCATATATTTGATACATGCCAACAACTGCGTAACTACAGATGGAATAGTCTGATGAATTCTATATTGCATTGTGCTTCCAATTTGTTTTGGACATTGTTGGGATGTCAGGACGACGTAGGCATGCAAAATATTTACAATTAACGGAATTTAAGCGAAGTTGTACAGTGTGTCTCCGTAAGGCTGGAATTTTATTCCAAAGACTTGGATTTCATTTTAGACTAGAGATGCCAGCGGTTAATGGAGGTTGGCGCCATTAATTTCCAACAGATATATACGCCAGAACCGCCGTATCATACGACAGACTCTAGCAGACAAAGCGATGGCAGCAGCAACATATTGACTACAGTGTGGCTAATGTGTTTTCGAACAGTAAAATCCAAAATTGTTTTCTTGAAGCTGGGCTACGAATACGAGTGCAGCTAGGTGCTCATCCACGGCGACGAATGCTGAAACGTTGTGTTTAGTGACTCGAGCAGATTCTGCATTGATTTACATGTGTCATGGAAACAGTTCATACTACCTTCCTCGCATAGGCGAAGCACACAGGAAGGATGTCTATAACGATGATGTGAGAAATCTTAGCCATCAAAATCCATTCACTTCTGGTGTTTGTACAGGGAATATTAGACAATACACAGGAAGTGCAGAATATTCTGGTATCATTTGCGCCACGAGGAGATGGCTTCCAACAGAATAATACATACCGGCCTACTGCTTGTACAATCGCGATTACAAGAGTTACGGGTGGAAATGGAAAGAGGTAACGTTTGAGAGAAGATTTTGGCCAACCCTGAGGATGAAGGAGAAGTAACCAAGGCAACGTCACATGTGTTTGTCGTCCAGGAAGTGTGTCTGTCCCGTTACTCACTCAGATGTCACTCCCAACACCATTTTCTCGGGAAATGATTGAGATGTTTCTATGGTTAAATATTCCGCCTATACTGGCTTCTCCTAATCAAGGAAAGCAATTAACTAACTGCAATTTACTTGTGAAAAAATGTGCACTATCTAATCTCGCCCCAATACGTGTGCATTTAATTATTTGATCAGCGCTGACCATAACTCCATTGCAACAGTTTTCCAAACATCCTTGCTATTAACAAAGTAATGAAGAACCATTTCTTCCCATTTCCCCTAATTAGTTTCCTCCAATAATTTGTATTGCTATAAAATTAGTATTTTTATGAGAAACTTGCGCACTATTTAAGATTGTACAAATACAATCATTTTCGTGTGCAGGAAGCGTTCATTTTATTTATTTATATTTTTCTTACAAAATGCACTCCTTTGTTTCTCTTCAGATATTTACTGTGATATTATGAGAATATGTTATGTTTATTATTACCTACCATTCTATTTTTTTGGATTATGAATAATATTCTTCATTTAAATGTCTTTTAGATGTGTTTGTATACGTCATTTATCCCATTTAATTCCTACCCCATTTCCCAAAATTATATTAAGCAAAACCAATGGTATAATATTTCAGTAAAAGGGTGGGCCATAAATATTTAACAGTTACCTTCTTTTATCTTAATTTCTTGCGTTCAAATTTGATATCAGTGTATATTTTAGTGCAAAGTATATTACTTCTTTTGACAGTGTCTGCATGAGTTTTAAAGTAGTTTAATTTAATAGGGCCAATATTGACGACAATATGGGTCATTTCGTATTACAGTGGTTGAGGGCGATGATAATGTAGTCATGGTCGAGACCGATATAATTTCAGTCAGCCTTCACTTACAAGAATTACAAAGAAACTGGAAAATTTGACCTTCAATGAGTTGATATACACAGGGCGTCTGTTGCCTTCAAGGACTTCCCTCATTCCCCTCTCTCATCGTTGTCAAGCCAGTACCTTCCCCTCCGCGTGTTTCATTCATGCTAGTTATCCCGTACTTCACTCTCTCCACCTCCCCTTCACTCTTCAGGTGTGTGCATGTGTTACATGTCTAATGGATGTGATCAGTGAGAGAGAATGTGTAAGCAGGTACTGGACGGTTCCGAGGGCTGTACAGATTTCTTGCCTGAAATTCATACTTCTGGCCACGAGATACTAAAGTTATCGAGTATATAACCGAACACCTTTCCTACACCGAGCATGAGTGGGACTGAAATGGATGCCGTCTGGCACGAACTTCGTCATCGACTGCAAATCTTGCAGAACGTTGCTTACAAGAGAAGCTAGCATATATCTGCATATCGTAACATCGTTTGTATACGAGATTTGCGTCAACTTTGCTTCTAGAACAGACTTTCGACATACCCTGGGGATTCTGTACACACGTGTATGGGCTTGTGCGAACAAGAATAAATAGTACACCATCCACAGTGTGTGGGAAGAAAATGTCCATCTCCTGAGATACGGACTTCATTATGTTCTCTTTTAATTTTCCTTTTACATCCTCACATTTACAAACTGTCTGGATGTCCATTTGTTCGTTTTTCGTGAGGGAGGAAGTATTTTTTACTCATCATAATTTCGTACCTCCCCCATGGTCTGGTACCTTGACGTGGTGGGGAGGCTTGCGTGCCTCAGTGATCCCGAGAGCGATGCCGGCGGGAGCTTCGGCTCCTGGCAGGGTCACCCTTGCCGGTAAGGTCGAGGATGAGGGGCCAGACTAAATGACAGACCTTCAGCTGTAGGTCCTGAAGGAAGAAAATCTTTGTCTCAGGGAGTAGGGAATGAGAACACCACCAGTCCTGAAGTTGCAGCATGGCAGGGGCAGAGGCCAAAAGAGGGCAGCCCCCTCACTGCCCTATAGGCACTGTGGGCCCATATCTCACATGCCCGAAATAATTCTCATGAAAAGTCAAAACGAGAGATACACCGGACTGCTGAACCCGATGGCAACATGGCGAGGAAAAAGGATTATGAGATTTGGAACATGGAATATAAGAGGATTAGCTGGAAAGGAGAATGAATTAGTGGCAGAATTCGAGAGAGCAAGACTTGTAGTGCTGGCACTGACAGAGACAAAAAAGAAAGGTCAAGGGGTAGATACAATAGTGAACGATCATGTGCTCATTTATAGTGGAGTTAACATCAGATTAAGGGCCAAATCAGGAGTAGCACTACTGATCCACAAGAACTTCAGAAACAAGATTCAGGATTGGAAATTCCACACGGATAGAATTCTAACGGTCAGCATACGATTAGATCCAGAGATGGAGCTGATGACATTTATTGTGGTTTACGGAGTGAACGACGATGTAAGAAAGGAGGAGAAGGATAGGTTCCACGAAGAGCTACAGAATGTGGTGGATGACACTCGAGGGGAAATCATTGTATTAGGAGATCTCAACGGCAGAGTCGGAAACCAGCCAGAGGGAAGTGGCGGAGCTGTTGGCCGGCATGGTGAGCCTGTGGTTAACAACAATGGTGAGAGGATTGTTGATTTCTGCATTGCCAATAATCTCGTCGCAGTGAACACCATGTTCCCGCATAAGATGATACACATGTACACGAGGGAGGAACCCAGCCGAGATGAGCGCTCCATCATAGATTATGTGTTAGTGAAGAGAGATCACCTCCAGAAGGTGACAGACTGTCGAGTATACCGTGGCTATGAAATAGGAAGTGACCATTTTCCCTTGATAACAACAATGGAAACAACAGCAAAGGTACAGAGGAAACAACCTAAGAACAAGAAGCAAGAAAAGATTAAGGTGTATAAGTTAAGAGAGAACAGGGAGGTACAGGAGCAGTTCACACAGGAAGTGGAGGAGGAGTGTCAGAGGATAGAGGAGAGGATCGAGGAAATGGACCTGGAGGGAAAGTGGAACATGTTCAAGAAGATACTATTAGAAGTGGCAAGTAAAGTATGTGGAACAACAAAGGTGGGGGAGTACAAGAAAAGAACAAGCTGGTGGAATGATGATATCAAGGAAGAAGTAAGAAAGAAAAAGGAAATGTGGAAGAAATACTTAAGAAGCAAGGATGCTGAGGACCATGAGATGTATAAGGAACAAAGAAGAAAGGTTAAAGACCTAGTGAAAACAGCGAAAAGACAGTCTTGGGAAGAATTCGGACAAAGAATGGAGAAAAATTGTAAAGAGAACCAGAAGCTGTTCTATAGAGCACTGAAAAACATGAGAAAGGAGAAACAGTGCCCTCTAAAGTTTATAAAAGATAAGGAAGGGAAAATCTTAACAGAAGAGAAAGAAATAATGGAGAGATGGAAAGAATATTTTAATGATTTACTGAATGGAAATGGGAATGAAGACAGCTCATGGTCAAGTGAGGAAAGAGAGGAGACGGGGGGAGAAGGAGAACAAGAAGAAGGAGAGGACTTAAGGATAAATGAAATGCAGTTGGCTATTAAACAACTCAAGAATGGGAAGGCCCAAGGACATGATGGAATCGCCCCAGAAATGATTAAGAACTTGGGAAAGAAAGCAGGAAACTTTCTATTCAAGATTATGGTGGAGGCCTGGAGAACAAAAAAGGTACCTAGAGATTGGGAAGTAGCAGTCATCATCCCCATCTTTAAGAAAGGAGACAATCGAGAGTCCAGTAATCACCGTGGCATATCCTTGTTATCAGTGCCTGGGAAGGTCTTCTCAAAGATCCTGGAGACTAGATTAAGAAAGGAGGTAGAGGCTAAACTTGAAGAAGCCCAGTGTGGCTTCCGCCCAAATAGAAGCACGCAAGATCTCATATTTACTGTTAGAATGGCCAGTGCAAAGCTACTGGAAAAGAACAAGACCCTTCATGCTGCCTTTATTGACCTGAAACAGGCATTTGACAGAGTCCCGAGGTCCAAACTCTGGAAAGTCCTAAAGGAGTATGGAGTTAGCAAGTCACTTTGCAGTTCAATCATGAGTCTGTATAAGAACTGTCGGAATTACGTGCGGACAGGAAATGTGAGGTCAGCAGAGTTCACTACGAGACAAGGAGTCCGGCAGGGCTGCAGTCTTAGCCCTCTTCTTTTCATCGTATACCTCGACCATATTATGAAGCTGTGTCATGAGAAAATCAAGAAATTGATGGTCGGAAATTATCTCATGCGACCAGTACGATTTTCTGACCTGGCATTTGCTGATGACCTGATTGTTGTTGCCTCCAGCGAACAAAACCTGCAGCACAACATCAATGTATGGGTGGAAGAGCTTAAGGAAAAAGGTATGGAGGTGAATGTGGACAAGACAAAGACTATGGTTATCAGCAGGAATGAGGAGAGACACTGTATCATGGTCGATAGTAAACCATTAGAACAAGTCACCAAGTTCAAGTATCTTGGCTCAATCATCAGCTCAGATGGGAAGATGGAGGAAGAAATAACAGAAAGAATAGGAACAGCAGGGCGCTTGTTTAATGCCATCCGAACAAACTTCCTCAACAAGAAGGAGATCTCAAAGGGCACAAAATTAGCCGTTTACAAATCCACCTTTATTCCCACATTGACCTATGGCTGCGAATCCTGGGTGCTAACAGAAAGAACCAAGAGCAGAATCCAGGCGACAGAGATGAGGTACCTCCGGAAAGTAGAGGACAAAACCAGGAGAGACAGGATCAGGAATACAGCCATCCGGAAAGTATTGAATATGAAGCCACTGGAGAAAACCATCCAAGAATATCAATTGAGATGGTTTGGCCATGTCCACCGAATGTCGACAGACCGCTTGCCGAGGTTAATGAGGGAGGTGAGAGTGGAAGGAAGGAAGGCTCGAGGAAGACCACGGAAGACATGGGAGGAGGGGATTAGAGAAGCACTGCAGGAGAGGGGACTCTCGGTACGAGAGGCCGTTGCCATTACCGGAGATAGGAGTAGATGGAGATCTCTCGTATCCTCGACACCTCATGGTACAAGAGGACCGGATTAAGAGAAGAAGAAGATAATTTCGTAACTCGTAATTCATACTAATTACATCTTGATAGAAGGACAGCTCCAGCTAACTACGTTAGCAGGACAAATAATAGTAATGAGATAACTTATCTACCATTGGCGCACGTAAATTTCTTTGCGTCCGTTCCCAATATCTCATTTAAAAAGCATAGTTGTATGATTTGGTCGTATGCTGCATGTGAACTGAATTGTGTCTCTTCATTGAGAATATGAGATGTATGTCTATTATTATTATTATTATTATTATTATTATTATTATTATTATTATTATTATTATTATTATTATTATTATTATTATTATTATTATAGCGAATATCTTACTGCTGATGTGGAGAATTTCCGTACCTGTGATAAGGAGAACATATTTTTTTCTGCTCCTTGTAAGCAATTGGCACAAAAAGCTTCTGCGTTTTGCTTGAGGTCTATGTGCGCTGTGTGGATTTATCTAATGTAAAATTTGGTACATTCACTATATTTGAATTTATAAACACCAAGTAAATGGCTTATGCAGGCATTCGTATTACTTCAGGAAAATAGAAACCCACGGGAAACCACTCTCAAGACAGCCAATGGTGGGGACCAGCTCCTCTCCGTCTCCCGAATGCAGAGGCGTAGAGCCACGGTAGATCCGTGGCCACTGCTCCTCTGCTCAGTTGCTCGGTCGGAGTGCAGAGCTGTAGGACCACGGACCAGCGAGCGAGATGGCCGTGCGGTTATGGGCGCGCAGCTCTGAGTTCATATCCGGGAGATAGTGGGTTCGAACCCCACTGTCGGCAGCCCTGAAAATGGTTTTCCGTAGTTTCCCATTTTCATACCAGGCAAATGCTGGGGCTGTCGGCCACGGCCGTTCCTTCCCTTTCCTAGGCCTATCCTGTCTCATCGTCGCCATAAGATCTATATGTGTCGATGCGACGTAGAGCAAATAGCAAAAAAATTATCTATCTATCTACACAAGTTTTCATTCCGTCCCTGAAGGGGACGGCGGCCTCCTAGATGGTCTGTCAGGCCAGGTGGCGGAGTTGGCAGCCGTGGCCTGTACTAAGAACTGACCAGGCATTCACCTTAGCGCAGGAGAATGGAAAACGTCCTTCCACGATATCGATTCCTTTCATATGGAGAGCGTGGGAGAGCAAATAAGGGAATAAAATACAGCTGAAAGGAACTGAAAGCCTAATTACACATCTCAAGTAGGAATACACACACAACATTTCAGGAAAATTAAACAAAGGCCTTAAAATTATCCGTATTAAATGTAATAAAGAATCATAAGGAAGAATTAAACTAAAGTAGCCATTCATAAAGCAAAAGTGCTATAGAAATCTGCGGAAGGACACATTGTCTTCCGGTACTAATCAGAGACGAAGTTGCCGTTGAAGTGGAATACTACGATGTAGGTATAAACCAGTAAGAAAATAACAGAATTTATGAAAAAGAATGAAGTCATATTTGTGAAGTAATCTGCCCGACCAGTAAAGAGTGATTCACCGACATGACTACACGCGTCAACAGATGTAACATATTACCTAGGTATTAGTAAAGTGAAAAGAACACGAAAGTCTGTAGGAAGGCGTTCAAAAAGAAGATAGCAAGTAATATAAAAATGTCAGCCATAAATCGATAGGTACTGTGACATGATTCTGTTTTCCATAATTTTAGCTGAAACTAAATTCCTAAACATTGACTAAAACATAACCTAGGCTTGTCAGGATATTCGTACGGTAGCACGAACATACTGGAGGGAACTACTGAACGGTAGCTAATGCATTGCGAGCTTCTGGTAACTCAGTAACTTCAGTGGAAGACAAAGAAGGCCAGTCTAATTTAGATTGTACTAGCCAAGAGGACCGTGCTTTTATAAAATCAAATTTGCTAAATGACTAGGTGAACACGCTCCTGAAATGACGTCAGCAGAGTTTTCCTATGCCGGCACATGACGCCACTGACCGATAGATAGAAGATGGTTCTTGAATTTTTGCCAGCCTATTAGGTACAAATGTATGCTAATGAAAAGCTGGTTTAGCCAACCAACATAAAACAATACTGGAGCCTGTCCAGTCTGTCTGTCGAGAAATATGAACTTTCAAAATTCGCAGTAATGTAACGGCTAATTCTACAGCAAGTAAAGCCACACTAAAGCTCTAGTCTAGATAGATAAACAACTTTCAAGGGAGCCACCTAAGGTTTAGCACACACAAGAAAGGAAAAAGGAGCGGGAGGTAAATTAGCTCTAAGAATAATGTAAGTACAGCAACCGCATGCTTTCTCAGAGCTAACTGCAAGCAAATGTGGCCCTAAATTTTCTACAGGGAGAGCTTAATTAGGATTTTAGGTATAGAAATAGCGGTGATTTCTGAAATACTATGTCTGTTATTAATCCACTTTTGCAAGGAAATGTCGTAAGGTCGTTGTTCATTTCAATCGGAATTTAAAGACCATAATTCCAGCATGAAAAGTTTGGCGATATACACTATGCGATGCTAAGTATTGTAATGGATCGAAAATCTTTGACATTCCTGACATTTGTCACTTCGTACAGGGAGGTTCAGAATATAGTGATAATTTATAGATGAACAAGTTCTTCTTAGGACACCAATATAGTCCCAAGGCCTTAACAATAGTTCATCTTTGAATAGCTCCATGGAGTCTACAACTTGATCCTTTGAACTGGAACCAGATTTATGCAAGAGAAAACAACCACAACTTAAGTAATTTGAGTAAGTCTTGAGCCACGTGTGTGGCTTCTTCTACAGAAGGAAAGAAACAGAAAATCATCATCGCCATAGCAAGAGGGAGTACTTGTTTCGCTTCTGGACTAAAATAAATGTCCATCCAGTTTGGCAAGGTGATGCAAAGTTCTATGGCTAAGAAGGCAGAGGGTGTTAACCCATAAGTGAGAGTTTTTAAACGAGAAGTCTTTATAGTTTTCTTAAGGTCGTCGCGTCAAATAATTCTCTGCAAGTTCCTTTATGCTGGATCTATTAAGATCTGTCGGTATATTTTCTGGATGTCAGCGATTGCAGCAAAAGAAATTAAACGAAATTTAAGAAGAATAGTAAACAAATCAGTTTGAATGGCAGAACCAATTAACAGCTTTTGATTTATGGCTGAAATTAAAAATATTACTTGTTATCTCTATTTTTGAACGCTTTCCAACAGCCTTTCACATATCTTTCACTTTATTAATCGCTGGATAATGTATTATGATACATCTCCTCATGATGTTGCTGAAACAATGATTATTATTTTTTGGACAGGAACGCAGAAGCTACTTTTGGCAGCGCGAAATGATCATTTAAGCCTCCAGCGATAAAGTTGACACATATTTCTATACATTTTACCTATGCACAGAGCACGTAATTTTCTCCAATTTTGTTTCTGGATGTCATTTTTTGTCAATTGTTGGTACATTACTTTGTGGTGCGCACTTCTTTATTGTAATTTTCTATCGAGAGTGGTGTATAATTGAATCTCTACAACATACGTCAGAATGCTTGTGTTCTATAGGTTGGTAAAATGTTGTGGATCAGGTGTCTCTTATCGTGGGCACTCTCTGTACCGTGATTTTGTTTTTCCGATTGTTGTTTTTTGAAATGTTAAAACTAAGGAATTAACTAATCTGACGGACTCACATTCTGCTGGGTAGCCTGGGATGTGCAGTCAGAAACCTGTATTGTACATAGTTATAAAGTTGTCGTTACTTTTATGTATACGTCCACACACTTGAATAGAGTCCATTGACCGAGCTAGTTGGCCGTGCGGTTAGGAGCGCGCAACTGTGAGCTCGAATCCGGGAGATAGTGGGTTCGAGTCCCACTGTCGGCAGCCCTTAAGAGGGCTTTCCGTGGTTTCCCATTTTCACACCAGGCAAATGCTGGGGATGTACCATAATTAAGGCCACGGCCGCTTCCTTCCCATTTCTAGGCCTTTCCCGTCCCATCGTCGCCATAAGACCTATCTGTGTTGGTGTGACGTAAAGCAAAATAGCAACAACATAGAGTCCATTCAGACCTAGTATCCTCAATGTACATGGTATTTCGTACTTCTTTCTTTCTTTCTTTCTTTCTTTCTTTATTTATTTATTTATTTATTTATTTATTTATTTACATAGTTTCTTTTCTTCTTCCCTTCTTTCTTTCTTTTTTCTTTCTTTCTTTCTTTCTTTCTTTCTTTCCTTCTTTCTTTCATATTTTAAACACACTCCAGAACTAATAGAGAAGTCGACACCTTTCCTCAGACGTAGTCCTTGTAGTAATAGAACAGTTACTGTAGTTGATAGAGTACCACTACTATTAAAATTAACGCTATGCATGAAAGAAGGAGGTGATATTCGATGTGAAAGATTCCAATGATATGGGTTTAGGACAAATGTTTGTTCATATAAGGATATTATTCCACCCTTGACTTTTAGGTCCACTTTTCCAGCAACTATGAATTTCCATCCATCCAGCAGATTTCTGAGATTACTTAAATCGTCCAAATATTTTTCGTTCAAGGAATTTTCCACAGGCCGAAGTAAGAGAAGTATGCAGATGTCATGCCTGAAAAAAGAGGGAGTGGGCAAGTTAGGCAAAGCTTTCTAGATAGACCTGTTATGTCCTGTGTTGTGTTGATAAGAGCACAACATAATTTCACTTAGCGTCATTTCCATTACGAAAATGAACATTGATCAATGGATTGTGTGGGAGTAACTTATTTTAGTGGAATCCTCAAAATCTTACAAGAAACTGAGCATCATTTTACTCTTATTTTAAGTGCCGGTTTTCGCGATCCATCAGTCTGATTTAAAGATATTTGACAGACATTATGACAGACAATGTGTTTTTAATTCTCATGCAGAGTTTGTTTTTCCAAGAATGGTTCCATATTATCGTATTTTGGAATAATACAGCCTATAGAGCATGGCCGGAAAAGACGTATACCAAAATGCAAAACATATGCTGTTTTATTTAATTATATAATTATAGTGACAAATTAATAACGTGTAATGAAATATAAAACAAGATAAAAACATTATGTGTATCAGTACATCCGAGCAGAAGGCTAATTGAAATGTCCCAAATAGTATTCGTCCAATAGCAAACACTTTTCGTAGTGACTCTGAAAATTGTTATACATCAATATGCGTACGATGTTCATTTATAACCGATTAATATCACGAGGTACTTGATCACGCACATACGCTCCTTCAGCTTTTCGCAAAAATTATCATGAAGGGTGAGATGAGGAGAGCTGGTAGGGTATGGATAATCACTTTCGCGTCAGAAGATGTGCTGCTGAATTTGACGTCGCGGAAGGTACGTTATTCATTGGACTGTGTAGGATTTTCTCATGGTAAAGGCATCTCCAAAATCTTACTATAAACAAAGCTTTAAATTCCTGTCTTTTAGGTACTAGTCGCTCCTTCCTAATAAAATCATTGTGTGTTAAAACACAGATTTAGAGCCTGAAGAAAGCACTTCAGATTACGTACAAATCTTGAGATAACGAATTATCTGCACCTTTCATGAGTAACGGTAAGGTACCAGTTATGCCATTACTAGAAATGTCACATCCCAAAGCAACCTTTCATGCGAGCAAAAGTCGTTTTACCACCTCAGCAAGTCGTTCAAATCCCAGAAATCGTGTTGTTTGTTTATTTACGTAACCATCCAGTGTAATGTGTGTTATGTGGAATTCACTCGAAAATCAATGTGCGAGCACAGAATAGATGCCTTTCATTCATGTCCACATCTCGTAACTCTTGGTAAAGCTGCATACGTTGTAAAAAATCTCCCAGTTCACGGATAAGCGATTGCGCATGTGTTCTTTTCATACCCAGTTCTTCAGCAATACGTCGCTGATTTTCTCGGCTATCGCAGAATCTTCTCCTGCACTAGCCCCGCACAATTCTTGTTTACGGCTGATCGTTGCCTCCTACATCGATTTCAACACTGAGACAGTACCGATCCCGTTTGACGAAATTTTACCACTAGCAACAAACCGGTGATTTTTGTTGGAGGGGTTTTAGGAACACTTTTTTGAATATAATTTGAATAAGGACAGGACGTGTTTCACACTAGGCCTACGGCCACAATACAGAAATACTGCCCAAGAACAACGGTCTCCCCTAGAATACTCAAGGCTATTATCACTCGCCTTTCACAACATCTGTTCTCTACAAGAATGAGTGTTCAATTGAAGCTTTATTTCCCGCTTCTCTGCAGTAACCGACGTGGAAGCCAATCATCACAAGCTGAGGTGCATCTGAGTTTCACTAACTGAACATCAACAATACGCCAAGAAATTTTCAGAGAACCTGCTGCCTCCCAAGTCGCCAATTTTAGGTCTTTAAATTCAGTGAATTTTAAAGTGATATCGTCGCCTTCAAAGTTTGTAAACCAGCAACGAACTGTTCATTTGACAACAAAATCCCGTCCAAATATTTTATTATTCTCACCACATCCTATAAAAATGCAACATACTGCGTCTGCAGGGTGTTACCGATCCCTACTAAGGAACACAGTCCATCGTCATCTTCCGAAATAATACAGTGGAATAGTTTTGAAATATATACCTACAAATAATGTCACTACATTTCGCGCAACCTAATAAGCAGAGTGTTCAGAAGATGTTTTCGCCTAAATGTCTTCCCCACTGTTAGCGCCACCGCTGAACCTACGAGTGCACTAGATCAGGTTCATTGTTTCACACTGCTGTGAGTTCCTCGAGTCATTATTCCATTTACGTTTGTTGTAATGGATATAAATAATTTTATTGTTTTTACGTCCCACTAAGTAGATTTTTGAGGTGCCGGAAATTAGTTCCGCCGGAGTTCTTTTACGTGACAGTAAATCTACCAACACGAGGTTGGCGTGTTTGAGCACCTTCGAATACTGTCGGAAGGAGCCAGGATCAAAATTGCCAAGTTTGGATCAGAAGCCAGCGCCTCATTCTTCTGAACCACTCAGCCCGGCGGATAAGAATGTGAATTGGGTGCCTCCTTTAGCTTGATAATAAAATTTAAAGAATTGAAGTGCGAAGAGGTATTCTATCGAGTAACATGTAAATATGGACCATCGAAAGATCTACCTCACACGAATCCAGAGAAAGCTTCTGTATCCTTAACTCCAGCGTGATCGCCTTACTTCAGCTCACTTCACATTAATCGTATTTCAACGCAAATTAATTTGTCTTTCTCCTTCCTCCATGGAAGAGGACGGAGAATAACTCACATTAAATATATATTAGTTAGCGAAACTTGATAGTACCCAAATTCTCTCGCCTTCAGATTGCAGTATGTCCTACATTTGGCATGATAATAGGTTTTTTTTGACTAGTTACAGTACATCCCACCTCGTGTTCAATACTTACAAAGTATAACTCACCTTTATGGGACGACCTGTGAACAAGACTGGGATAGATCAAGCACCACCAGATTATCTCCTAACCACATAAATGCATAATAACTGCGTTTTTCATACATTTTTTACTTCTTGGTGGTGACGACTATTATGATACATACTGGAAATAGAGACTTACTCAGAAAGTATACAGCGTGATTCAGCCACCCCTTCCAATGTAGTTTTATGCAACCCCCAATATTCATTCCGTCATGAAAACATCTGCCCTGCCGGTATGCTCAGACAACACAAATGGATATTTCGGCATTTACCGCCTCACCACGGTAGGACGCCGTAATGTTATATTCGTATTAAACACTGGAAGACATGTGTGTGTGTGCCTTCTTGATCAAATGAACCTGACACGCCGGCGAAACAGTAAATTGGTATTGTAACCGCAGTAAACCTAATACTTACTATAAGATGCCCAGTGCGCCGTAAGGAACCGTAGTGTAGTTGGTAAAGGCGTGGCGGAGCGGGCTTGCATGTCAGGTGAGAGGTTCGAGCCCGGGGCGGAGGTTACACTTTTCTGAAATATTTGTTTAATACGTATCGCACGCAATGTACGTTCAATACCCGCGTTCAGGTCCGATTCGTTGGCTGAATAGTCAGCGTACTGGCCTTCGGTTCAGAGGGTCCCGGGTTCGATTCCCGGCCGGGTCGGGGATTTTAACATTAATTGGTTAATTCCAATGGCCCGGGGGCTGGCTGTATGTGCTGTCCCCAACATCCCTGCAACTCACACACCACACATAACACTATCCTCCACCACAATAACACGCAGTTACCAACAAATTGCAGATGCCGCCCACCCTCATCGTAGGGTCTGCCTCACAAGGGCTGCACTCGGCTAGAAATAGCCACACGAAATTATTATACCCGCGTTCATGGAAATTGTGTGTGAATGAATGTGTTTTTGGCCTTAAGAAGGGCAGATTAGGTAGCAGGCTGGACACATACAGACCTAAAAATAATAGGAACACAACTGCCCTGTCAATGTTTTGCCGCAGCAAATGCTCGATGTGAAGACCGTTTTGGTTTATGCACATTCGAGCCCGGTGTCAAATAGATCGTCTTGCGCGCTGAAGCATCCCAGGTGTAATTACTCGGCAGGCGTACGTGATGAGTTACCTGAGCTGGTCGGAGTTTTCCGGCGCTTGAGTGTAAACAACGTTCTGCAAATGTCCCCACAAGAAGAAGTCTAACGGCGTTAAATCCGGTGACCTGGCGGGAGAAGGAACAGGTCCTCCTGGTCCTATCCATTTCCCTGGCAGTTCCTCGTTCAGATGGTTACAAACGGGCTAAGTCGAATGTAGTGGAGCTGCATCCTGTTGCAACCACATCGTCAAATGATCGTGCAAGGCACATCCTCCAGCACCAATGGGAGTTCCTGACGCAGTAAGCGCAGATAGCGTGGGCCCGTCCAATGGCCCTCAAGGAAATAAGGTCCAATCTGGTGATTGCCCAAGATTCCACACCAAACATTCACTCCTCATCGTACTTGATTGGACGCCTGTCGCACCCAGTTAGGATTGTCCGGACTCCAATATTGCACGTTGTAACGAGTGACGTTCCCATTATTGTGGAAGCGCGATTCGTCTGAGAACATGATATGCGATACGAATGCTGCATCATTGTCTAGCCTGCCTAATAGCCACCGACAGAACTCCATTCGAGCTTCAAAATACCACCCATCGAGCTCTTGGTGTAACTCAAGATGGTATGGGTGAAATTTATGTTCATGCATTATTCACCAGACGGACGGCTAGCTGGTGTTCATCGGTCGTGCAATCGCCCTTGTACTGATGTGTGGATGATTACGAGCTGCCTCCAGAACGGCCTCTTCTGTTTCAACCGATGTAACGGGCCTATCGCGGATTGGTTGCTGGTAGGAAATCCCGCCTGTTGTATTTAAGCGTCTTTCAACACGGCGGAATGCCTTAGCAGCCGGGTGTCGCCTGCCGCGATACCGTTCCTGGTACAGACGTAGTGCCTCGCACGAGTTTTGCCTTGCTTCCCCATAAATGAGGAGCATGTCAACGTATTCCTCTGTGGAAAACATGCCAAATGATACGCCATCCGCTTCGGTGTTTGAGACATTAATTACTGCACTGTTACCTAGTCTTATGCATTGATTCCCCTCGTCTTTACACCCGGTTACGAGGCACAACACATTAACATAGTTACATGGTAAAAGGACGTTGCTACATGATTTCAAGGCGTCATGTTTTATGAACGGATGATATAACATTTCACTAGGTTTCAGAATCGTGTACAAAATGGGCTCACTGAATCTTAGTACCATACAGTACACTTGCAGAGGTATAGCACCCCTGTGCACGCTAGTTGGGCTGCTGCAAACGATATTGGAAAGGGCTGCTGAATCACAATGTATATGTATCATTCCAGTAAAAGTTCACGCACGTAGTTACACCGAGATCCCTTAAATAATAAGTTGATAGTAATTTTATCTTGAAAAGGAGGAGAAGGGTACAATTCAAATTAATGTTTATTCTCACTCAGCTTAATTGACAGTAAATCGATACCCTGTATAATGAATCGAATTGTACCTTGTGTTCTGGGCCTATTTCAAAGTTTCAGTCTCATGTCCACATAACTGGATCTAATTTGATTTGGCTGTTGTTTACGTCCATGTTGTTCTGCTACTTCTTTCTATCTGTAACACCACCAACGTATTAAATTATATCACATCGTCAAGATCATATTTATACAGGTTGATACTCACTTTTACTCTGAATGGACCTCTACCGTCACGCATGTGAATTTTGCGAACATTTTAAACTGAAAAGTTTCAGTCCGCCTCGGTGGTGTAGTGGTTAGTGTGTTTAGCTGCCACCCCCGGAGGCCCGGGTTCGATTCCCGGCTCTGCCACGAAATTTGAAAAGTGGTGCGAGGGCTGGAACGGAGTCCACTCAGCCTCTGGAGGTCAACTGAGTAGAGGTGGGTTCGATGCCCACCTCAGCCATCCTGAAAGTCGTTTTCCGTCGTTTCCTACTTCTCCTCCAAGCAAATGCTGGGATGGTACTTAACTTAAGACCACAGCTGCTTCCTTCCCTCTTCCTTGTCTATCCCTTCCAATGTTCCCATCCCCGCGCAAGACCCCTGTTCAGCATAGCAGGTGAGGCCGCCTGGGCGAGGTATTGGTCATCCTCCCCAGTTATATCCCCCGACTCAGAGTCTGAAGCTCCAGGACACTGCCCTTGAGGCGGTAGAGGTGGGATCCCTTGCTGAGTCCGAGGGAAAAGCCGACCCTGGAGGGTAAGCAGATTAAGAAAGAAAGAAAGAAAGAAAGAAAGAAAGAAAAGTTTCAAAACGTAGCTGGACTACGACATGAACAAAAAAAGAAATAAAGAAGTCACTTTTTTACCGTACCTAAAATTTGTATATCGGGCATATTGCTGTCAAATTTATCACAGCTTATGAACATCGCTGCTAATACACTATAATGCACATTCCGTTGATGTAATACTTTTCAAGGTCTGAATTTCAAATGTATTTTATGTAGTTGTGATCGTAGTCAAACAAACATATGAACTGAAATTCAGTCTATCAACTCTTTTTTTTCGCCTAATGTGAATTTGACTAAAGTGTGCGTCATCTACCTTGACCGTAATGTGAGAAAGAGTGTCCACACGCAGAGAACGCATGTATTCTGAAAGTTTGACACGGGTAAGCAGAATAATGCTGTGCTAAGTTAACCCACTCAGTAACTGTAGGTACTTGTAGGAAATTTAGGACGTCACATGGAAATGTATACCGTACTCAAACTTTCTCGCGGGTTCAGTCTTTTCTTTCATATAACTTACGTAATCGTTATATCTATATCGTTAAATGAGTCACTAATAAAAACTTTAAGAAACCCTTTAGAAATATCTCACTTTTACCGACGGAATGAAAATAACACCGACTTTCCCCTTAGAGCAGTAATCACCGTCATCGTCACAAATCACTTACTGTAGCTCAAACGACAACTGCGACAACCAGGGAAATTTCATCTCTCAGAGATATTCAGTTCCAATATTTTTGTCAAGAGCAGCCATTCTGTCCCCGAACTTCCTCACTCACTCCTAGGGATATCAATAGATCTAGGATTACTTTCCATATCCGGAACTTTAAAGATACATAATATTAAACTCCTGCATACGCATTGTCCGATTACTTCGACACATTCTCACAACAGGGAAAAGAAATTATGTACAGTATAGTCCTAGCTCGTTCATTAATCAACACAGACAATGATATTAACTTTTTACATCCATGTATATTATATAACATCCATACAAGGCATATAATTTCACTGGTATGCAAAAATGAAGTAATAATATTATGAGTGTTTACTTGATGACGATATTATTATTATTATTATTATTATTATTATACATACATACATCCATACATCATCATTATAGACTGTTATGCCTTTCAGCGTTCAGTCTGCAAGCCTCTGAGAATTTACTAAACGTCGCCACAATCCTCGATTTGCAACTAGTGTTGTGGCCTCATTTAGTTCTATACCTCTTATCTTTAAATCGTTAGAAACAGAGTCTAACCATCGTCGTCTTGGTCTCCCTCTACTTCTCTTACCCTCCATAACAGAGTCCATTATTCTCCTAGGTAACCTATCCTCCTCCATTCGCCTCACATGACCCCACCATCGAAGCCGGTTTATGCGTACAGCTTCATCCATCGAGTTCATTCCTAAATTAGCCTTTATCTCCTCATTCCGAGTTCCCTCCTGCCATTGTTCCCACCTGTTTGTACCAGCAATCATTCTTGCTACTTTCATGTCTGTTACTTCTAACTTATGAATAAGATACCCTGAGTCCACCCAGCTTTCGCTCCCATAAAGCAAAGTTATTATTATTATTATTATTATTATTATTATTATTATTATTATTATTATTATTATTATTATTATTTCCATGTTTTTGTGGATCACGGAGAGGTGAAAGAAGGTGCTGGTTTGAATGGGCCTATCTAAGATAGTCAAAGCTTAATTTAAAACTTTAAAATAAAGGTTATATTTTTTTCAGATATTAAATTTTAACAAACAACAAGATTTCAGGTACAGAGGTAGTTTGGTGCAAAATAGAAAAACAGAAAAACGTAGAAAAAGTTAGTTACAAAATTTCGAGCTTCCAGCTCCCTATTTATAAGGTGCCTACCCCACTACTGTTGCGTTTAGACAGATATAAAAGAAGAGGAATCTCCCAATTTCTTTTACAGGATATTTACAACACAGTTTTCAAGAGCACTTGCTTCAACGGTTACAGGTTAGGGCCTTCCAAATGCACCATTCTGTATTTACACAAATATATTTTACATCTGAAGAACAGAGCCTTAATGCTCTACAATTCAACCATGGAGACTGGGCTCCCAAACCCTTACCGCCTCCTCAAGGCAACCTTTAAGTTACGAGATTAGAGCGTCGTAGCCCAATAAAATTTATACTTTCCAGCCTCTCTAGGCACAACCTACATTTAACAATACTGTATGAGTTGTATTTTAAGAAATAATACAGGGGTATCGAGTACCCATTCTACCGGGCCTTCCTGAAAAGGTACAGTTTAAAGTTACTGGTCCAAAAATCAAAAAGTATGGAGGCGGAAACTCGCGCTCCTAGAAATTACAAATTAAAACCCTACTTGGGCTAGTGGCCCGACGATGCAGATGCTACTCCCACACTACTGAGGTGACTAGATGGAGGAAATTTAAGTTAAAAGGCTTCAGATAGAAAACGGTTACAAAAACAAAGTCACCTCAAATATAAGTTGATAGGGAACTCGAAAGGTTGTCACACTCTCTATTCCCGAATTTCAGTTAATTTCACTTGATTTACTCGGAATTTTACATGCGAAGAAAGAGAAGTTTACATTTTAGGAAGTGGACTGTTACATACATAAAGATTGGAACATTCCCCTCGAATCAGCTTGCGGAGATAACTACTGAGGTAGAAAAATGGTGGCCATTACCTTAGCTGATGTTCTGCCTGCCGATGGATGCGGCATCCGCCTCCTCTCTTAGCACACACACTCAATAGCACGACGATCAATAAAACAAGTTAACTCGAAAAGGCGTCAACTTTTATACCTGAGAGGAAGGTGCGAGAAGACTCTGGACTAAAACCAGACACAACCTCTCACTTTATTCACAGAAAAAATAGGTACAAGAAGCATTTCATTGGCTGAAAATTAAATACACAAAATTTTTGATTGGCAAGAATCCAAAGTTGGCGGAATAAGTAAGAAGTGTTGCAAACCTTGAACTATCAAAAACAAAGAAAGTCAATTCAGTTCAGAAAACCTATGAACACAAAATTTCTTTAAATTTCTAGTTATTCCACTTTGCACCAGAGTGCATGACATCAGTTCTTAAATAGAGATATCTATGGAGAAAAGTTCCAACTTCTTGAAACAGCTGTTTTAAACTTTTAAATGTTAGATAGCGTTCTTCCAGGCGCTTCATTTAAACGTACGGGGTTGATGTATACCTCCCGGTAAAATTATTATTATTATTATTATTATTATTATTATTATTATTATTATTATTATTATTATTATTATTATTATTATTATTATTATTATTATTATTATGTTCTAACACCTTCTTCTTTTTCTTCTTAATCTGTTTGCCTCAAAAATGAAGAAATATCTCCTATAAAATCCCATCAAATAAAATGATGTGATCCCGCTGAAATAGCATACTAGGGACCTATGTTATATCTACATGCAAATTTATCTTTTGTACCTTACATTATGATACAATACTAAAATAATAATGATAATTGAAATGTACTCATCCTTCAGCGACCACGAGCACAGCTTTACAGGAGGGCACACCCATATATTTACTCGGTCTTCATGATGCCCTCAGCGATGTGAAGTCCTTTGATGACCTACTGGTGAGTCACGAACATGACGGATTGATCTCGTGCGAAGTTCTGTACGGTCTCTGCTATACGAGGCGAAATTTCGGCGGGCAGCTAAATGTCTCGTTCTCTCTGCTATACAGGGCGAAATTCCGGCAGACAGGTAGATATCTCGTTCACTCCGACGTTCTTGTAGACTCCTTATGTAAATCAGGGGAAGTTGTTTCATGTGAATGCGTTAGTTTATATCACACATCACATATTAAATACATGGTTGGATCTGCTCAATGACACGAGCACCCCAGCCTAATGACGGTTATGTCTCTGAAGCCCGATTGTTATTTTCTCCTCACCTACCTATCCTTCTTAGTGATAGTTACTCTAAGCCCTGAAGTTTTAATGGTTCACTTAGAAATATTACTGGATACGCTGGTAATGTGTTAACACTCTCCTACTGCATAACAATAATTCAGGCATACTCCACTGTACGCAGGTCGAGCTCTTTACTGCGTTAGGGATTTATCTGGCGATACACTGCCCTCATACATTGCCGACAATGGGCCGTTCATTCACTTTCCTAAACATTTCACGTCCGTTTCTGATACACTCTCTACGCGCACTTAGCTAAATACTTGCCTATTTATATTAATTGAGTCGTATTAGTTTAGCCATATATATGGCTCGATGCACGACCTCCTCGTCACACGGACCACGATCATCAAAGATTCGTACAGTATCTATTAAATTTGTTAGCAGCACACTGTACCTTACACTGTACACGCAAATAGCTTAATCATATTGTGGTTACATCCACATTAAATCACATATTTTATACATCACTGTAGTATACTGTTCGCACTTCAGAATGATTCCTTCACAAAGAACTCACACACATGTCACGACGAACTGGTAACGAACTTATGACGAACTGAAAATGAACTGGTGATGTCGGTTTCTCAGCTCCGTAATATTTAGGCAAGATACCCTGAAGGTGGCAGAGGGGGAAAACACGCCTCTTTCTCAAAATGCGCTCCGGTAATACGTGACGTACAGTAACGAACGGGGTATCAAATTACTCCCATTTTCACTGAGTGAATCTTATTAAAATAGCTTCGTAGATTCTCGATCAATCTTAAAAGCATCCTTTTAGTCACTGTTGATTGATGGTGACACGTGCTAGGGGAATCCTTGAGCTCGTTGCCGCTTTTAAGACCCAACGTCTTGTAACCATTAAGGCGCACCCTAGTTGCGGCGTAATTACCATTCATTCTATTATGTAGAGCACTTCTCGGCTTCACAGTTATGTGTAAAATTCTCTGATTCAAATGAATGTTTGCACGTGACTATCCGTTGAGTATTGTGCTATTTGTATTAATTGTCTGGTGAAAAACAATTGAATTCGGCGAGTTGGCATTGTTGAATGAATGAGGGATATACGGTATAATGTTAGTTCTTACGTTGGATATCCTCCATTAGCTCTGCTAGTGGCCTGGATTCTCAGTCACGCGATAACGCGTCTCCTTTCATCTCGCTCGGGGTTTGGAGTGAGAAAACTTCAAGTACAAGCGCTCCTGCAGTGCCTAGCTAGAATTAGAATTGGGTCGCGCGAGTCACCGTACTGTCATTCGTGTCCCGGAACGGGTGGAAAAATCCTAACTTGGACAATTTTTATCGTAGAATGACTCGGAAAATGGCATATTTCATCTCCTGGGTATCATGATATACTATAGGTTACGATGTGAACGGTCACAATATTAAGAATGAGACCATTCTGAGATATAATTTGACTGTATCTAAATTTTTATCGAGAAAGAAGCAGACCATGGAGGTTTTGATTCCTCATCTTCTTACGCGGTATAAGAAAGCAACCTACTGATGTAGCTAGTTTTGGAAGGCCCAATCCGGACACTCTACACCCTGAACCGATGAGCTTAGCCAAGCATACTTTAGGACAGGTGGTTGGTATATTGGAGATCATTTATAACACAGTTTCTCGTGAATACCCCTGGCAGAATAACAACAATATTGACACTAGTGCAGTGAGATATAAAACTGTTTTGTAGTCTTAGAGAGGTTGGAAAATCAGGTGATTAACAAACCGCAGAGCAATCTCCATTGCCTCAGGGGATACCGTTACACGTCAAGTGAAACTGCGTCTGAAGAAGCAGATCAATGTTTTCGAAATACATTATGCATTTATACTGTCTGTCTTGTTTGACATGGTATAAACATAAAATACTAATGCGTCTCATTTTGGTGGACGTGAAAACAAACACCATGTATGTTGGGTATTCAGCCCGAAGGCTGGTTTGATCCTCTGCAGCTCCGCCAACAGCTGTCATAAATAGCCTAGGCGTCACTGAAGAGACGTACTGGGGAAATGAGGAGTGAGGGAGTTTCCTGTTGCTTTCCTCACCGAGCCAGCCGTTGCTATTACATATCAGCCTGCCAAGTCCACTGAAATGCATGCACCAACCGACCCTATGAGCGATATTTTCACACCATTCATAAGAGGGACTGGCTGCATAAGCAATGGTATTACTAGCATCACTCATACCTCAGTCACTTTCATATTGTCAAACCCATGGATGAGACTTAGACAGGTCAATGAAAGTAACAAATTTGATATAGCCTGCACCAGAAGACATAGTGCACTGTAAACACTACATCTCGCCAGCAAAGCATAAAATACTAATAGGTCTCATATTGGTGGCCGTGAAAACAGACACCATAACATCAGTTACTGATGAGGTCATTACACAGTGGGAATTTAAAGGAACAGGGTCTTGTACTTTACATCATTTTGAGACTATTGCTCATGGAAAGCCAATATCTTTTATGTCTAAACATTCGGAGAACATAATAGATACATTAATTTGAGAGTTACATTAATTTATTCATGTTTGTATTCAACCTATATATTTAGAAGGAGACCATTCTGAGATATACTTTGACAGTATCCATATCCTTTTGCGGGAAAGAAGCAGACGATGGAGATTGATTCCTCATCTTCTTACGCGGTATAAGAAGGCAACCTATTGATTTAACTAAAAATTCCAGTAAATGGTGTTTAGTATCGATAAATAAAGGATGTCGTTATTTAAGAACAAGAACATTCTTATATAAGGAAATGATGTCAGCTGATTGAAATTTAAATGCTAGCACGAGAAGGTAAAAGCCGCAGAGTCTTTACATTTCAAGTACTGCATGAATCAGGAATAGTTACTCACAGAACAGCTGAAAGTTATTCATTGGAGGATAATCATAATTGTTCGAAACCATGAACTTACTCGAGTCAATGGTGAAATTATTTCCATACGTCACGTAAATTCAGTTATTAATAATGGACGTAATATCGTATCAATATCATTAGCTTTGCAACACTCAGAAATCAGGAAATATTCACGAAGATAACGAAGAAGTAATTGGGGGGGGGGTGTATGCAGTGAGTACTTCGTGGTTTTATTATTTGCATGCTATTTACGTTGAAGTTCTTATAGCATAATTTGAGCGTCATTGGCACTCAAAGGCAATGTAATTAATCTTTCTTGAAGGTAAACCTGCTGATGTCACCATCTTTTTTTCTGGAAATATTGTTCAGTATGTATAATTAAACGAATGTTACTGAAGAACAAGAACATTAGTGCATAAGGAAATGGTGTCAGCTGATTAAATGTTAAACACCAGCACTACAAGGCAGAAGAAGCAGAGCATTTAAAATTTAAGTATTGCAATTTTACATTTAATTATGTACTGTACAAGTAATTGTACTGCCAATCATGTTATTAAAATAAATACTACTGTATTTTATGTTACTTTAGCAGAATTCAATAATAAATTCCTTTAATACAATTAATTTAACTAATAATATTGCTGTACTAAGAAGAATTTCACCTTGTACAAAACATTTAAACTCTATGAACCGACAGCCTGGATGTTAGTCCCTTTAAAACAACAATCATCATCAAACAAATAAAAATAAGTAAAAAAAGGCATGTACAGGTTTTCCGAACCAAAGAAGTGGAATTCCACACACCTTCAAACATTAATTTTATTGAGTAAATATTTAATTTTCATGACCACATGAACATATTCAACGTACTAGGTAGGTACATTTCAGTGCATATGGTACATATCCAAGATAGATTAAGTACAGAACAAAAATTACCAACGCACACTAGTGGGATCCGAATCCACGACCTTCGGATTTCACATCGGATGCTCTTACCTACTTGAGCTATGATAACCCAGGTCACATTCGTTCTGTTGGAAATAATCCAAGCTGCAGGTTTGGCAGTACTGGCATCACAACAGTAGAGTGCTCGCAAGTCACCCGTTGAAGGCCAATTTAATGAATATTTAACTTTCACGACCACGTTATAGTCAGAAAATAACTTTAAGGTATTAGATTTTGTGATTTTATAAAAATAACACTGGGCTGTTCTCAATGAACAATAGTTTAGTTAATTCATAAGTTCCAATAGATACGATATTTCAGAGAGAACTTAGTGCTGGAAATATAATACTCCAGCCTATAACCATGCTCTTTGAAAGTAGCATTTTTGTAGTTACGCTCGTCTTGTTCTAAGGTTGTCGGCCTCCTTATGTTCTTATGATATTTTTAGTGCTCTATACACCTATAATGATATTTGGAACCAATCGGTCGTCACTTTGATAATGTGACTACCTTAGCAAAAGGTAAAACATATATGCTTGCAGTTTTTCGTGAATGTAGATACCGTGATCGTGGCCACAAAAACTCTAGTTTTAAGTGAAATTCGAATCGCAATGTCGTGACTTTAAATTTAAAAAAGAACGCACGGATCGGTTGGGATTTGAACTGCGGCTAGTTTGATGATAAGCTAGTCGTGGTATACGATTCTACCATTAGAATCACAATAAAATAGGAGAACATATTTTTAACGAAGCCGGGTGGTGGGTTTCGAATATATCTGTTTCCTAAGGCCACATTAGTCACTGATGATTTCAAACTTACACACGTCTACTTTTTAAAATGAATTAACCAATAACACCATTAACAACACTTCACAATTTACGTTAAGATTTATTATCAGCTTTACACACTGCATCTCTACAGTTTCTAATGTATTAAGTTCGTAGGTAGTGATTACGCATGGGGACCTGGCAGTCTATTCTAGTCATAGTACACAGGGGAAACTGTATCCTCTGGTGAACGGGTCTCTTCGGATAGCAGACAGGAATAGTCTATTGTGCTGTAGGGGCATTCACACAACCAGCAAGAACCCCAGAAATAGATGACCGAGACTAGATGACTCACTAGGTAATTTCTTCAGGGACTTAGAGAGAGATCAATTTGACAACAGAAATTATTTTTATTTGAATACATTTATTAAAATATTACTTTACAAGGAGTGATTAATTGAATACCATACAACCAAAAATTACCTTAACATGAAATTTCTGACCATCTGAGTGCAAAATATCCATAGTTTTCCCTCTCATAACATGTAAATATTAAGCACGGCGTAAGTCAAGAGCAAGTAATTTGCAGATGAGGTGATCCATATATTCTCTGCATAAATAATCTCAAATTGTGACGGACATTCTAGTAATTCTAGAGCCATGCTCTAATAATAATAATAATAATAATAATAATAATAATAATAATAATAATAATAATAATAATAATAATAATAATAATAATAATAATAATAATAATTTCAAAACGTAATTCACATTTAATCGAAAATAGTACCCAGACATACCAGGAGTTGCACTAAGGTATACGCAGCTATGGTTAATAGTAAGAGATGATTTTTAATACCGTGTCTGTTTTCATTTGAACTGAGTTGGGACCTATGGAGTAACAAACAATTCAGAAGAAGAAAACACACCAAGGAGATCATCCTTCTTAAATAAATATACAAACCCGTCTGTCATCTCAGAACGTGGTCTGCCATGTTTAATCCCTTACACAATCAAAGGAAAATAGGACATCGTGAATAAGGTACATGAATGAAATGCATTCGCGACTGAATCGAGACTGACTGACTGACTCTCGCCAGGTCCTCTCTTTACACAGGCAAATCGAGTATTTTCACATTTTCCACTTCCAAATAACTCTGTGTGCCTTCTACATTGTATCCAGCTTCCCACTTCTTCTAATAAGCTTACTATCCCGAGCCTCGACAATACGCTGGGGCCATTATTTTACTCACCGATGGCCCCAAACATACTGCTGCAGCGACGTCGGCATTAGCAGCAATCGCCGGCATTGAAGACTTCCACACCCCCTCTCACACCATTGGCTTTCGTTGCCACGATAATATTACCATCAAAACTAATACAGCAGGCCATAGTTGCATCATTTAATTTCCTTGCTGATAATGAGTGTTACAGTATGCATTCCACTAATCAATATGATGAGAAATTGTCATGATCGCACTATACACGAGACGAGGAGGCTATTTCCTCTGTATTTCGTCACTGTTTGCCCTAAAGTTATCCCGATAAGTTGAAAAAAGTATAGTAAATTAAAAATATCATGCATAGACAAAATTTACCCATAAATTGTTATTGCTTTGTGGCGAAGAAAAACATGTTTCTGAAGATACTGTTCAAAGTAGGGCCTTCATGTAATGGCATTGAATACCTAAATAATAGCAAAACAAGGAAAGTCACCCCCATACAGGCAATGAAGGCCCTTGGAGGTGTAACGATCACTCACCTATTTTTGGCTACCGTCATCTGGAACTCCATCTATGCTCATATACTCGCCGATGCTACATTCATCTAACCGGCCTTGGACTTTCTCTGCTGCCTCGCCGTGCATCCGTCCTGGTGAACTGCTGACTACACACTGAGTCTCCTCTGGGTTACGTCATCCGCTACGTCAGTGTCCGATATTTCTCGACGTTTTGTGTACTTTTTTTCCGGAACTTTCTGCAGCGGTATAAAGGCTTCCCCCACATACTCGGTCTTCAGTCCAGCACTGATTCCGAGTGTGGTTGGAGGGTCGTCTGAGGACTTCCCAGTATTTGCTGGGAAGCTCCACTTCTTTTATTTGCTGTATTGGGTGAGCAACAGAGTAGTTTATTTTATAATTACCACTATTATTCTTCTCCTATGGATTTTGGAGTTATCTTCATTTCTGTGGCCGGTTTTCTTTTAAGCCTGATATGAGTGATATTGTTCCTTAACAAATGAACATCGAGTAATATGCAATTTCAAGAGTTGGTGAGTGATTGAACTTGTGGCCTGGACGGTACAACTTATCACATAAAACTGTTCCTGCATTTGCCAATGTTTATACTCAGGCGACTCCCATTATTGTGATCCCCGTCCTTGGTCCTTCCCGTGCCTTTCTTCTCCCTTTGTTTACTTTTTTGGAAATCTGTGTCCATATTCTCCGAGGCGTATAGGTTACCGTGTTCATTTGATTGGTCACATATTATAACTTGTAAATGGTCTAGGGATTCTATTCTAATGTACGTCATTCACGATGAGTGTTTTCTTTTGTGTGTCAGGTTACAAAATTTTGAGTTGTAAAATTTAAAATTGATTCCCTTTGTAGAAACAATATACTGTTTTGATTAACCTTTTTTCTTCTTATTATTACATCCACTAACCTCCCATTGGTCCCAGCTCTTTTCTCCTTGAACGTCTTGTAAAAGAATCTTAATCAACCAATACGTTGTTGCTATAAATCGTCACAAAATGGTAGCAGAGTAACTCACCTGATTTATTTACTGTTATCTTTTTTCAATTTTTCTCTTTTTTTACTCTTTGTTACTGTGCTCCCTTTTTCAACATGGCAACTTTTTCCGATAATTTTCCGTTAAATTCTTCTGATAATTCTTTATATTTATCCCCGATTTCCCGGTCTCTACCTAATCCACCTTGTGCGGATTTAATTACTTTTGATGACACTTCGCCCTCAGAACCTTCATCCACCATTTGTTCGTCTTCGCATTCTAACACTTCAGACTTATTTGATCAAGACCTAAAACCAAAACTTCCAAGTACCACTTATCATTTACATCCTGAATCTTCTAGGCCACTCACCTCATCGCCTATTTCTCCAAATCCACTCATTTCCACATTAAATTTCGAGATTATTAAACAGTCATTAACACAAGTGCCTCCTTTAACTGATACAAATCCTCGAAATTTAACTATATGGCTATTTTTTGTCCGTAAATTTCTTAAAATTAACCTTGCCCCATTTTCTCAACTCATTAGTTTATTAACGTCTAAGACTACTGGACATTTAACGAATTTTTGGCTTGAAAATATGGCACATTTTCAGGATTGGGCTCAATTTCGCACATGTCTCCATAATTACTTTCTACCTTATGAGGTACGTCATACATTGAGTTTGGAATTTGTCCGCCGTCATCAACGTTCTGACGAACCTGTACACGATTATTTAGACTCACTTCTTACTTTTAGTGATGTTCTTAATATCGCTAATAATCCATCGGACTTAATTTCAATTGTTACATTTTATGCTGTGCCTTCTTTCCGACAACTTCTTCAGATACATTCTCCCCCTACCTCTTTGCTACAATTGTATACCGCAGCACAAGCTCATACGACTTACTCGTATGCAGATATTTCCTACTATGCTCGTGTACCACCACCAGTCTTACCTTCTGCTACTACCTCTCCCCCGGTGTCATTATCATTACCAATATCTCGTTCTGTTACAGTCAGTAAACCTATTATTTGTTACCGCTGTAGAGGTACAGGACATATAGCTAAATTTTGTGCCTCCCCCATCTCGGGAAACGCCCCCAACCCCCGTCCGTAGGCAGTGGACGCGTTCAAGGGGCAAATCTGCCTAATCAAATACATGCTTTTCATCACGACACCTTTCCCACTCGGCAACCTTTTCGATCTTCTTACACTAAACCGAGCGTAAAATATGATTCTCACATTTTTTGCTCATTACCCAGAACTTCACATATTGTAGTCTTGCTCCACAATATTCCTACTATTGCTCTTTTAGATTCTGGTTCAACGACTTCGTTAATTAGTTCAGAACTTTTCCAATCTCTTCAGACTATTTTTTCTCATCTTCAACTTTCTCAGTCTTCCCTTCGTTGTACTTCTGCATCAAATAATCTACTTCAGACCCTTGGCCAACTCAAGCTCAACTTAAAAATTCAACATTTTTCGTGGACCTATTCTTTTAATGTTGTAGAAAATTTATCATATCCATTAATTCTAGGATATGAGTTTTTTCGTCATACTGGTTTGGTACTTGATTCCTTTTCTTCCTCTATTCGTTTCACCTTTTCGGATATTAGGATTCCATTAGTGAATTGTTCTGATTTCCCTCTTTCACATCTTCCTTCGGTTCGTAAGGACTATGTGTATTGTAATCGTTCTCAATCTGCCCAACTTGATCATTTGTTAGTTGAATTTTCTGATGTTGTAACCTCTAAACTTGGAACCGTTTCCAATTTTCAAGCTCATATTGATCTCACTGATACCACACCTGTTCGATCCCCCCCCGTATCATTTGAGTCCGCCCAGAATGAAAATTCTTAATCAACTTGTAGAGAAAATGCTGGTTGACAATACCATCGTACCTTCCACTTCGGACTATGCCTCTTCCGCGTTCATTGTTGATAAACCTGATGGGTCCTTTCGTTTTGTAGTTGATTTTCGTAAAATAAATTCTAAGATCCTCTACGATGCTTACCCCATGCCTAAAGTTCAAACTGCGTTTCAACATTTTTCCAATGCACAGTATTTTTCCCTTTTAGATTTCAATTCGGCCTATAATCAAATACCCTTAGATGATAGTAGCTCTAAGTATACTGCCTTTATTACTCCTACCGGGCTGTATCAATTCACTAAAGTACCTTTCGGATTAAACCTTGGCTCACAAATCATGCAAAGATTTGTTGACAATCTTTTTTCTGATATAAAATATCAGTATCTATTTCCATATGTGGATGATCTTTTGATTTATAGTCCTGATTTTGACACTCATATTAAACATCTTCGTGAAGTACTTTCTCGTTTACGTTCTGTTAATCTTACCGTCAATCCTTCTAAAATTATTTTAGCTCAGACTTCCATTAAATTTTTGGGCCATATTCTGTCCAATAATGGCATTTCTGTTGATCCGGATCGGGTTTCTGCAGTTGATCGTATTCCTCCACCGAAAAATTTGAAGCACTTGCGAACATTCTTAGGTATGATTGGTTTTTATAGTAAATTTATCCCTCACTATTCTCACATATCTGAGCCACTTAATTTACTTAAACGAAAAGGCATGAAATTTCACTGGGGAGAACAGCAACAAACTGCATTTATTTCTCTCAAATCTGCCTTAACCAAAGCCCCTGTTCTTCAAATACCTGACTTTGATTTACCCTTTGAAGTTTTTACGGACGCCTCTGACGTTGCTGTTGGAGGAGTCTTAAATCAAAACCGAGACGGTAAACTTCTTCCTATTGCTTATTTTAGTCGCTTGCTTTCGCCTACTGAACGTAGGTATTCTGTTTATGAAAGGGAAGCATTAGCGTTAATCCTCACTATTGAGCATTTTTCGGAATACCTTGACCATCGGCAATTTCTTGTTCAAACAGATAATCAGGCCTTATCCTGGCTACTGAACAATGCCCCTAAAATAGGCAGGACCGGTCGATGGCTGCTCCGCCTTTCTCGTTTTAAGTTTTCTGTAAAATTCGTTTCAGGTTATCAAAATTCAGTCGCTGATGCTCTTTCTCGCCTTTTTGACCAGTCTCCCTCTTCAACTTTAGATCAACTTCCTTCTTATGAAATCAATGCGATTTCTTCTCTTATTGATTTTCCATTATCTTTTGACTCTTGTCATCAGCATCAGTCTACCGATTCTTACTGTAAAGATATTAAGATTTCTCTCTCTGCTACTAACTATGATGGACCTTTTCGGCTCCATAATGAATTGCTGGTTTTTAAACCAACTCCTAAATCAACCCCTAGAGTAGTCATTCCTTCCCCTTTACGTTCGATGCTGTTTCAGTATTATCATGGGTCTCCTACAGGGGGACACTTTGGGCGTACTAAAACTTATTCTCGGTTGGCATCTCAATTCTTTTGGCCCAATATGCGTAAGGATGTCTTCACTTGGGTTAAATCTTGTACTTTATGCCAAAAACACAAACCCCAGAACGCATTGTCCTTTGGTGCTCATTCCGCCACACCTTCTACTTATCCCGCTGAGAGGTATTATATTGATGTTGTCGGACCTATCACTAAATCTTCCCACGGCAATGCATATATTTTTACTCTGCTTGATGTTTTCTCTAAATTTTTGATTTTGCGTCCGTTGCGTACGCTTTCTGCTCAGACTATTATTCGACTTTTGAATGACCAAATTTTCCCTATTATTGGTCTACCGAAATACCTAGTTTCGGATAACGCTACCATTTTTACCTCACAATCCTTTTACAACTTTTGCTTTATGAATGGTATTAACAAGGTCTTTACCTCCCCCTACCATCCTCAAGCCAATCTTGTCGAACGATATCATAGAAATTTGAAAGTTCTATTGTCCATTTTTCATTCCGAAGATCAACGCCATTGGGATTCTGAATTACCTGCCTTTGCGCTAGCACTTAATTCTGCCATCAATAACTCCACCTCTTTTTCCCCGGCGAAATTGTTTTTGGGTAGAGATTTGCAAACTCCTTTAGATTTAACATGGGATCTACCTTCTTTGCTCCTTTGCCCCCCTAATCAAGTCACTCAAGTGGAGTGGAAAAGGGCCTTAACTAAATTGCACCAGGCACGGGAGGTCCATCGACGGGTTCACGACCGTGGGCACCGTCCATCAAAATTTAAACTTTTAGATAAAGTACTGTTAAAGAACCATCCTCAAAGTTCCGCGAGTGATCATGTATCTGCTAAACTTTGCCCTCGTTGGACAGGCCCTTTTTCAATCATTCGCTTCTCTACTCCGGTTTCTGTATTATTACAGGATGCAAATGATCCTTCCATTGTTAAAAAGGCCCATGTTTCGCAGTTGAAACAGTATTTTCAGTAATTTCTTTCTTTTTCTTTTCTCTTTTGCTCTACCCAGTGACCCTTCAACCCCACCCGGGTCAACTGGACTCTCCCATCTTGGTGAACATTAGGGAATGTTCCCCTTCTTTTGTTTTATTTTTTATATATTACTAGCAAGATACCCGTGCTTCGCTACGGTATTATACTGAAATTTATAATTGAATGCTTATTGTATTAGATATATAATCCGCCGAAATTCGCGATCTGACTCGTTTTCTGCGAGAATCGACCAAAATTCCCGATCTGACTGGTTTTCTATGATTTTACGGCACGTTTCCTCCCACTTTAAATCTTCCTTTCCAGCAATCGGTTTCGTACTTCCCGGGCTAGACTCAGGTATTCCTCCCGGTCAGTTGGGTCCGTAAATCTTTGCCATCTTTTCCTATAATATTTTTAATATGGATAAAATCCTTCAGGAGATCCGGCGTGGTGTCATATTGGTGCCTTGGCGGCACTGAACCCGCGGCCGGACTGCATTCTTAGTCATTACCCGTCCAGGAGCCGTTTCCAGCGCGGTCCGCACATTTGACGACGGTCCGGAATATTATTATTATTATTGTTATTATTATTATTATTATTATTATTATTATTATTATTATTATTATTATTATTATGTGTTGCTGGAATGGCTGATGACAGGGAAAACCGGAGTATCCGGAGAAAAACCTGTCCCGCCTCCGTTTTGTCCAGCATGAATGCCACATGGAGTGACCGGGATTTGAACCACGGAACCCAGCTGTGAGAGGCCAGCGCGCTGCCGCCTGAGCAACGGAAGATCCTTATAAGTACATTAATAACAGTAAAATCAATTGGTCTCACCTCCTTCTACACCCCACCGAAGTTAAGTTTATTTACCGCCAACCCCCCCCCCCCACCATAAAAAATTAAAAGAATGCTTGTTTCTTTATGTTTAAGGGAGATTCCAAACACCAATGTTCACGTCTATTACCTTCAGTTTTCAGATATAAGTATCCCCATAAAAATAATTCACTTTTTTTCACTTCATTTCACAATAATGCCCCCCCCCCCTTAAGTGAATTTTCCCGCAAATAATACTTGTTTCTTTAATAGTAAAGGATCTTCTAAATACCAATTATCACGACTCTAACTTCTTCATTTTTCGATTTACGTGTCCTCATGAAAGGAATTCAACTCCTTTACACTCCCGCCCTCCAAGATGGTTTCCCCACCAAAACGCGTTCTTCTTTGTTTTTAAAGGAGGTCCAAATAAGAATTTTCACGCCTGTAACAACTTTAGTTTTTATTAGATGTATGTATTCTCATACAATTCAGTCAATTAATTTTTCAATTCTTTCACCCCCCCCCCCCTTCATTGGATATTCCGACAATACGTGTTTCTTTACTTTTAAAGCAGATTGCAAATATCAAATTTCACGTCTGTAACATCTTCATTTTTGAGATATCAGTAGCCTAATTAAAATAATTCATCACCATTTTCAGTCACTTTTACCCGCCCCCCCCCTTCCACCCAAGTGGTATTTTCGAAAACTAAAAGTACACGTTTCTTTATGTTTAATAGAGATAAAAAATACCATTTTTCACTTCTGTAACATGTTAAGTTTTTTTAGATATACTGTAAAAATTCTCATTTTAAAATTTCACCCCTTTTAAGTTCCCCTTAAGTGGAGTTTCCAAAAAAAAAATCACCTATATTTCTTTACATTTACAGGAGATTTACACCCACTCTTTACGTCTGTAACATTTTACGTTTCCAAGATATTCTGTAGATATAGTCTTTCAAAAAATTCACCCCAATTTGTCACTCCTGTTTAACCGCCATTAAATGGCTTTTCCAAAAACTAAAAAATACGTGTTTCTTAATTTTAAGGGAGATCCCATATGCAAATTATCAGTTCTGTAATATCTTTAGTTTCTGAGATATGTGTATCCTCAATTAAGGCATTCAACCCATTCTTCACCCTTTTACACCCCTCCTATTAGGATTTACAGAAAACAAAAAAATGTGTTCCTTTATTTTTAGAGGAGATTCTAACTACCAATTTTTATATCTGTAAATTTTAAAGTTTTAAGGTGTAGACACACTCATTTTAAAAAATTCACCCCCCCCCTTTTCACCCCTCAATATTTGGATTTTCCAAAAACGAAAACATACGTGTTTCTTTACTTTTAAAGTAGATCCAAAATACCAATTTTCAGGTCTGTAATATCTTCAGGTTCTGAAATATAAGTAGCCTCATGAAAGGCATTCAACCCATTATTCACCCTTTTACACCCTTCCTATTGGGATTTTCCGAAAACAAAAGATTACGTGTTTCTTTATTTTTAAAGGAGATTCTAAATACCAATTTTTACATCTATAAACTTTAAAAGTTTTGAGATATAGATACACTCATTTAAAAAAATCACCCCCTTTTCACCCCCCCCCATTAATTGGATTTTCCACAAAAAGAAAAATACGTGTTTCTTTATTTTTAAGGAGATCCCAAACACCAATTTTCAGGTCTGTAATGTCTTCAGGTTCTGAGATATAAGTAGCCTCATTAAAGGCATTCAACCCATTTTTCACCCCTTTTCACTCCTCCTATTGCGATTTTCCGAAAACAAAGAAATATGTGTTTCCTTATTTTTAATGAAGATTCTAAATACCAATTTTTACATCTGCAAACTTTAAAAGTTTGGAGATATAGATTCACTCATTTTAAAAATTCACCCCCTTTTCACCCTCCCATTAATTGGATTTCACAAAAACAAAAAAATACGTGTTTCTTTATTTTTAAAAGAGATCAAAAGTACCAATTTTCAGGTCTGTAATATCGTCAGTTTATGAGATATAAGTACCGGTATCCTGATTAAAGGCATTCAACCCATTTTCCCCCATTTTCACCCTTTTTCATCCCTCATATTGGGATTTTCTGAAAACAAAAAAATACGTATTTCCTTATTTTTAAAGAAGATTCTAGATACCAATTTTTACATCTGTAAACTTTTAAAGTTTTGAGATATGGATACACTCATTTTAAAATTTCACCCCCATTTTCACCCCCTTACCGAAGGAATATCCAAAAATCCTCTCTTAGCGAGCACCTACATCATAATATGAATATATCCCCAAAATTTCATTTCTTTATGTCCAGTAGTTTTGGCTCGGCGATGATGAATCTGTCAGTCAGTCAGTCAGTCAGTCAGTCAGTCAGTCAGTCAGTCAGTCAGTCAGGACAAGCTATTTTATATATATAGATGTAAAACAAAAAAATTACCCTAGACCATATTGTGTTTGTTTATTGTAATTTTTAATACCCCCCCCCCCCTCTCTTCCTTGTGCCTTTATTATTTGTTTATTTAAACTTTGTTTCTTGCCGAGTCTGCTTTTGTTCCAGCTCCTCTTTTGCTTCCTTCCTCTTCGCCCGTCGCCATTCGTCGGGTCCATCTTGACTCCCGGAATCCTTCGGATTCCTGGCCGGCAGGGGAATATGTAACGATCACTCACCTATTTTTGGCTACCGTCATCTGGAACTCCATCTATGTTCATATACTCGCCGATGCTTCATTCATCTAACCGGCCTTGGACTTTCTCTGCTGCCTCGCCGTGCATCCGTCCTGGTGAACTGCTGACTACACACTGAGTCTCCTCTGGGTTACGTCATCCGCTACGTCAGTGTCCGATATTTCTCGACGTTTTGTGTACTTTTTTTCCGGAACTTTCTGCAGCGGTATAAAGGCTTCCCCCACATACTCGATCTTCAGTCCAGCACTGATTCCGAGTGTGGTTGGAGGGTCGTCTGAGGACTTCCCAGTATTTGCTGGGAAGCTCCACTTCTTTTATTTGCTGTATTGGGTGAGCAACAGAGTATTTTATTTTATAATTATCACTATTATTATTCTCCTATGGATTTGGAGTTATCTTCATTTCTGTGGCCGGTTTTCTTTTAAGCCTGATATGAGTGATATTGTTCCTTAACAAATGAACATCGAGTAATATGCAATTTCAAGAGTTGGTGAGTGATTGAACTTGTGGCCTGGACGGTACAACTTATCACATAAAACTGTTCCTGCATTTGCCAATGTTTATACTCAGGCGACTCCCATTATTGTGATCCCCGTCCTTGGTCCTTCCCGTGCCTTTCTTCTCCCTTTGTTTACTTTTTTGGAAATCTGTGTCCATATTCTCTGAGGCTTATAGGTTACCGTGTTCATTTGATTGGTCACATATTATAACTTGTAAATGGTCTAGGGATTCTATTCTAATGTACGTCATTCACGATGAGTGTTTTCTTTTGTGTGTCAGGTTACAAAATTTTGAGTTGTAAAATTTAAAATTGATTCCCTTTGTAGAAACAATATACTGTTTTGATTAACCTTTTTTCTTCTTACTATTACATCCACTAACCTCCCATTGGTCCCAGCTCTTTTCTCCTTGAACGTCTTGTCAAAGAATCTTAATCAACCAATACGTTGTTGCTATAAATCGTCACAGAGGAGTGGAAGGTAAAGGCTTCCACCATTGTTAACCTCGGCACGTGATGGGGTAGAGTGCTTAGCTCTATGCCCGGCCGCCTTTGCGCCCAGGAATTAACCTGGTACTCATTTTTGGTGTAGGCTGAGTGAACCTTACGGCCATATGCACCTCCGGAAGTGGAAATCTCGTTTCTTAAGTTTTACGACTTCCTGACGGGGATTCGAACCCACGTCCTTCCGAGCGAAACGAGCACGCCTTTACCGCCTCGGCCAGGCAGCCCCACCTAAATGATAAAACATCCTTTTTTATTTATTTCGGTGTAGGGTACAGCGTGTGGACATAGTGTGAGATGGTAACTTCAATAACATTTGGCGTAATCCGCACTGGGCAAATCCTTGTTGCGTATATTGGAATCTTCATCGTGATTGAAATTTTATCATTGTTGCCGTTGATTCTAACTATGCACACCGAGTTCGATATCTGCAGTCGCTTATGTGCGGCCAGTATCCAGTATTCGGGAGATAGTGGGTTCGAACCCCACCGTCGGCAGCCCTGAAGATGTTTTTCAGTGGTTTCCCATTTTCCCGCCAGGAAAATGCTTGGGCTGTACATTAATTAAGGCCATTCTTTACCATTCCTAGCCCTTTTCTGTCCCATCGTCGCGGTAAAACCTATCTGTGTCGGTGAGACGTAAAGCAACTTGTTAAAAAAAAAACTATGCATTAACGTCCACTACAGAGTACTCAAGCGTGAAATTGCACGAAATGTTTCACAAATTCAAATTTCTGACGGCTATTATGTCAATGGTCTAAACCACATTGGTTTTCATCCAACTTCTTCTCAACCATTGATCGCACCCTCCATTCCAAGAAGCCAGTGAATACACTATGTCTGGTACACACACAATGAGATACCTCGATAGTTGTTGCAGTCTTTCCTGTTCCCTTGCTTATAGATAGGTACAATTACTGCTTTTGTCCAATCTGAGCTGTAACACACAAAAATCGGACGGTTAGGTGATTGTCATTTTTCTAATTCTTTTTGAACTGGAGGTATCTTTTCGGTTTCCCTATATAAAACGTAAACTTTTACGGTCGATGTCTGAACAAAAATACCATTATCACATTTACAAAGTAGATACATTGTCATTTAAATGAAATTTGATTGATTAATCCATGGCCAGTCTTCAACGCGTTGACAAGCGCATACTTTATGCAAAGAAGGCAGCTGAATTAGGAACCAAAGAAGCAGGACCAAACAAAGACAAGAAAAATGTAGAAAATAAGTGGATTATGATATGGACATGAAATGTTTTAGAGTGCTAGGTTAACATTCATAAAATGCAAGTAAATCTTTAACCGTAATTTTATCATGATGTAAAATTTTCGAAATTTTTCACTTTCTTCGCAGAAAACATATGCCCGATCAAGTTGAAATTGTGTGCACTTATACATGCTTACAAACACAAAGTATTAAAGCAAAATGGAATTAATCAAAAGAAAAATTGAAAAAGGCCGCAAATAATGGCAAAATTTTATGTACAAATTCAAAAATGCATAAAATAGAAACCATATGCCCATCAACAATAAGTTTGCTTCACAAGCTGTATCAATATCTTTAGATCAAGTATTATAGATTGCATACAATTATCTATTGCGGCATTAGAGGAAAAGGTACAAATTCTACGTAATTTTCTAAAATCGTCAGAACATTTTAATGTTCATTATTTTTTAAAATATGTTTTAAATTTCTATAATTCACTGTCGGCACACAGCCATGGATGTTATTGATAACTTCTGAAAAACTCAAGTTTCTAGTTGTCATGGCCATCTAATAAAAAACGTTTTATTGAACAGTTGCTTTGTTGGCAAATCTACACTATCCGGTTTCATTAATAAACTTCATAGCGATAAAAATTGGTGTACTGTATACAGAGAGCGAAACGTAGATATCTACTCTATAGAGAGTGAATATGGATCAATTTGGGGTAACTGCATTAACTAAAAGACAACGCGTAAGAGATCCTTCGCGGGACACCGACCCAGCAAATATACGGTATGCAGGTACAGTCGTATTACATCGGCTGGAAAATTTAGAATCTGTGCCATAGATCATAGACGAACATGAAGATTGCAGACTAACATAAGCAAGACAGCGATCCAGTGAATAAACGTTATATAGATACAGCCAAATCAAAACAGATTATGGTTTTCATGCCACAGTGCGATTCGTGAAGGATCCTCATCAGGACTAAAAGGTATGTAGATACAGCCATATTACAACGGATAAATGATTTAAGTCGCTCTCAGTCTATGACTTTTATTTTACAAGTAACGAACGGGCCAATGGAATACAGACATGTAAAGGCAGTATCACTGTACGAGTTACAACATGATGACTACTATTTTTGCCTTTGGTATGATGGTACTATTCGCATACTGGGACATAGACCAGACGAGCATCATTTAAACATTTGTCGATATAGACCGTCTATTGCATTGAATAAAGACAGTGAATGTAAAAGCAAGAGTTAAATTATAATTTCATTGCATACTAACAGACGAAACAAGGGATAGGGAAAGACAAGCAATGGCATTCTACTGCAAGTTGCATTCGATTATACGGTACCGAGAAGATAACAATTCTGTATCTATGCTACTGAATCTCGCATATGATATTGTGGATGTATCACAGAGTATATAAAATCGACAGTGTAAAAGCACGGTTAAGCAGCGATACAACCAAGTTCCAAAGCTACAAGCAAAAAAAAGAAGAAAACGAATGAACTACAACGTGTTTTACAAGCAGCGCGCAAGAACATATAACATTCTGCGTCATAAAAGGGAACATCATAATTCTGAAATTATTATTTTCCTGATTGTCCAGAGATATTTAACAGAATTTATCATTTGAAACGTCATATGAACACTATACATTCACAATCAATGAGTAAAGTAGAACCTACATCAATTAAGAGTAAACGAGCTAACAAACAAGAAACTAATAAACTGAAGGCAGAAGAATTGCGTACCACGATGAACATGAAATCGTCTCATGATTAAGGCGCTTAACCAGCATTGAAACGCTATAACCAGTGCGATATGGATTTACTTGCCTCCAACTTCCATAATCATTTACGGAGCAATATTTATCAAAATTAGGCAAGTGGTACAATAGATGGTAAAAACATTGAGAAAATTGTTAGCACTTTCAAAAGCCAAATACCAAGTTAAAAAATTTGCTGTAGTGACAATACTAAAAACAATGATACATTCTTGATATGCGTTGAACCTGTTGTATGTCACTTACTAGATGATGCATCAGCTGAACACAAAACGTTCAAAGAAAATTAATTATTTTCGGATTATATTCGGCGAGATCAAAAAGTTTCCGTTTGAGGGCGTTGCTGCAGCGGACATGTACCGTAGCGCGACTTCGATGCATGTATATAAAGACGGACGTGTAAGCAAAGGGATTAGTGTGACAGTCGTGTCGTGCTGAGGGGCGTACGTTAGATTCGACCAAGTGAAATATGGTGAAGTTATAACAAAATGCGTCCAAACAGGACCAGCGTGCTATTATTCTGTTCTTGGGTGCTGAAGGACAAACACCGGTGGACATCCATCGGAGAATGAAGGCTGTACATGGACCAGCACTTCTGCCGAAAACCACAGTTGTAGAATGGTGCACCAAGTTCCGTGCGGGTCGCGTTTTGACACAAGACGCCCGTCGATATTGGGAGGCCAGCCTCATTCTTTAGGGAAAACAACAACGTCGTTCCTCAGATGCCTCCTGTAGTAACGCTGTCGCACATGGTCAAAAGTATTGTTCACTCCCAAGTCGCTGGCAGTGGCGCCCGCATGCAACTCGATCACCACTTCTTTCCTCATAGTTCGAAGGATTATCACCTGGGAAATCCGTATTTTGCCCTCGGTAGACTCTCACACGCAGATAAGTACCCTGTCGCTGATCTTCAGAGATGTCCACTGAGCCCAATACGCCACGAAGTTTGGACTTCATTCAGCGACGTACTTCCATTTTGGTCGCTGTCGCGTCTCTACATCCCGTATAATCTGCCCGATGGCGCCGTACTTCAGCTGCTCCCTCCTCAGAGCGTCTCTATCCCAGCCGTCAAGGCCCGGACGTCCATTACACCCGCCTGCCTCTCAACTTTCTAATAGTACTCGCAGTCCTCGAAGTACGGCCTTCTGGGTGGAGTACCAACGTTGCAGTGTCTCCTTTTGGTCGGAGTTCGACAGTGAAATCGTACTCTTGGAGTTGTTGCACCCAAAAAGAAGTCAGCCCGTCCAGGTTATGGAAGCTCGGAAGCCAGGTAAGGGCAGACTGCTCGGTGCATAGATGGAATGGCTGCCCATTCAGGTACTTGTGGAAATGATCCAAGGTCTTCACGATGGTCAGTAGTTCTCGACGCGTCACGCAGTATTTCTATTCGGCATTAAGTAGCGTTTCACTGCAGTAGGCAATCATATTCTCCTGGCCATCCTGTAGCTATAACAGCACCGTGCCAGTTCCCATATCGCTGGAATCGGTGTCCATAATGAAATTCTCCCCAAGCTGGGGGTACACACGGATGGGTGCCTGTACACAGGGATTCCCTCAGGATGCGGAAGAATGTCTCGACTTCTGATGATCATTGGACCAGCTTTCTCTCTTCGGTGAACAGCGTATGTGGATTAGAGATATCAGCGTAGTCATCTATGAACCTGCGATTGTTGGAGCTAATTCCGAAGAAACTCCCGAGTTCTCACTTGTCCTTCGGCCCGGTCAGCCCCTGACTGCTTCTAACTTCTCCGTGTCCGAGGCTACTTCCTCGGATGACACGATGTGGCCCAGATAGTGCACCTCCCTCTGGAACAGCTGGCGCATTCCATAGTTCAGCTTCAGATGAGCTCCTCGAAGTCTCTGGAACACTCTCCGGATGTTATTGCGCCGTCTCTTTCTGATGTCCTAAATTGTTCGGAGGATGAGATAGATGACATAGCACTCTAAATGGGTAGCTATCCTACCATCGACCTAGGAAAACGTAGAAAATACCGAGACAGTCCGCGTGAGATTGGGGGAATCATAGTATTAGCTATGGTCATTATGGAGCAACGGACTGGTTCATATTTTTTTACAATTTGTTTTACGTCGCACCGACACAGATAGGTTTTATGGCGACGATGTGAAAGGAAAGGCATAGGAGTAGGAAGGAAGCGGCCGTGACGTTAATTAAGGTACATCCCCAGAATTTGCATGGTGTGAAAATGGGAAACTACGGAAAACAATCCCCAGGGCTGCCGACAGTGGGGTTCGACCCCACTATCTCCCGGATGCAAGCTCACAGCTGCGCGCCCCTAAACATACGGCTAACTCTCCCGGTGGACTGGTTCATAATGTTGCGACGTCTAGAGCTTTATACAAGCCCATTATGCATAACAGACAAGGAAAGTTCTCACTCCTGGAATATGAACAAATAATATCCTGAAACCAATTATGACAGCTGGTGATACCTTCATCGCAATCGAAACACATTGAATGTCTCCTTAAATGAGATGCCTATGACATCGATACTGGGCCCCTTAAATCAGCAATTATTAGCGAATACTTCGTTATCCGCAAGAATCAGCCTTTATGATGCCGAGTTCACACAGAATATTGCACACGAGCAATAGGTTGGTGATGGCCATCACTAGTTTGCGAGGTAAATTCAGACGTACAAATTGCTTGCTCTTTTACATAGTTAATACTAGCTGATGTACCCGTGCTTCGCTACGGGATTCTCAGAAAGACTGACTTGGTGGTTTTCCTAACTTAATCCAACATAGGTCATTACAAAAACGTCAGTAGGAATGTAGCGATTGAAAGCAATGTTATCATATAAAATACTCGATCAAATGAAACACCGCAAACTTTCTCACTTTCAACGAACAGTACTACGGTGCCGATCTAAGAGTCCGAAGTTCCAGAGCTGGAATAACCAGGTCGCAGACTGCCGTGAACACTCCTCTGTCATTATTCCGTTAAACATGCACACACCGAGCTCGATAGCTGCAGTCGCTTAAGTGCGGCCAGTATCCAGTATTCGGGAGATCGTGGGTTCGAACCCCACTGTCGGCAGCCCTAAAAATGGTTTTCCGTGGTTTCCCATTTTCACACCAGGCAAATGCTGGGGCTGTACCTTAATTAAGGCCACGGCCGCTTCCTTCCCACTCCTAGCCCCTTCCTGCCTCATCGTCGCCATAAGACCTATCTGCGTCGGCGCGACATAAAGCAAAATAACAAAAAAAAAAAAAAAACATGCACACTACTCATTCCAATCAGTGCCTCCGAGTAGGGATTGAATAGCTCGAATACTATGATGAACCAATGTGTTACAAACCAGATATATCAGAAAATGTATGAACCAGAGGAATGGCATGCTACTTCCCGCCAATATACAGGCAGGCTGTTTCAGTCGGTACGACCAGGCGAGTTGGCCGTGTGGTTAGGGGCGCGCAGCTGTGAGATTGATATATATAGATTTATCTATACGACCACTAATGACATAAATAACTTATTTGAGAATTACATTTCAGGCCTTCCCCTAAACTACCATTTCACTCAGCGTGAATAAAATAATTTATAGCCCAGATTGTAGTGGATCATCACCCGACATTACATGACGATTTTCATTAAATTCTCTTCAGCCGTTTCCTCTTGATGCGTGTACATACATACATATAGATGGACAGACAGAAATTACGGGAAAGTAAAAAAATGCATTTCCTTGTTACTGTAGACATGACAGATACAGAAATACCATTCATTTCAAATTCTGAGCAATGTACAGGCAAAACACTTATTTTATATATAGATTACATTTCAGGCCTTCCCCTGAACTACCATTTCACTCAATGTGAATTACATTATTGATAGCCTAGATTATAGTGACATATTCCCAGACTTTGCATACCAATTTTCGAGAAGATACGACCACTAATACAATAAATGTTTGACAATTAAATTTTAGGCCTTCCCCTAAACTAACATTTTTCTCAGCGTGTATAGCCTATATTGTAGCGACTTATTTCCAATGTTTGTCTACTGATTTTCATTAAGGCACGACCACTAATAACATAAATATTTGAGAATTAAATTTCAGGCCTTCCTCTGAACTATCATTTCACTCAGCGTGATCAAAATAATTTATAGCCTAGATTGTAGCGGTTAATCACCCGACTTTACATTCCGATTTTCATTAAATTCTCTTCAGCCGTTTTCTCGTGATGCGTGTACAGACAGACAGACAGACAGACAGAAATTACGGAAAAGTAAAAAATGCATTTTCTTGCTATTGTGAACATGACCGATACAGAAATACCATTATTTTCAAATTATAAGCAATGTACAGACAAAACTCTTAATTTATATACAGGGTGAAGCGAAATTCGCGCACTCAGGCGTCGCAGCGCGACTGCTCACATGCCAGCAATAAAAAAATGTCTCTCACAAAAGTTCGTCCTTCGAGTATATCCGGCAGAAGAAGGGCGTTGAAGAGTGGCAATCTGGCAACACTGTAACCACATGTAGGGTAACTACCTCTGTCAGCACGGACTCTTTGTGCTGTACAGTTGGTGCAGTGGTTACAGTTTTGGGTTAGCATTCAGGAGGTAGAGGGGTCGATCCTGGGTTGAAGCGTATTTTTTTTATTTCATAAATGTAGTCCAGGTGGTATGGTATCTGGCAACTTAATCGTCAACAGCCATTGCAGCGGGTCCTCTAGAAACCCTTTGCACTTACATACTACGATCCTACAAATGGACGAACAATCGTTTCCCTTGGTCAGCTTTGAAAGACGTCCTTTCCACGTCGTGGGCGTGAATTTATTCGCACAAATTCATATACTAAATGCGAAACCTGTTTTCTTTCTACCGTCCTCCAACGATCTCATAGATTAGTAGCAACTGTTATTCTTGCCTCATTCAAGTCCATTGTATTTCGTAAGGGCTTACGTTACCAGTAGGCCTAGCAAGGTATTTGTTGTGTTCAGCGTTACAAAATGTTGTAAATGTAGGATACATGAGACCTAAGGTACGGTGTCTTACTGTATTACAGTATGTAATGTCCGATGGAAATTAGTAAACAAAAAATTGCGCCTTAACCCAGGATCGAACCCTCTACCACCTGCATGCCAACCCAAAACCCTATCCAATGCACCAACTGCTCAGCACGGATATATGATGCTGACAGAGGTACTTACCGTACATGTGGTTACAGTGTTGCCAGATTGCCACTATTAAACGTCCTTTCTCTGCCTGATATACTCGCAGGACGAACTTTTGTGAAAGACATTTTTTATTGCTGGCATGTAGGGAGTCGCACTGCGACGCCCGAGTGCGCGAATTTCGCTTCACTCTGTATATAGATTACATTTCAGGCCTTCCCCTAAACTACCATTTCACTCAGTGTGCATAACATTATTGATAGCCTAGATTATAGCGACCTATTCCCCGACTTTGCATACTAATTTTCGTGAAGATAAGACCACTAATACAATAAATATTTGACAATTAAATTTTAGGCCTTCCCCTAAACTACCATTAATCTCAGCGTGTATAGCCTATATTGTGGCGACTTATTTCACATTTTTGTCTACCGATTTTCATTAAGACACGACCACTAATAACATAAATATTTGAGAATTAAATTTCAGGCCTTCCCTAAACTACTATTTCGCTCAGCGCGATTAAAATAATTTATAGCCTAGATAGTAGCGGTTCAACACCCGACTGTACATTCCGATTTTCATTAAATTCTCTTCAGCCGTTTTCTCGTGATGCGTGTACAGACAGACAGACAGACAGACAGAAAGACAGACAGACAGAAAGACAGACAGACAGACAGACAGAAATTACGGAAAAGTAAAAAATGCATTTTCTTGTTACTGTGAACATGAACGATACAGAAACGCCATTCTTTTCAAATTCTGAGCAATGTACAAACTCTTATTTTATATATAGATTACATTTCAGGCCTTCCCCTGAACTACCATTTCACTCAATGTGAATAACATTATTGATAGCCTAGATTATAGCGACCTATTCCCCGACTTCGCACACCAATTTTCGTGAAGATACGACCACTAATACAATGAATATTTGACAATTAAATTTTAGGCCTACCCCTAAACTACCATGTTTCTCAGCGTGTATAGCCTATATTGTAGCGACTTATTTCACATGTTTGTCTACCGATTTTCATTAAGACACGACCAATAATAACATAAATATTTGAGAATTAAATTTCAGGCTTCCCCTAAACTACCATTTCACTCAGCGTGATTAAAATAATTTATAGCCTAGATTGTAGCGGTTCATCACCCGACTTTACATTCCGATTTTCATTAAATTCTCTTCAACCGTTTTCTCGTGATGCGTGTACATACATACAGACAGACAGACAGACAGACAGACAGAAATTACGGAAATGTAAAAAATGCATTTTCTTGTTATTGTGAACATGACCGATACAAAAATAGCATTCTTTTCAAATTCTGAGCAATGTACAGACAAAACTCTTATTTTATATATATAGATGATAGTATTTGAAAATGAAAAATGGAAATATATTTAATTCCCAAAATGCTGTCAGCTGGAACCGGGGTGAGGTGTATATATTAGGGACCACTGTTGCATTTAAATGAAGTGTATTTCTTGTAGTGAATGTATTACACCACACAACCAAATAACAATGTAACCAGTTAACCTATATATATTAGATAAATCGAGAATGAATGGAGCATTCGATATTATTATTATTATTATTATTATTATTATTATTATTATTATTATTATTTATGCTTATACTCCGAATCCTTATTTGGTCTTCAAATTTCACCTGGAAGGTGCCTGTGTAAATAAGTCATATCATATCTTCCAAAATATTTAATTTGCAGCGAACATTTAATATAATGAGTAACTGTTATATTCACAACTTTTTATTGTAATCACTGCTTAACAGTAGGCAATGCTATTTACAAAACGGTCGTACCACAATTAGTATTATAGTTTTATTGTGTAGAAATTGTAGTAATATATAATTCCCGCATGAGTTTTGATTTGTTAGTTGCAACGAAGAATCGTATACGTAGCGTTATCTATAATGCAGATGCACACATTCATGGAGAACGAATGTATTCTCTATATTCTCCAGGCATATTGAAAGGATTCCATGTGATGCAAATCGCAACCCATCACTAGTAATCATAATCATCTAAATGGCGTACATGATTAGGTGCAGGCATCCGACGCTCCAGTTTGATGGAATGAATCTTGCACATCTGCCTGACCGTTTCAATCTGATTAAATACGAGGAACCTGTGTACAAAATAATATACAAGGTTTTGGGAGATAAGTATGAATAGCTTGTATGTGGGTTGTTAGCAGGGCCTGAATACATATAACGTTAAAAATAATGTCCTCTTCCAAAATTAAAAAAATGAATTTGAAAATGTATGTTTGCAGCTCGGGTAGTATTTAATGATGAGCGACTTACGGCTTTGCTGACATACAATACAATATTTTCCAGTATGAAAACGTTCTCCCTTTTATACGTAGAACGTTTTCATAAAACTTCCGCGTGCATACTACCTGAAGCTGCAATAAGGTGGTGTAACACGTGAATGCATAAGTCTTTTCGGCGCCATGCCTGCGAACAGTACGCAGGGTATGAATTTAACACATACAGTACGTCAGTTTGTTCGTCTGACATAAACCTACTAACACATACAAGTTGAGTCCGCCAAACACTAGCGTCTGTTGTAATCTATCAGTTTCATGTCCGTATTGATACTTAGTATCTATAATCACAAAGAATGGGTACTGTCCACCTAATCAATACTTTATTATATCTTGTTACTAAGCAGTACCGGTTTCGACCTTCACAGAGGTCATCTTCAGCTGGTCATAAGATCTAAAGTTAACTTAAAATAATTTTAAAAACATTACTAAATCTAATGAAGAATGTCACATGATGTGAATGATAAGATTAAAATATACAATATATAAAATATACAATGATATGATGTATCTTCTGGTTAAAAACAAGCATCAAAATTCTATGACATGTATGTGTTACTTCACCTCTCCGTTACCGCAAGTACTAGCCCTAGACGTACACGGAGCAGTACACGACGTGCTCCCTAACAGTACACATTCGACCAGTCAACAGGATTATGTAAGTAAACACTTATTCCACACGTTCATTAGACATTCCACTGAGAAAATTCTTATACTTCATTCTTCTCTGTTCTCGCAGATTACTGAATGTCCAACAACAAAACTACAAAGAGGGAGCATCTGCACCTACTCAATATCTTTTAATGAGATTAGTACCAAGAAAACTAATGACAGACCATAATACTTTCATGTTCATTATTCAACATTCTTAATCATATGAACTTAAAAGAAAAACAACATACATATTTGAATATTCTAGAATGCTTGGTACAAACATATCTGTGAATGTACAAAATTAATATAATTCCAAAACGTACCGCAAGAATCATGTGAACCTTTTTTTCGTATTATAATGTATTATTTGATAAATTTTATTACATCCATATCATAGAATGTTCCAGAATGTTTAGTATAAACATACCAATGAATGCATAGAACGATTCACCAATATGAACTGAACTTCAAAGTGTACTTCAAGAACGCCATAAACATTTTACTTGTTGAAGTTGTATTTCACCGAATTATCTACTACTCACGAACAGTACACTAGAATTTTATGTAACACATACATGTCATAGAATTTTGACGCTTGTTTTTAACCAGAAGATACATCATATCATTGTATATTTTATATATTGTATATTTTAATCTTATCACTCACATCATGTGACATTCTTCATTAGATTTAGTAATGTTTTTAAAATTATTTTAAGTTAACTTTAGATCTTATGACCAGCTGAAGATGACCTCTGTGAAGGTCGAAACCGGTACTGCTTAGTAACAAGTTATAATAAAGTATTGATTAGGTGGACTAGCGTCTGTGTTGTATCGTTCAGTGATCATGTCGACGTTTGTGCCTGAAAAAGAACATTTGCTGCACACACTGCTTTTCTTATTTAATCAAAAGAAAGTGGCTGTGGACAGTCATCGTTTGCTGGTGGAAACATATTGTGAATACACTTTATCTATTGGAACATGTTAGTCATGGTTTCAACAATTTAAACGTGGTGATTTCAATGTGAAAGACAGTGCGCGCTCTGGTAGACCAGAAAAGTCCAAAGACAAGCAAGCGCGGAGAAATCGTTAATGCAAAACGCTGTCGCTAACAAATGATTAATTTAATTCACGCATTGACCGAAAGACGACCGGAATGGGCCAGAAAACATGCCAAAGTGATTGTGTTACACGACATTACGCCGTCTCACACAGCAAAACCAGTGAATGACACCTTGAAATCGCTTGGATGGGACATCCTTCCGCACCCGCCGTATTGTCCCGACCTGGCGCCATCTGATTGTCACATCTTCGCATCGATGGGGCACGCGCTCGCAGAGCAGCACTTCAGCAGTTTCGAGGAAGTTGAGAAATGGTTCGACGAATGGTTTGCTGCAAAATACAAGCAGTTTTTATGGCATGGTATTAATAACTTACCTGAAATATGGGAGAAGTGTGTAGAAACCAATGGCCAATATTATGAATAAACAAAAGGGAAATTTCCCTTGAAAATTACGTGTTTTCTTTACCACAAAAACCGGCAAAACTTATGCATGCACCTGGTACTTAACACTATCTCTTGCACATGGTATATGCACACGTTCTGAAGCCACTGTGAAGTGACTTGTACAGTTGTAGTGCAGTGATCTACTTAGAATTGCTTCTTACACATTAAGTATGCATACTACCTGAAGCACGGCGGGTGGCATAAGCTGAGATGCAAACAAAGCTACTATCTACCCCACAATCATTGCACTGTACTTCAGATTCCTCCCTCGGAAAAACTGTTTGCTAAATTGTAAAAATATCATAATTTACGAAACCTCCATACCTTCCATAAGGTTATTTGTAGCTATCTCTCAAGTACCCTGCATTGGGGTGTAACGGAATCACTTTTAAGGGGAAAATACCGACAGTTTGGGGCACATTCTTGCTGGCTATTTAATATCACATTTACACCCATTGTTTTTTAATTGACACTGGTACAAAGAATAGATAGGACAGGAAAGGAGGAGTTTATAACCCTAGGCTTTGTCTGATATGCAAATGGGAAATACGGAAGGCTGTCTTCAGTGCTGCAAGACTGAGGAAATGCGAACACAGTACCTTCCGAATCCGAGTCCTGCACAGCCAACTCACTCCGATGTATCTCTTAAGACCGGTTACGGTAGAAAGGACGTTAATTTTTACTACCGAGCTCGATAGCGGCAGTCGCTTAAGTGCGGCCAGTATCCAGTATTTCGGGAGACAGTGTATTCGAACCACACTGTCGGCGGCCCAGAAGATGGTTTTCCGCGGTTTCCTATTTTCACACCAGGAAAATGCTGGGTTGTACATTAATTAAGGACACGGCCGCTTCCTTCCTATTCCTAGCCCTTACCTGTCCCATCGTCGTCATGAGACCTGTCTGTGTTGGTGCGACGTAAAGCAACTTTTAAAATAAAAGGTAACTTTTGCTATTTTGCTGAGTAAATGTTCGGAAAGTATTAACGGAATCAATAACCCGTCTTTAGATCTCCCTGCGTAGGTCTATATAAATATTTTATTTCAGAAATAATACAAGTCAGTGAACAGTAACACTTAAGTAATTGCAAAAAATCTTCCTACAACGACTCTGTTATCATAAACACACTGACCACTTTTTAAGGGTTTTGTGTCATATTTAAGATGGGTTTGTCTTTTTGTTTAATAACGACAAAATTCTGAATCGTACCTTAACATTCATAAAAAAGCGTTGACTTACGTTCTTTCTGAAATAAACACGTTGTTCAACTAAAACAATGATTTTCAAAATATTTTGAAATATATTGAAACACAGAAACCATATAAATTACTAACTGAAAGGTTACCGGTATATTTAATTGAAAATTTAGTACATACAAAACTAACGTATTAATCTCTAATAATTGATAGTTCCAGTCCCTGGAAAGATGCAAAAATTAAATTATGTACACACCTGTCAGTTCTGTAATATAATATAATATAATATAATATAATATAATATAATATAATATAATATAATATAATATAATATAATATAATATAATATAATATAATATTGTATTTTCTTCTTCTTGATGGGTATTCTCCTTTATCTTGAAAATGTCATTAACTCATTTCTTTTTTCCTGGAAGGTGTCCTCTAGATAGGGAAAAATAATTAATCTTCAATTTTTATACGGAGCATATGACGCTGTAGGCGATCAATAATAACTGTGGTGTCTGAAATGTATATAATGGCTGATTTTTAATCCGAACTCCTATTTTTTACATTCGAGGGCTGTCACAGTCTTCGTGTAATATCTTCAACATCAACACATGAAATCTATTATATCAAAATAATTTGGGATCAGTATATCAAGTAGGTTGTTATGTGCAGAAGCAAATGCTTATGTGGTACCTGCATTAAAATCCATTTTCTATGGCCATCTAAAACTCTCAATAATAACCTGACTTACGATTTTTATATTAAAGTGATAAATATACATGCACAGATGGAAATTTCACTGTTAACTCAAAAGGCCCAAATGTGTCCGAAATAAATGATTCGTATGTGATTTAACTGACTTCAACAAGTTCTTTACGAACTGTCCCAGTGAACTTAATAATTTCACCGTCGTTGTGCATTAGAAGCAACAGCTCATTTTTTAAATTGAATACATCTGAGTCGTGATGAATCTGTTACAAATTCTTTATTTTCCTATTGGCGTCTTGTGCCCTCGGCGTTCTTTTCATTCACTTGTCTTGTCCAATTTATCTGGCACTCTTGCTGTCCTAGTTTTCCGCTCTGTTAAGCACCTCCTCTACACGCCGTCGCGTCTCGTGGCGTCCTGTACTCCGCTGGCGTCACTGCGGGTCACCACTCACGTCACAGCAAATCGCTCCTCTGCTCTCCATCATTTTTGCAACAAGTTCACTTCACCTCGCGGCTATGTTCGTTATCTTCAAGGGCTGGACAGTAATTTACTTAAATTTAATTTCCTGAGTTAATCAAGGCGCCTCAAGCTTGAATGCCGATGGTTTCATTCCCCTTCTGATATAAAATTAAAATATGGAGTTGAGAATTCTCTCAGGATATTCTTCAACAACTCGACACAGATGACAAGAGATGGCATTCTCTCAGTAAGAAGTTTTGAGGATTAATGTTTGAAAGATTTCAGAACCTGGATACAGTCCTTAGTCGTTCATGAACTCACATCCAATTTGAGCAGTGTTAATAAGAATATATATAATCTAGAAAATCTGAAACTCACGATAACGGATTCCTTTAGTGTTTACTTTTTAATATTAATTATATTTATATCTTAACAATCGATATAGATTGTATACAACACTAATATGGACGGGAGTTCTCAATTTAGTGTTAATGCCATTCTGAAGAATAAAATATGAACAAAAGGATTCAAACCCAACTTTTATTTTAAAATCCAGGAACAAATTTAGGTAAATTAATCCGGAGATATGAATAACTGGAGATTAGTCACAGACACAGCCATAAAAATACAAAGTTTTTGTTCAGACTGTATCGAAGAATAAAATCAACTCAGGGTATTATTCGAAAGCACAGACTGATGTTACTAGATGTCATATTGTAGAAAGGATCATACAACTCGTGCATAGTAACTGAGATAAAAATTTCCGAAATGTACCAGTAGTTCATAGGCCATATGGTACATGTGGCAGCGAACGTACCGGTACTAGCATAGTACCGTAATTAAAACATTAAAGGTGATTTCATGCTTGTAAATTCTGAGCTTTGCAAAACAGACGTGTTCAAATTGCAAGCCTGGAAAGGAACAGTTATCTTCTATCATTCCATGTTGAAGTTGCCCATATTTCGTTGCATTTGTGCTTATGGAATAACATTATTAGAATTTCGCAAACCAACACATCAAGATTGTCTGATATATTATAGGATGGGTCACTTCGGACTTTGCTGTGTGTCCAAATCCACGCCATGGGTTGCTAAAAGTCGCAACCGTATATTATCACGGCCATATTGATGCTAACGACAGCAAGATGAACACGGATGATGGACCTGAATAATCCAGGAAAGTGTTATAAACGAGAAAACACTTAAAATGTATAAGTTAGGAAAAGGAATACGGTAGTTTATTATTGTGCCACTGTCACACAGACCACACGTCATTGTTAGCGGTTAAGGATGTACAGTGTGCTAGATGATTTAATCAAAACTTCTGGATATAAGGCTGAGTAATTTTTTGAGGACACATTTCGTATAGAAACGGACGAACGCCTATCAATCCGAAAAGCATCACAGCACAGTATTTTTTAATAATATATTTGTCATTATTTTATTACCTGAAGCTCCTTTGGGCTGTAATACAATTTCCTGCATTTACTACAATTCCTCATTACGTTAGCCATTTGGGTAACACAGCTCATGTGCTATTAGTAGTGGTTCTGAATACAGAACAGCTGATTGGTAATTAAGTATGCTTCAAATACGAGGCACCACACACAGAGTATATAGTGTCACATTAAAATACCCATTTATTCCGGTTCCTTGACTGAATTGTCAGCCCACTAGCCTCCGGATCAAAAAATCCCGGGTTCGACCCCAGGCCGAGTTGGGAAATTCAAATTTTTCTGCTTAATTCCTACAGTTCGCAGTTCGGGCCTGGATGTTTGTGTTCGTAACATAAAACATATCACGCTACAAACCACCACAGAAACACGCAGTAGTGAATACATCCCTCAACATGGGGTTGGCGTCAGGAACGACATATTGCCATAAAATGGGCTTAGTCCATGCAGTGTCCCGACCCCGGATATTTTGGAAAAGGCTACGAAGAAAAAGATTGAAGAACCCCTTATCAAGACAAATAGGGCCTATGAGCAATCTGGTGTGTTTAAGACCCAAGAATTTTCGAAGGGTTGTCTATTACTATTATTATTATTATTATTATTATTATTATTATTATTATTATTATTATTATTATTATTATTATTACTTTTATTATTATTCATCTTCGTTATAGACTGTTATGCATTTCAACGTTCAGTCTGCAAGCATTTGTGAATTTACTAAGCGCAGCCAAAATCCCTTATTTGTAACTACATTTGTGGCCTTCTTTAGTTACATGCCTGTTATCTTTAAATATTATGATCTCTTAATCCTTTTGTTGCTGGAAAACTATTGCTCAGGGTGGGCTGTAGGCTACGACAAACTTATGCTTTGAACAACTATATTCTCTAATCTTACCCTCAAAGCATCATATTACAATGCTCATTGCTGAGTACAGTCACAAGAAACATCAGCATGCAAGAGGACAATTGTTACTTTCTATTCTCAAACAGATATATTATAAACTCAACGCCAGAAACCCACTAATGAAAATTGTACATCACTGCGCAATTTGCTTCAGACAGAAGGCTACGACAGCGGAGCAGCTCATGGGTCAGTTACCTGAGGCAAGACTCAAATCTTCACGGCCCTCTATTAATACAAGTGTTGATTATAGTGGAGGAAGGCGAAGTAAAGTGAAGACGAAGTGTTGCGTAGCTCCATTCGAGTGCTTGAGTGTGAAGGCCTTACACCTTCAGCTAGTAACCGATTTGTCAACAGAAACATTTATCGGAGCCCTGAGACGCTTTGTTGCAAGAAGAGGACTCTGTTCAAACATTTATAGCTATTACAGGACCAACTGTGTTGGAGCACGTAATGAAGTAACGGAGTTATTAGGTTCATCTGACTTCATAACTGAAATCACCAGTTATAATGACGAGCAACATATCGATTTTCACTTTATTCCTCCGAATTCCCCTCACATGGGAGGCATATGGGAGGCAGATGTTAAGTCGGTCAAGTTTCACTTGTAACGCGCAACTAGCAATGTCAGTTTGACCTTTGAAGAATTCTACACTGTATTGTATCAAACCGAAGCTATTATGAATTCCAGACCACTTATTCCTTTGTCCGCCGATCCTGAAAATACAGACATCCCCACACCTGGTAATTTTCTCAATGGATCATCCGTGCTGTCTGTCCCAGATCACAAACTAATTGACTCCAAACCTAACCGCTTGTCTCACTGGCAGTATGTTCTACCGTTGGGACAACACTTCTGGAAGCCTTGGGCATCAGATTATCTGTCAACTGCAGCAGAGAAATAAATGGTCACAAATGCAACCATATCTCATGGTGGTATCGGTAGTCATCATCCGCTATTTGTATCGAAGAAGGGCTTGGTCACCGAGGTTCATCCATGACGAGATGAGCTTGTTCGAGTTGTTACTGTGAAGACTACTAAGAGCTACTGCAATCGTCCTGTCAATAAACTTTGCTTGTTGCCAATGAGTGATGACATTTGATTCAATTTATGTTTCTCTGTATTTATCTGGTTTTTTGTCAAGTGTCTCAGTTCAGTTGGACTACGGTGGTACCCAATCGAGACTATTTTTGGTGCATTAACATGCCTTAGTGATGGTGTTTAAACGTTGAGTGTAATTTACTATAATTAATTATATTAATAGGTGGGCTGTATGTTCAGGAAGGGCATTTATATTGTTGTGTTGGTACTGTCATTTTTGTGTGCATAGGTTGGTACTCGTTTGCTATTTTTGTATATATAGGTTGGTACTTGTGTGATATATTGTTATTCCTTAAATTCAAGATGTCAACTACAACATCCCTGTATGCCATCCATTCTCGTTATATATCCTGAACCTGCTTACTGTCCGTGGTTTGGAACTTTTCGTTAATCATATCCATGTACTTTTGTGTAATTCCCTGGTCCTGGAGATTTTCTACCCTTGTTTGTCTGCACACATATTTCACTTTCTCTATCCTAGACCTAGAGATACATAGTTCACTACAGATGAGACAGTGGTCTGTAGCATGGCAACATTTCTGGAATATCCGAACGTTCGTAACAAATTTCCTGAATTCAAAGTCGGTTAAGATATAATCTTTTATGGACCTATTGCCCTAAACTCCCATGTGTAGCGGTGGCTATCCTTAAATATGAAGAATGTATTCGTAACTGCTAAACACATACTATAACATAAGTCCAGCAAATGCTTCCCATTTCTATTTAGCGTCCATATCTTTCTCACATTTACCAATCACCTTTTAGTATTCCTCAGGTCTATTTTCACTTCCCGCATTGAATTCGCCCATTAGCACTGATCTGTCCTTGCTGTTGACCCTGAATACGATGTCACTCTGTGTTTCATGCAATTTGTCAACTTCATCCTCATCTGCACCATCACATGGCGAATATACTGAGACCATTCTCGTCTTAATTCCTATAACTGCCAAATCTACCCAAAACATTCGCTCATTTACACGCCCAACAGAAACTATTTTGTGGGCGACAGTATTCCTGTTGAACATCTCTACTCCAGACTATTCCCTTCCCGTTTTAACACCCATCAAGTACACGTTATTGTCTCCTATATCTTCCTCGTTATCTCCCCTTACCCGAATATAATTTACTCCTAACACATCCAGATATATTATTATTATTCTATTATTATTATTATTATCATTGTTATTTTTATTATTATTCCTACATTTACGTATGTGCTGTTAACCTCTACTACCAATTAATTAATTTTTCCCCACTCATTCCATTTTGTCATTCCTGAATTCCGTATTGACTATCCATCCTTCTGCATATCTCCAGATATGTTTCGTTTGCTGGACAAATATTTGATGATAATAGCGCTGTGTACTAAACGATCATTCAGCTGCTAACGATCCTAGAACTTCGGTTCAGTGAAGTTGTGAAACATAACATACACTTGTTACAAACTTTGGAAGCTCCCATGCGATAATCCTGTGTATGGGTTCGCGGTCTTCCCATGTAAACAAAGGTAGCACGCGATTATTCTCCAAAAGGTGATATTTAGCCTTTATATTGTCAACTAATTAAGGAATATACGAAAGCGGAAATCATTCATAAATCTTTAAAATCCATAAATCATATTTTACCAAAAAAGGAAATTAAGTTTCAGGGTTAAGATAACATATAGCTTGGAAAATATTCTATAGCCAACAAAGTTAATAACTGGCGCCAAAATCTAACGGCTTATGATACCTATGTCGAATAATAAGTGCCTAACGTTTACTGTCGCGATATTATTATTATTGTTATTATTATTATTATTACGGTATATCAATCAATCAGTACCGATCTGCATTTACGGCAGTCGCCCACGTGGCAGATTCCGTATCTCTTGTGTCCCTAGCCTTTTCTAAAATGCTTTCAAAGAAATTGGGAATTTGTTGAACATCTCCCTTGGTAAGTTATTCCAAACCCTAACTCCCCTTCCTATGAACGAATATTTGCGCCAATTTGTCCTCTTGAGTTCCAAATTTATCTTCATATTTTGATCTTTCCTACTTTTAAAGACATCACTTAAACGTATTCGTCTACTAATATCATTCCAAGCCAACTCTCCACTGAGAGCTCGGGACATACCGCTATGTCGAGCAGCCCGCCTCCTTTCTCCCAAGTCTTACAACCACAAACTTTGTAACATTTTTGTAACGCTACTCTTTTGTCGGAAATCACCCAGAAAAAGTCGAGCTGCTTTTCTTTGGATTTTTTCCAGTTCTTGAATCAAGTAATCCTGGTGAGGGTCCCATACACTGGAACCATACTCTATTTGGGGTCTTACCAGAGACTTATATGTCCTCTCCTTCTCATCCTTATTACAACCCCTAAACACCCTCATAACCATGTGCAGAGATCTGTACCCTTTATTTACAATCCCATTTATGTGATTACCTCAATGAAGATCTTTCCTTGTATTAATACCTAGGTACATACAATGATTCCCATAAGGAACTTTCACCCCATCAACACTGAGAGAATTTTTCCTATTTTTGAAACTCACAATCTGACTTTTAACCCCGTTTATCATCATACCATTGCGTGCAGTCCATCTCACAATATTATTGAGGTCATTTTGCAGTTATTCACTATCTTGTAACTTGTTTATTACTCTATACAGAATAACATCATCCGCAAAAACACCTTATCTCTGATTACACTTCTTTACTCATATCATTTACACAAACAAGAAAACATAAGTGTCCAGTAAAACTGCATCGTAGAATTCCTCTCTCAAATATTACAGGGTCAGGTAAAGCTGCGCCTACTCAAATTCTCAGAGAACTATTTTCCAGAAATATAGCCACTCATTCAGTCACTCTTTTTTCTAGTCCAATTGCACACATTTTTGCCAGTAGTCTCCCATGTTCCACCCTATCAAATGCCTTAGGCGGGGAAATCGCGATACAATACATTTGACCTCCTGAATCCAAGATATCTGCTGTATCTTGCTGGATTCCAACAAGTTGAGCTTCAGTGAAATAACCTTTCCTAAACACGAACTGCCTTCTAACAAACCAGTTATTAATTTCGCAAACATGCCTCATATATTCAGAAAGAATGCTTTCCCAAAGCTTACATGCAATGCATGTCAAACTGACTGGCAATTTTCAGCTTTATGTCTATCACCCTTTCCTTTATGCACAGGGGCTACTATAGCAACTCTGCATTCATTTGGTATAGCTCCTACAACCAAACAGTAATCAAGTAAGTACTTCAGATATGGTACTCTACCCCAACCCATTGTCTTTAGTATATCCCTGGTAATATTATCAATTTCAGCCGCTTTTCTAGTTTTCAACTTCTGTATCTTATTGTGAATGTCGTTGTTGACATAGGTGAATTTTAATAATTCTTTAGTATAAGTGACCTCCTCTAACAGGACATTATCGTTGCAACCAACTATGTTTACATACTGTTGACTGAACACGTCTGCCTTTAGAAGATCCTCACATACACACTCCTCTTGTTCATTAATGATTCCTGGTATGTCCTTCTTGGAACCTGTTGCTGCCTTAATGTACCCTTACATACGCTTCCATTTTTCACTGGGCCGATGACCTTAGATGTTAATCCCCTTTAAACAACAAGCGACCATTTTTCACTAAAATTTGTATGATTGTCAATTATGCTTGCCATCATGTTATCCTTTTCTTGCTAGGGGCTTTACGTCGCACCGACACAGATAGGTCTTATGGCGACGACATGTTATCCTTAGCTGACTTCTTTTGTGGATTCAATTTCCTGGTAGGTTCCTTCAATTTCTCCTTACTTCCACAGCCATTTCTAACTCTATTTCTTTCAAATCTGCACTTCCTCCTTAGACTCTTTAATTCTCTGTCATAATATACATACCACCTTTAAAGGTACAAACCTGTTTTCACATTCCTCAATAAATGCTTTAAACCCATCCCAGGATCTGTTTACATTTTTATTTACCGTTTTCCACCGATCATTGTTACTTTTTTAAACTCCCTCATGCCTGTTTTTTCAGCCACCTTGTACTGCTAATATTCCTACTTCTAGGACTTCCTTTTTTATCACGTTTATTTTCAACTACGACAAAAACAGCTTCATGATCACTGATACCATCTATTACTTCGGCTTCTCTGTAGAGCTCACCTGGTTTTACCAGCCCCACGTCCAGGATATTTTTCCCTCTGGTTGGTTCCATCACTTTCGGAATCAGCTGTCCTTCCCATATTAATGTATTTGCCATTTGTTGTTCATGTTTCCTGTCGTTCGCATTGCCTTCCCAATTCACATTTGGTAAATTATTATCTCCCGCTACAATCGTATTCCCTTCCATATTGTTTCCCACATATCTGATTATCTTATCAAATAATTCTGAATCGGCGTCAGCTCTATCCTTTCCCGGTCTGTACACTCCAAATACATCAAGTTGCTTATGATCTTTAGAAATGAACCGTACACCTAAAATTTCATGTTTCTCGTCTTTACCATTTTCGTAGCTTACAAATTCTCATTTCACCTGAAATAATACTCTCCCTCCTACTATTCCTTTCTTGTCACTACTATACACACTCCAGTTAAGTGAGAAAATTTCTGCATCCATTATATAATTTCTCAGCCATAATTCAACTCCTACTACAATATCTGGTAAGTATATATATATATTAAATGACTTAATTATATTCCTGTCTTTACAATACTTCTACAGTTCAACACTAATATTCTTATGACATCTCTACTTGACACCAGATCCCTGTTCCCTTGTCACCGCTCCCTAGAGCACTCCGTTTCCCTGAATGTACCTCCCTATAACCCGTCTAAACAAATTTCCTAAATTATACGTGTGAAGGCAATCTGAGCGCAGATAATAATAATAATAATAATAATAATAATACAAAACAAAGCAAAGTCACCTCCGTACAGGCCATGAAGGCCCTTGGAGGAGAGCAAGGTAAAGGCTTTCACCATTGATAACCTCGGCACGTGATGGGGTAGAGTGGTTAGTTCTACGCCCGGCCGCCTTTGCCCCCAGGAATTAACCTGGTACTCATTTTTGGTGTAGGCTGAGTGAACCTCAGAGCCATATTCACCTCCGGAAGTGGAAATCACGTTTCTTAAATTTTACGACTTCCTGACGGGGATTCGAGCCCACGTTCTTCCGGGCGAACCGAGCACGCCTTTACCGCCTCGGCCAGGAAGCCCCTATAATAATAATAATAATAATAATAATAATAATAATAATAATAATAATAATAATAATAATAATGTTTGCTTAATGTCCTTTCTAACTTCTAGCGGTGTTAGGAGACGCCTTGGTGTGGTCAAAGGCAGTTTGGTCTATCCCACTCAACGTCAAGGTTACGAATAGCGGTAATATTATTACATAACACACTATCCCTTACAACAGTTTAATTCAATACCCGGTAGTAGCTTAATTAATCCTAAGCTGGCATAGGCTCCTGTCCAGTAGTTGTTCTTCTGAGTCCCATTTATTTGTCTCATATGTTGGAAAAATTCTGCATATCCTCACAATCTCATTGTAAAGGCGAATCAATGACTCGGACAAATAGAAATATAATCTTTGTCTTCTTCTGATGGATGTGCTTCTAAACTATCAATTCCACATAGAATTAACTTACTTCAGTTTAAATGTACTTTTAAATAATTATTTTCATAAATTTCCTTTATACAAAATGTCAAAACTCCTTCCAACAAAAGGATGAAGTAGGTTTAAACAAACATCACTCCGCGAATCCCACGTGCTTCTTACGTAAATATGAACATAAAGAAGTTAATCCAACGAATGAATCTATATTGGCAGAACATCAAAGCCAGGGGAGGGAGAAGATGATCCAGGAAGCCGTAGTTGCTACTCCGTGATCCATAGTGACCAAAATCGAGCAGGATAATATATGAACACAAATGAATATTGACGAATATAGTCACTATGCCTGAACATATTTCAGATAACGAAAATATAAATACAATATATATATTGCTAGTTGCTTTACGTCGCACCGACACAGATAGGTCTTATGGCGACGATGGGACAGGGTAGGGCTAGGAGTGGGAAGGAAGCGGCCGTGGCCTTAATTAAGGTACAGTCCCAGCATTTGCCTGGTGTGAAAATGGGAAACGACGGAAAACCATTTTCAGGGCTGCCGACAGTGGTGTTCGAACCTACTATCTCCCGAATACTGGATACTGGCCGCACTTAAGCGACTGCAGCTATCGAGCTCGGTATATAATAAATTGCCAGGAAAATTAACAAGTATGCCTACTTACGTAACAGGTCTTTCATTAATCCGAATTTTCAAAAATCTCCATTCCCTGTAGATCGGAAGATTCGCTATCACCTGCATCACTAGAATCCACTCCTCAAATCATTACAAATTCTTTAAATTCCACGTCGAAAACTCTTCTCGCACGTTATTCCGGATGGTAGCACGACCAGACGCACACTGAAAATACTGGAAATGTCCGGCTCGATGGCTAAATTTTTAGCGTACTGACCTTTGGTCACAGGGGTACCTAGTTCGATTCCTGGTAGGGTCGGGAATTTTAACCATCATTGGTTAGCACGGAGGCTAGGTGTACGTGTCGTCTTCAACATCAGTTCATCCTCATCACGACGCGCAGGTTGCCTACGGGAGTCAAATCAAAAGACATGCACCTGGCGAGCCGAACATACCCTCGGACACTCCCGGCACTAAAATCCATACGCCATTTCATTTCAGTACTTGAAATAGGCACACCGATCAACTCGGATATTGATTTTGTGATATCATTAATTTTACGGTCGGATACGTTTTCAAAAATATATTAAATTCATTTAACACTATATTCTTCTCTCCAATTTTCAGAGGTTTCCCTCTGTTATGTTTTATATCAGCCGGATCCGTTCTGCGCAACTGTACAGCCATTGCAGCGAACTGAATGAAGGTCGTCCACTCGTGCATTCGTCCTGTGGTTCGACCATAACTGGTCATTGGTTCGACCACAATAATGGTCACATTTGTGTTATTTTGTTTCTTTGTCTTCAGGTTGCTAACAGGGTAAATAAAACTTCATATAAAATTGAATTTGGCAACCATTGCATGTTTCAGTTAGTAAATTGCTATTTTATGGATTTATAAAGGAAACAGTTCCATTATCCTCTGATTGTACCTAGTTGACCCTGCCCATGAACGATAGGTATGTCACCTACCCAGCCCTATTGTCGAGCCCTGCATCTCAGTCACCCTGGTGTTAAGTGTAATTGAGCTCTTTTTCCCTTTAAAATTTTGTATGGCCCGTTAACCCCTGTAGCATTACTCTAGGGTCCTATTGGACATACATATTTTAAATGTTTAAGAGAATTTTTTTTCGCTGTTGTGTCTAATATGTCAGAGATGAACCGGGCACCCCTGAGATAAATGCTAGTTGGGATTCAGGCGTGAACGGATGCATCAGTTGCCTTGTACTCACGTGTGGGTTATTGCGAGCTTGTCCAGAACAGCCTCCTCATTCTCACCAGATATTACATTCTTCTCTCGTCTGAATTACCCTGTTGTTGGTAAACGTCTTTCAACACTGCGGAATGTCTGCGCAGTAGAATGTCTGCTTGTCAAAGTGTTTATCCGTGGAATATTTCGTGAATGACTGAAGCGACTGCATTCAGATCGTATAGCAGTGCATTGCGCGCAGGTGAGATAAACAATAATAGCGGCGTTTTACTGCTTGCGTATGGGACACACTGGCCTGCATTTAAAAAAATGTGTACAATGTACGATTCGAACTATCAATACTACGTTCCGTTAAGTGGTGCGCTAGCGTTTGACTACATTCGCTACACAAAGCTATGTGATAGACCTGCATTAAGAATGCCTTAAAACGGATTACTTCTACAGCTACTTTTCAGCTGTCCATAGTCAAATGGTAGGAACGACAATAGTGTTCAGAATCGTTTTCAGGATATTCTTACAATGCACTGGTACCATGTCCGACTCGTTGGCTGAACGGTCAGCGTACTGGCCTTCGGTTCAGAGGGTCCCGGGTTCGCTTCCCGGTCGGGTCGGGGATTTTAACCTTGATTGGTTAATTCCAGTGGCACAGGGTTTGGGTGTATGTGTTGTATTCATCACCATTCCATCCTCATCGCGACTCGCAGGTCGCCTACGGGAGTCAAATAGAAAACCTTCCCCTGGTGAACCGAACCCGTCCTGGTACCATACGGGAGGTTAGGAGAAAAATTCCGACCTCACGACGACTTCGCAAGTTTGTTGGGCTGTAGAAACAAAATATTGGCAGGGGAAGCTGATTCGCCTGGTATAACGCGGTCGTGAAAGCCACACATTCAATTCGAATGGAACATAGTAGGGAATTAGTGCGCACTCTACAGTCGTGTTGACCGCAGTGCTCGACTGTACATCAGATCCCTGCCAACAGAATAAGAATAACGGAGGCCACCGTAGTTCAATCGAGAGAGTATCCGATACGAAATCGAAACGTTGTGGATTCAGTTCACAACCGGTGACTGGTTGACATTTCGATCCGTAATTAACGACCCTCCGGCAAGAATGAGACTCCACAGGACCTAACAGACGTTTTTCAATTCTTCCCTACACGCTGTCAAAAATGCACACATACGAAAAGTAAGATGAACATTCACCATCGTTTCTCAGCGAACATTTGTGAGCACTTCTAACTTGTCTAATCTGTTACCAAGGGCTTGTTGGCACATTGCGTATGTACAAATTACTATATAATCCGAAATATTATAATACTCGAAACTAAATGAAAACTTAGTAATATTTTAGAAGTCTTCCGACAGAAGAAAGAGTTCTGTGATCTAAGAATGACATATTACACTTCCATATACTTGTCAAGATCACAGCAGGGCCTACTGTAATCAGTCTTCTTGGTTGCACAGGGTTGCACCAACACGAGGCTGACGTATTTGAACACCTTCAAATACCATCGGACTGAGCTTGGACCTAACCAACCAAGTTGGGGTCAGAAGGCCAGCGCCTCAACCGTCCGAGCCACTAAGCGCGGCGTAGATGGTGAAGGATGCAAACATCTTGTTGAAAGGAATAGAACAACCACTGCCTTCTGAACGAGGAAATTACTTTGAAGTCTAAGAAAACATCTAACGGCAAGGTTTACCCCGGAGTAGGCCTACTTACTCTGGCAACTTCGGATAATAGGATGAAGTTTCCAGCAACTAAAACAATAAATAGCTGGGAGGGGGACAAGAAAAGAATTATGTATCACATCCATCCACTCTCACAACATTCGTTATATAGCCTCTACACCTGCACAATTTTCGTATTATTCTATTTTAGAGATAATTTTTTACAAATCAAATTTTAAGAATCTTTTACTAATTGTTAGAAACATTAAAGAAAGGCATGGAATATTTCATATTTAATAGACGTCCATACACCTGACTTACGAGTATTTTTATTTAGCTTTGTGGAATGACTGTACGAGTTTCACTTAACATTTTATACTTTCGTAAGTTACTATTTCACTACTTTTCACATCACCTCCTTCACAAATCCAATAATTTAGAAACTACTGTGGACGACAGTTTGCAGTGGTATTTCTTGTAATACCTGCAAATATTCGTAAGCACTGGAGAAATCGGTTTTTCCAAATTATATTTCGCATTTCATTGTTTACATTTTCAGTGAGCAATATTTCTGTATTTTCATTGAGTAAATGAATCCCATGGCAAGCCACCCTTTAGCAAACGTCAGGCGTCCACCGTCAATGTCCAGCACCAACACTGTCCGATGTACATCACTGGGATTATCTGAACGTATCATCCGTTTGGACAATGTACTGATCCACTTCCAGGTTTCCTTAACTCTCCCGCAGTTAGTAAATCTGTGCACCTGTGCATCCATTGATTAATATTTTTACAAAGGGGAAACTGTGTCATATTATGTAGAAACACCCTTCTTTCCGTATGGAAGATTTCGTTCAGACTTCTGTATGCGGCTGCCTTCCACTCTACCGGGACGTGTACTGTTTTGAATTGCATCCAGATTTTCTTCCCGTTTTGTTATTAGGATACTTTCGCAGAATGTGCGGTGTGATATCATTATTAGTTATCAGGTGTTTGTAGATTCCCTTCGTGATGGGTGAAGAGTCGTCTGTGAACCCTAATGTATCCATCACCCTCATGATGTTTCCGAAGCAGCGTGGAAGTAGGACCAGAAACGGATATTATGTTCATCTAATGTTCAGTCTAGCTTATGCAAGCAACGGGAATGGACGTGCCGTGTTGAGTGTGCCGGTTGAGTGGAGTGGAGTAAGAGGGGGGAGAGGACGGGTCAAGTGGAGTGTGACGAGGAAGGTGATCGGTATAGAGCAATATCAGGTAGTTATCGGAAGATGTCAGGCAAGAATGAAGAAGGAAACAACCAAAAGAAAGGAAGGTAAAGTGGTGATGGGATTGAAGGGTGAAATGCTGTTGGTGGCAGTGGTGGTCACGGTACTGCTGTTTGTTGGGGGTGTAGAAGCAAATCCAGGCTCGCAGAGCAGTGGCAACATGAGCTGGGAGGACATAGAAGTCATTAGGAAGGTGGTAAAGGAGGTAGTGGAGAAGCTCTGCCCGTTTGATCAGTTAAAAAAAGTGATACAGGAGCATGTTAAGGAGCACGAAAAGACGAGGCAGTGGATTCAGGAAAACACGAAAGAAACTAAGGCTAAAATTGAAAGCAGTGAGAGAGAAATTGTGTCACTAAGGGAGAAAATAAAATAATATGGAAGAGGAGTTGTGGAATCTGAAGAAAGAAATAGAATCCAACAGTCAAGAACGTAGGAAGGAATCCATATTTACTTACGGTGTGCAGGAGGAAAAGGCTGAAGCTAAAGTGGACATTATTTATAAAGTGGTTGATGTCATTCAAAACAAAAAAGAAAATCAATTTCAGTGAGGTTGGTATAGATGATGCTGAGAGAGTAGGCCAGTTGAGAGGGCGCAGACCTCTAAAAGTGGCGCAGCCATCCACATTGATGGCGGACATAGGGACGAGAAACGCCGGCAATCTGCAAAGAGAAAAAATTTGGAATGAGAAGGATATGGGAAGAGAGGGGATTAAGAACTTCAAAACTTTAAGGAAATATCTAGTGAGGGCAAGGCTGCAAGTGTTGTGGGCGCATATTAGGGGCCAGGAACTGATGGTGACCAATGGGAAATGGAACCGAGGTTGGACATTGTCGAATCTTCAGGCAATGTAAGAGTGTTTTAAGCAGGAAGAAATCAGTAGGGCTGACGAGGATGTGCATAATAGAAATGGTGGAGCACCGAGTATGAGGTATGTAGAGGACGTGTATATAGATGCGGTGGCAGATGGAATCAAGAAAGTGCTGCAGGGGGTAAAACGCAAGAAAAAGCAAGTGGACACAAGCATAGTGAAAAAGAACTGATGCTGGAGACCAGTGCGGGAAAAGAATGAGGATACAGGGAGTGCCGGCGGAGGAAAAAACACGAGAAATGGCAAGTGGGCATATGTATAATGAAAATAATGGTTTGAGGAAGGAAGCAGAAGTAAGAGGAGCTATGATTGAAGGGAGAAGCATGAGTTTAAAGAAATTACGTAGTAAGAAAGGTAAAAGTGATCAAGGCATAATAACGAGATGTAAAAAGTTAGGTAATTGTCTTAATGTATAATTAGATTGGAAGGTTTAGTGTAATTAAAGTTAAGAATATTTGATGCTAAGAATGATTATTATAGTTAAGTATATTGAATTATAAGAGGTTGTAAATCTGAAATGAATAGTGAATTTATTGTGGAATTGATCTAGAGTGGAGTGGTGATTGTTAAGTGTGATAATGCTAAGAGTGATTATATATTATTAGATTTGAATTATAGGCGAATGTAAGAGTGATGGTTAATGCAAATGAAAGGGATTTTGAGTGATGGTCGCTATGAAGTTAAATTTGGTGTCTTAAGTTTAAATGAGATTGGAGTGGTGATGGCTAAGAGTAAAGATATAGGAGGGGATGCGTAAGAGACTGATTTGGTGGTATGTAAGAGTGATTAAGAGTGATTATGATTAAGAGGTTGATTTGAGGTATTTGAGAGTGATTAATTATTGAGATTGGTGATATAATGAAGGTTGGCTGAAAGGTGGTTGGAGTTTCGTCTTAGAGTGATTAGAGTTATTTGAATTATAAGTGAAAGTAAGAGTGATTATGAAAGGTGGGTCGGTTTGTAAATATTCAGAGTGGACGATGTTAGGAAGTTAAATTTGGTAGATGGTAAAGTGTGTAAGATTAAATGAGATTGGAGCGATAGGAAAGGAAAGTATGAAGATATTCTTGAGTGATGGTTGCGATGAGTGATTATGTTCAAGAGATATATACTTGAACGAGAATCTGAATTATTGAACTTTAAGTGGTTGTAAAATTGAATGAATAGTGAATTTATTATGGTGATGGAGAACGGAGTGGTTGTTGTTAAATGGGATTATGCAAAGAGCGAGTAGGGTTAACGTGATTTGAATTAGAAGCGAATGTAAAAGTGATGGTAATTTTGAATGGGTTGGGGAGGTGGTGGAGATGAGTGAGTGTATTTGTTAACTGTATGGGAAAGGAAACTATCAAGGTAATTTTGAGTGATGGTTGCTATGAGTGATTATGTTCAAGAGATGGGTAATTAGATTAAGATGGTTAAATATGCTTGAACGACAAGAGATTGATTGGGAGGTGAAATTAGATAATGATGACTGGTAACAAGGAAGTAGTTCATGTGGAAAATTCAACCTGAGGAGAGTGTGGCACACTAATGCGGCAGGTGTTGTAATGTTAATGCTGGGTCAGCAAACATGAGTAGGTCAAGAGAGAGGACTGTATAAGATGTGGAATGTGCAGGGTTTGTGAGTCCAGCCAGGAGAGATATGAAGGTCTTTAACCTAAAGGTGCCGTTCTGCCGATGTTTTTATTTTACCTTATTTTATATTATTTTTATCCAGTTGTCGTATTGCCATGGCTATCGGATCTCCGGAAGGGAGTCATCCTTGGGCCATTTGATTCTAATTATATTGTTTTGTTGTGTGTTTCTTTATTTGTTGTTTGTCTAGTAAGTGGAGTTGGAATAACTTGTATAGGTATTTCACAGGGTCTAACAATTGAGGAAAACACTGTACAGACTCTTTGAAATAAATAAATAAATAAATAAATAAATAAATAAATAAATAAATAAATAAATAAATAAATAAATAAATAAATGTTCATCAAATGTTCCACTTATCGCTCTTAGTATTTCTCTGATGAGGAGCAATTTGCATTTCTCTAATACTGCTATCAGATATAGACCTCACTCATCCACCTGCATTCTCACTTGCGACTTTCCTACACAGAAGATACAGCCCGGCCATAGTAACCGATAGGAGTTGCGCTACGTAACATAATTTGTAAATAGCAAATACATTTTATATACTTTTTGTATTAACTTCAGATTCCTACTTAACTCTATTGGCAGAGTGTTCCGAATATTCTGAATGTTCGATGTCCAGTTGTTTTAATTATTTCTTCAATTGTCCTGATGAAACTTAATCCTTAAATGTTTACTCTTTTTTTGATTAGGATTGCAGCTATCCTAGTTGGCTGAGGCCAAATTCCAAAGTGGCAGGAGTTCAGATTTGTTGTAGTTGATGCGTGTGTTTGAGGCCTTTTCGTTCATACCTGTTATATCTGTAAGCCGTGGAACAGCAGCTGAAGTCTGTAAAAATAAAGTTTTATCATCGATGTAGGCTTTGACTGTGAACAACTTACTCTCATTGGGAACAGTTTTCGGGAGGTTGTGAACAGCTCTTTTAAACGGTTCTACAATTTAGCGTGAAAAGAATCATCGATAGTGGGCATCCTTGTCTAACTAATGTTTTAATGGGGATTGGTCCAGTGAAGTAGCCATTAACTAAAACACGAGAATGAGCGAACTGATATAATTTTCGAATTACTTCACACAGCGAGTAAGGGAAGTCTATGAGCTGCAGTACACTTCGGAGCTTACCATGCTGCACTTTATCAAAATGCTCCCTGGAAGTCTAGGTTTGAAATTGGTCCTGATTTATCAGGGTTTGCTTCATAACATAACAATGCATTCCTTATCACCTGTAGATTAAGAGTTATTTTCCTGTTCAGAATAGTGCATGTTTGACCTAACTTACTAGTTCTCTAAAGTGAAGTCGTATCCTGTTCGCAATAGTTCACAATCAATATTAAGAAGCTCTATTGGGCGAATGTCTACTACCGAGCAAGTGGCCGCGCAGCTATGGTCACGTAGCTATCAGCTTATATTCGGGAGACCCACCCGAAAGCCATTGTTGGTAGCCCTGAGGATAATTTTCCGAGGTTTCCCATTTTCACACCAGGCGAATGTTGGGGCTGTACCTTAATTAAGGCCATGGCCCCTTCCCTCCAACTCTTAGACCTCCTCTATCCCATCGCCATCATAAGACCTATGTGTCCGGGGTGACGTAAAATAAATTGTAATTGGAAATCTGCTATTGTCTGTGGTGAACGAACCTTAGGTACGAGAATAATGATGCCTTCATTGATACCAACGCAATTCTATGAATTTTTCAGTGATAACTGCAACAATCCAGAAGAGTTCCTTTTATAACCTTCCAGGATTTTCTGTCGAATCAAAACGCCAGTCCACATGAGCCTGGCGGAGATCTGCTGATTGCTTGTTAAATAGTTTCATAGAGTTCCGTTTCTGTAACTGGTTGATCAAGCTTGTGTTTTTCAATATCACCTACTTTTTGTTGTATGGTGGAATCAATATTTTGTTGGCCCAACTAGGAAATTACACAACATTTGGAACTGTCTTGAAGTATTTTTCGACTTCTGTTATGGAGTCTTTTGCTGTGTGAATTTGCCTAAGTCTATCTGTGTAGTATTTTTTCACTTCCCTTTTCTGCTCCTACATGATACAGCTGAGCTTTCTCTTCATTTGTTGTTGAATCTGCGCAAGAACGAACCAATGTTCCCTGTGCTCTTGAACAGATATGATCGTTTGCTTCATTGCTCAAAATATGTAGGTATATATTATGACCTGCCCGTTGGCGAATTGAAAGATCATTTAAAATAACATATGAAGAGTGTAAGGTGTTCCTTCTACTGTTAGCCGTCTCTGTCCCAAGCGTCTTAAAGAGAGGCTTAATTCTGTACATCTATGTAAAGACGGTGTAAATGTACTCACCTCATCTCCGCCAAACCACCAGCAAACTTCGAGGATATTACTTTGGCGGCATAGTTCATCCTAACACTATGGCTGTCAAATACTTTCCGTTGCCAGACACGTTCTACCAGTGACGACGTCACCCACCGCAACATTCAAGAAACTTCTCATATGTTCCGTCTAGTTCACGATACTCCAGACATGCGTGTGTGTGTGTGTGTGTGTGTGTGTGTGTGTGTGTGTGTGCGAGCGCATTACCTCCCCTCTTCTCTTCCCGCTCTTTACACGATCATATATTCGACTTTATGCTGCAACATCTTCCGGGCGCATTTCAGCCCGTGCAGAGAGAGGAGAAAGCCCTGGTGATTGAATTGCACATTTTGTTCGTGCACCTGCAGGCATACTTCGATGGATTCATGAGGTATGACAATATCTTGTTCCAGTTGGGACTTTGATTTTATTGCGTCACTGCACAACGTTATAAGGATTAAAGAAGTAAGCTATTCTCCTGTTCGGACACCCCTTTCTCGGTTCCTTGTTGTCATGCCTTCAATTAAGTTAAAATTTTCTACGTCAAACTGGGCTTGTCATATTGCAATTGTATTCCTTGTGATACTTATAATATACTGAAAGTATGTTGGAATTTGTCGCTTGAAAATTACCGAGGGCATTTATGTAAACTTGTATTATGATGTGGTGTAACCTGAATTTTCCGGAGAAGTTTTTGATCTAAAGTCCTGTTCATTCGTTGTATTCTTTTCATGTCGCTGCTAAGTAATTCAAGTTCGACTCTTGTTGTTTATGATAGGTAACGATCCTGCATTACCTAATACCATCTTTTCTACTTCCTAATACCTTATATTCTATTAACAATTTCACGGGTAGGAAAGAACACCTTTGTGTATTTGATGCACCTACTTCAATAAATTAAAAGTAATCACATGTTGATGATCTAAAATTACTAGTTTGTGAAATTCATACAGTCTCGTTTGTTAGAGTATTGGTATTTGTTATTTGTCATGTTGAATATTTGTTAATGTATGTGATGACAAACTTAATATGAATTCTGATTGGACCTGCTTTCCACTTTGCCTCCTGTCGCAATTTTTTATGAGGAATGTAACCTTTCATAAAAGTTTGTACTTTGCCGCTCCCGTTGTACCACCCATGGAGAACTCTAGGCTAGCCAAGCCCTAGTGACCATCATTAAAAATGGTCACTTCTTCCTTATCATCTTGCCAATCGCAGTAGTACAGCCCGTCAGTCTTTTTACTTCTTTCGCAAGGTGGCTAGTTCAATCCTAAATAAAGCTGGAGACAATTGAAGTAGTTCAAATACTGAAACTCGTTATTGATGTCTTCCAGACGTTCCGTAACTTCTACAGGACCAAATTTCGACTCCCTGATGTGTCTAAGGGGCATAAAGGTCTGGAGAGAATGGGTAAGATGCACCTACGCATTTGACCCAGCACGACTGTTTGTAGGAATTATATTGTTTGTCAGCACAACGGTTTAGAGCTCTGACGTCTTACACAATGTGTTCGTGTATCTTTGAAATGATACTTCATTCCGTTTCCTACTCTCACTTGTTTAGACACGATAGATTCGATTCATAACGCACAGACTGTTTACACCGCACAGTAACACAAAGGGGAATACAGGTTTGTCCGTATCTGAGGTAAACATGTTGGTCTCCAAATGTACAAAGATACCATTGGAACAAATACAAAAATATCCTATATTTTCTACCTTTCACTGGACAAACCGATTACCCAACATTGCAAAAATATATTATAATTGACGTCATCACGACATCAGGTTTAAAATTATGAAGCGCCATGTGTGCTTCAAATAATAAAATAACCATCATCTAATAAGAAAATATTGTACAGAATTCGGAGTGAATTGAAAAACGGCATAGATGAAGAGGCTTCCTAAATTCATTCTGGTCTTCATGGGTAGGAGTACAAGATGGATGGGTTTTAATGATTCATATGTTGAAGGAAATAGGCATGGAAATAATCGGAATAATTGATAGTACAAACAGGTGGGAGTAACGGCAAGAGAATATTCGTAATGAACGGATAACATTTGTACGGGCATACTAGGCAAAGGGAGGAGACTAAGATTCCTAGCAAAGTGATGGACCCAGCCAAAGAAGGTTAGAGGTACATACGGAGACCTAGAAGACCTAGCAGTTGGTCGCAAGACACAATTTCTAAGATTTCAGGGTAGGAGCATAAGTACGCTGTTAGGGGAACCATACACGTACAATTTTGCTCTTAGATCAGCCGCAACTGACGGGCAAATTCGACGTGATTGGTGCGGCCAATCTTTGAACCGTTGAACTGTGAAAACTCCGTCCGTTGTCAGTCTAGACTCCTCGTAGATAGTATGGGGGCTCATCAACAAAGACTGAGACTGATATTTTTCATAGATGTTTATTACCCATTTCAATGTTTACATAATCTTTTTCAAAGTAGTCCCCTCCTACTTCAATGCACATTTTATAGCGTCTCTGCTAGTCCTTGAACGTATGCTGCAGACCATTCTTTGTCAGGTCCTTGAGAATCGCCTGACTTTTCTTGAGAACTGCTTCAGTGTTCTCAAATCGAATGCCCCTAAACTTTTCCTTTAGCGATGAGAATTAAAATATCACAGGGTGCAAGATCAGGGCTATAAGGTGGATGCGGTACACAGGTAATGCTGAATCGAGCCAGAAACTGCATGACTTGTTTTGCGACCTGAGGTCGTGCATTGTCATGATGAAGTCGCCACCCAGTCCGAGAAAGCTCTGGTCGTTTCTTTGCAATGTGCTTCTTCAGTGTGGCCAATATTGACGTGTAGTATGCTGCTGTAACAATAGTGTTGGGGGGGACTGAATGCTGGTGAATCATTCCATTAGAGCCAAAAATGTGATCACCATCACTTTCCCTGCAGATGGAAAACTTTTGCCTTTTTGGTGTTGGAGAACCTGGCGATTTCCACACTGTGCTGGCTTGTTTTCTTTCAGGATCATATTTATGCAGCCAGGACTCCTCACCGGTGAAAATCGATTTCAAAACCGCATCCCCTCAATCAACAAAGAGACGCAGAACCTCACGGCTTGTCTCCATTCGCACAGCCTTTTGTTCGTGAGTCAACAGACTTGGCACACAACGGGCACAAACTCGGGTCATATGGAGATGATAGTGCATAATCGTTAAAACACTGCCATATGAAATTCTCAACACTTCATTGAGGTTACATAACGTTATCCGCCGATCTTCACGGACAATCACAGCAGCTGTGTTTATGTTGACTTCAGTCACAGCAGAAACCGAAACACCAGGCCCACCTTGCTAAACACAGACAAGTCGGCCTTCTTTGAAGCCACTTAACCACCTAAACACTGTTTCACGTGGTAGTGCATCTTCACCGTATGCTTACTTCAGCTTTTCGTAAGTTTCATTGGCTGTATGGTTTAAACGAAGACCGAATTTGATTGCGCTGCACTGCTCCTCTCGCGTCACCTCCATTGCCTGGTATGCGAAATGCACGTAGCGTCTACACAATAGAGCATTACTAGCAACCTGCCGATACGAGAGTGCTGCCGCCCACGGACATTATACATAAAAACCCGCTCTTTTCAAATATTTATAGTTACAGATAGGAAACTCACGGAAGCTACAGGAAAATATCAGTCTCAGTCTTTGTGGATCAGCCTACGTAATCTATTGTCTTTTACTCGCATTACAGTCATGGTCACGTAGTCAAAGAACACTTTTTATACGAATTTATTTGAGAGTTCAGAGATTCCCTTTCGTTGTGGAAAGTAAGTGATAAAGCATATTCGATACAGCTTGATAATGTAAAAGCAGTTGGTGCTCTGGCAAATAAGGACACTGTGTAGGAAAAGATAAATACTACCAGAAGCGCTTTCATTAAATAATATAAGAAAATACTCAATTCGAAGAAATCGGTAGCCAGTACAAGGGACATATACTCACCGAAGTTGTGTTACTACAAGGATTTATTATTTGCGGTCCAGGAAGAAGTGATGGAGGGTTATTCGAACATGGTCGCAGATGGTGAACAAGAGGTGGGTTTTAAACGTATATTTCGTACTGTTGTTAATAAAACAAAAAATTAGCCACCGGTACTAAAAAATTACACCATTAGCCTGCTTATCACACTCATAACTAATGTAAACAGAAACAAAATTGTTGGATCATTGATCACGCTAGGTGTAATTATGCAGTTAATCAGATTAATGACTGGACGTACCTTGCCGTTGTACATTCCCTTCTTTATTAAAATAATCTATGAATGAATCCATAACGAGTTTTTCTTTTATACTCTATACTCTAATATAGTTGATGTCTAGTTTATAGACTCATTTCCTTTCTGGATCGAATTCCGTTTGTACATTGCCCGTCTCAAAATTTGTACATAAAAATATGCAAGTGGTGTATACTGATTTGGAATTTTATTGCAAAGAATACTCTGCAGGGCACAGCAATGTTATCAATGAGAGAAGTTTCTACAATACACCAAACATACCAATCTACCCAAAACACTTTCAATAATTCTTCGAACTCGTGATCGACGGTAGTTGAATATTTTCTTTCATTTGTACAGACTACCTGTCCAAAGGTTTTCATGATGTTTTTCATGAATGGAAAAGTATCATCTGCCACTTGAACGAGTGTAGCCTTCTACCAGCAATGGTTACTCCATCATGCACATTCAACGATCCATCCTCAAGTTTTCTTGCAATGTTTGAAATTGAAAAGACTCCAGCATCCCATACTCTGCTGTTAGTTCCAAAGTTAAATTAGAAAACATAATTAGCATTATCAACAGCAGAAAACATGACTGTGATACCTTTTATAATTGTAGAATTAGAATCCAGCTCCTGGAAGCGGCATGCTTTCAATTCATGGCACCGACACAGTTTGGAAAATTCCACCTTCTTGCAAACTCTCTGACTACTTTCTTCCATTCTGTCTCAGTTTTAAGACACTAAGTGAAAAGAGTAGACTCTAAATATTAGTCAATTTTTTGAAATTCCCTAAAATAGATTTTTCAAAAATCCTACTTATATTTATTGAAACATTTACATCATTGGACAATTTGTTTTCCTCCAGGATAACGAGGAGAATGATAATACTACTTCAACCTATGTGGCTCCATCGCCCAATTCAGACCTCAATTTAAAATGGAGCATGAACACAACTACCAGTGCAATTTTTCACGATATTCTTCTTCTAAACCAAAGAAACCTTTATCTTCAGATAAAATAGTAGGTAGTCGATTAGTAGAAGTGAAAAATGAAGATATATTTCATGCGTTAGGAAAAATGTAGCTGCCAAACATCTGAGTAGAGTGAAACCTTGGTAATACTGATGTGATAATGAGCACTGGACTAATTTGATAATGAATTGAATGTCTTCGAATCGTTGTAGTTCTCGGTATTCTCAGTATTAAAACCGTTTTGGGTGACACAGCTAGTTAAAATATTCGCATCAGTGTTTGTTTTTGCTTGCTTCCTTGCTTCGAGGAACATGAACATTAATTTGCTTTCTTTCGAGGTACCCAAATAGTCCGGATAAGAATCAAATTGAACAGTTGTGGTTCAAAGTGGAGAAGTGATTTCGTTCTCCATCACCACTGCACCACAGTGTTCGCCAGCTAGAAGACCTCCTGTTGGGCTTACGATGTGGGATACACCATGATACTTTCCACCACCTCGTTGAATCGATGCCTCAGCGAGTGGCTGCGGTTCTGCGGGCTGAAAGTGGTGCCACGCCGTACTAGGTTGGTGTTCAAAATGTAACGGATCATCAGTGCATTCCTTAAGTTTTGAAGGGTAATTTCCAGATCTTCGGCTGAAATTTTTGCAGCATTCTAGTCTGATCTCATACTATTAATGAAATATTTTCATCATTTTTTAAGCTTTACTTTTTGAAAAATGATATTAACTTGTAGCAGCATTACAAAATGTCAGTTTAATCACGTTTTCTTATAAAATTATATGTTAATTCACTATTTTCCCATTCCAAAACAAAAGGGACCGCAGTGCGAGATGACACAACGCAAAAATCAATATTAACACCTAAACTGATAATGGCAAAAAAATCGTCAATCACGGATAACCAACTGTACTCACAGGGTATCGAGGTAAAACAACGTAATTTTTTATTGTTATCTTAGATATGAACACCGAACAAACAATTAGAGCCCTACAGTACAATGTAACTAATTTTAAATTGGACCACCCCTGGCCCTAAATATGGCAGGTACTCTTGCTGGAATAGACTCAACAAGACTGCATCTTCTTGCAGCCGGTCTGTGATCTACTGGTTTAAAGTTCGACGAGGTTCGAGTATGTTTATGGTTCCAGTTGACCTCTTGCTCCAGACAGTCCTAGAGGTGTTCAATTGGGGTCAAAGAGATGAATTTGGTTACTTTGCTGATCAGGGAAGATGGGAGAGTTCCTCGAAGTACTCGTCATACCTGTCAATGGCAGCTCTGGACCTATTCACACGACATCGCTCTCAGAAATTGATTTGTCCACTGTTGTATTATCAGTGAGATGTTGAAAGTATAGTATATGTAGAATGCATAGGGGCATGAGAGCCGAGTGGCATAGTTACTGGCTTATCACCAAAGCAGACATTATTCGAATCGCTGTCCAATACAAGTACAATTTTCCAAGTGAAATGTAACATTCAAGTAGATCAGTTCCAATAAAAGACTGGATGGTCGTGGCTATCATCACGATATCAACAGTCAAGTAGAACTATCGCCGAAGAGTATTGACGAATACAAGAGAGGACAAATGAGTGCACATATTGAATCCCAAAAACATCACAGGTTCTTCTTCTGCTTGCACCATACCTTATACGTAGTCCACTTGGAAGGATTCCGTGCGGTTTGTGGTGTACACTACTTTCTGCATCATTATAATAAATAAGGAAACGGAAGTCATCAGAACAGCTGACTACTTTCCACTTCTTACCTTCCAATGCTTGTAGTCCTTAGCTGATTGAAGTCCTACTATTTTGTTTTAGTAATAGTAGTGGCTTTATCCTGGGTACTCAACTCCAGATGTTCATGGTATGGAGTTCTCTCTGAGATTTTTATTCTAAATTTGTAATATGTAGTTGATGTTTTCGAGAAATTGTTGCTTCGTTGCCAATCGGTAGTATAATGTTTCATTAGACACTAACCAGCTGTCCTTATCAGTGAGCAGGGTTTTTATGGCCAAACTTCGCAAGCTGACTTGGTGTGTACTATGTTTCCTTTTACTACCTGAAAGCACACTTGACTGTACTGTGTGACACACTTGTACACTGACTGACAGAGCAAATGCAACACCAAGAAGGAGTGGTCAGAACTTTATGCCAATTGCAGGGTAGACTGACGTCACTGAGGTATGCTCATGATGTGAAATGCGCCGCTGTGCTGCGCACGTAGCGAACGATAAATGGGACACGGCGTTGGCGAATGGCCCACTTCGTACCGTGATTTCTCAGCCGACAGTCATTGTAGAACGTGTTGTCGTGTGCCACAGGACACGTGTATAGCTAAGAATGCCAGGCCGCCGTCAACGGAGGCATTTCCAGCAGACAGACGACTTTACGAGGGGTATGGTGATCGGGCTGAGAAGGGCAGGTTGGTCGCTTCGTCAAATCGCAGCCGATACCCATAGGGATGTGTCCACGGTGCAGCGCCTGTGGCGAAGATGGTTGGCGCAGGGACATGTGGCACGTGCGAGGGGTCCAGGCGCAGCCCGAGTGACGTCAGCACGCGAGGATCGGCGCATCCGCCGCCAAGCGGTGGCAGCCCCGCACGCCACGTCAAACGCCATTCTTCAGCATGTGCAAGACACCCTGGCTGTTCCAATATCGACCAGAACAATTTCCCGTCGATTGGTTGAAGGAGGCCTGCACTCCCGGCGTCCGCTCAGAAGACTACCATTGACTCCACAGCATAGACGTGCACGCCTGGCATGGTGCCGGGCTAGAGCGACTTGGATGAGGGAATGGCGGAACGTCGTGTTCTCCGATGAGTCACGCTTCTGTTCTGTCAGTGATAGTCACCGCAGACGAGTGTGGCGTCGGCGTGGAGAAAGGTCAAATCCGGCAGTAACTGTGGAGCGCCCTACCGCTAGACAACGCGGCATCATGGTTTGGGGCGCTATTGCGTATGATTCCACGTCACCTCTAGTGCGTATTCAAGGCACGTTAAATGCCCACCGCTACGTGCAGCATGTGCTGCGGCCGGTGGCACTCCCGTACCTTCAGGGGCTGCCCAATGCTCTGTTTTAGCAGGATAATGCCCGCCCACACACTGCTCGCATCTCCCAACAGGCTCTACGAGGTGTACAGATGCTTCCGTGGCCAGCGTACTCTCCGGATCTCTCACCAATCGAACACGTGTGGGATCTCATTGGACGCCGTTTGCAAACTCTGCCCCAGCCTCGTACGGACGACCAACTGTGGCAAATGGTTGACAGAGAATGGAGAACCATCCCTCAGGACACCATCCGCACTCTTATTGACTCTGTACCTCGACGTGTTTCTGTGTGCATCGCCGCTCGCGGTGGTCCTACATCCTACAGAGTCGATGCCGTGCGCATTGTGTAACCTGCATATCGGTTTGAAATAAACATCAATTATTCGTCCGTGCCGTCTCTGTTTTTTCCCCAACTTTCATCCCTTTCGAACCACTCCTCCTTGGTGTTGCATTGTCACTGTCAGTCAGTGTATATTCAGACATCTTCTACACACTGTCATTTTGACCATTCAGATTTCTTCACAACATTCCGTCAGTTAGTAATGTCTTCCTTACTACCAATTCTGCAGTATGCAATACTGGGTTCGGACGGTATTTTACTTAATTGATCCTATGTGAAAGCCGATAATGGGGCTATGATATCTACAGCAAGTGCTCACTACTCGTCCACTGTAGACTGTCATCTGACAGAAGTTTGTTGTTTATTGTTTAAAGGAACCTAACAGCAAGGCCATCAGCCCATCTGACAGAAGTCGAAACCGTTTGATACGTAGTTTGTAACTAATTCTGAGAGTCGGCTCACTTCAACAATGAATTGATCAAATTTACTTTTACCTTAGTTCCCTTTCCGTCCACAGTTCAATATCTCTTAGATATAGATCCACTCGTAATTTCCTGTCGAATATTTCTAAGAATCACCGGAGCAGTAACTTGCTGAAATACAGCAATGCTAGAAAAATATCTAAGTGACCCTTCTGAAATTCAATGTGCAGCTTTCTATAACTCACTGACGCTTAATATTGCTTGAAGTTTGCCCTTAGTCAGTGGTGTCAATCTGAAACTGGTGTGCGGACCGTACAACCCAATCGAGGGAGTACAGCGGGCCACCAATCGAAACAATATAATTTCAATGTGCGATAGGCCTATGTATTGTATTGACACTGGTACAGCAAAAATATCTACTTTATTAGAATCATTGAATCACATTCATGATCGTTAAAAACAACACAGTAAATTAACAAATTGCAAGAACAGACATACACTATGCTAGCATATGATTTACAAAGTTCACATCGGCATGTAGGTTGAAAAAATGATCTTTTACTGGAAGTTTGTCATTATTTCTCGCCTACCGGATTTTCAAAATCTGGTGAAATGTCTATACATGGTGCAACTGCCTTAGTACTTTTGAATTGTTCATCTGTATGCTGACTTCTTAATTTGGATTTGTTCAGCTTTAAGAGGGATACGAATTGTTTGCAAATGTATCATATGCTATCGTGCGCTGAAAGTATCTTAAAGTGAATTACGTGCTGCCTGTTGCAGACTTTTCTATAGGAGCACACGTACTGCCTCTGATGGTAGAATGGAAGACGGCACAGCTTATTTTCCTTTTTATTACAGCCGAGTGTTGTTCTGTGTTAGTCTGATTGATTATTTATATCTGCCAAAGAAGAAAGATTCTATTGTGTGAATGATTTCTTTATATTTGGTTCCTGCAGCCTAATAAGCAGAAATGTTATAGATTAGAGCCAAACTTATTAGAAACTTCATATTTTGCCACAGGAAAATTGTAACTATATCGCGGCAGCATACAAACCTGGGGCCGTATGTCTGACACCCTCGTCCTAATTTATTCCAATCACAGTTCCATCAACATCAAACGAAGGGTAATGTTTGTAGATGGAAGCATTCACCGTACCAGGGATGGATTACATACATTTGGTTGAAGGCATTTGTTCTCATAATGTTTTCGTAATAATCAAACGGTATATCTGTTTCCACCATTGAAATTTCCTCTTAAAGCACACGGGATACGATAGGGAACCGCTCCGTGTACATTTGGCTTGGACCAGAAGCCGAAGTACAGAACCGTTCTTCAAGCATTATTAGACGTATGTACTGTAGTTCGCATGACAGACAAGAGATGGGTCTTGTCGAATCCCAAGTTTTCTTGGCATTGTTTAAGGAGCGTGTTATATGGAACACACCCACAACTTTAAGGAATGTTACATAAGTTTTAAAAATATCGATATCCGTAAGTTTCTAAATAAGTATGGCGGCTAGTGACAACTAACAGGCTAGAAAGTGACTGATGATGTTCCTATGCCAGGAGAAAGCATGAGGATATTCTCCATATCCTATTCCACCAACAGTAAAAAACGAACATCCTTCCAGGGCTTGAAGTGTTAATGAACATGAAATTAAGCAGACGTCCGCTGTCCGTACCAAAAATATGGTGCTCCGCTTCATTGAGAGAGCTGATATAAAGGAATGCCACAGTCTTGCTCACTATTATGGTCTGAATCACACTTACTGATGAGACACTGATCTGTGAAAAATAAAAGCTATGGTAATACGTTACATTTTGATTTGCAATCAGTATAGTAAATTGTTTCAATTTCCAAGAAATTATTGTGAGTTTTCTGGTCCTGCATGTGAATTATTTATAAAGGCACCTAATGGGTTTAATTACTTAGATTGCATGTATAATTACCTGGACCGTGGCAATAAATAGAGACTCTGGAAGATCATCTTCACTATATAAATTGAAATGTGTTCATGGCATATCGCGTGGGCGTTGTCTAGCAGTGCAGGACATTTTCGCCGAAATGTACGACGCAGATGGCCATGTAGAAAACGACAGTAGTACAGGGCATTATCGGTGTGGCCCGTACGAACATAATTACACTGAAGAACACCTTGGCGGTCATACGCCAAAATGAGTATAATCTTGAGTCGCCACGGTTACGCCGTATAGCTGACTGATACTCTAGTTCTGATTCGTACGCTCTTTACTTGATTTCGTTAATTACAACGACATATAAAAGAATTGATAAGAATAAAATATACTACGGAAGTATTTCCGTGAAAGCATACTGTACAGGACCTACTTATCCTCAAATGGTACATAAAATATCGTAGTTTCAATTATATGTACGCAATTTACGGCATACCATAGGGGGGAAGACGCAATAAGTACGCGGGCCCAAGGCTAGTACACAGTATCAGGAAGCCAAGTTTTGGTGTAAAAAACACTTATGTCATTCATTGATGATTACACCCTGTCATTAATATTGATTTTTTCATCATTCATGGAAGAACGAACACCGCTTGCTTGACTGACATTATTGAATAGTGTTTGCCTCAGGTTTTCATCTGTTATAGGAATGGCCATGGTCTATTGAAGGCGTTCTACTTTGTTAGTTAAATTTGTGTCTTTGCAATCTTAGTTTTGCACAACAATCTTGTTTTATTCTTCATATATGCCAGGAGAAACAGTAGGAGGTCCATCACTCTAACACACCTGTTGTAGCTTTATTACCATTTGAAAGATTCATGACTCTTTTCTGTGAGTTTAATGACAAATCGGATAGTTCAAAAGTGCATCCCCCTAAGTCCCAAATTAGTGATGAAATCACAAGATGTAAAAATGTTGAAAATGTCCGGATATTTTGGTCTTTCTTTCCCATACCGTCTTGAATCTCTGGAAGCTTCATGAAAATGTTGTCCTAGAGATCTTTCGTTTTCCAATACTGCTTTTAGTATCCTTAAACTTGAGGAAACCCACTTAATGGTAAAAGGTTTACCCATTTTGATCAGCCATTGCCCTAATGATACTGCAACTTCATTTAGTTCAGTTTGGTTCTTTGCGGGCACACTATGTACTGAGTAAAGCTTATAAAAGAAGTAGAGAAAACTATGATCTGGGACTTCATCTCTCATGTCATGAACTGTTAACTCCAGTCTGATGCTTAGCGTAGTGCCAAGTGATCCAATTCGGAAAACATTTTGCAAGTGTTTAGCAACGCCATTCTTTCTTCGTAGCAAAACACATGACGCATCACAAGCTTATCCTTAAAAATTTTGCTTGCGATACAGTTCGTTCTGGACTCCAAATTTAATAATATAGTTTCCTTGATCAAAATCTCCATGTGCTTCGGAGTTCAACTAGATCCCAAAAAAAAATGTATCAATTGGGGAACCAACAGACAAAGTTTGGGCTGGGAAAACTAGGGAGAAAGGAGACGAGCTGCTCGACTAAATGGTATATTCCGAGCTGTAAGTGGAGAGATGGCGTGCAATGACATCAGTAGACGAATAAGTTTGAGTGGTGTCTTTAAAAGTAGGAAAGATCACAATATGAAGATAAAGTTGTAATTCAAGAGGACGAATTGGGGCAAACATTCGTTTATAGGAAGGGAAGTTAGGGAATGGAATAACTTACCAAGCGAGATGTTCAATAAATGTCCAACTTATTTGGAATAATTTAAAAAAGACTAGGAAAACAACAGATAGGTAATCTGCCACCTGGGCGACTGCACTAAATGCAGATCAGTAGTATATTATTGATTGATTGACCTCGCACATTTCAAGCAAACACTGGTTTGTTACTGATGCTTGTTGAATTGTCAAATGACTCCCTTAGTTTAGTATTGATTGTTACTGAACTATTAACAACCTTTTTCCACATTTCTTTACTAATGTGGTCCAGAATGTTTGTGAAACTCAGTTTTGAAACGCAACACACTTCCCATGTCCAAACTAGTGATTGTTTGACGTTCAACATCTAATGGAAAATCAGTAACAGGCCTATGTTTTGGCTATGTTTTAATCCGAATTGAAAACCTTTTTTGTAGCATCGTTCATCACGTTATTAATTTTATCAATTTCACCTTCCATAATTTTCCGTGAAGCTTAAATGTTAATGGCTTCTCCTTTTTTATGACAAGCAGTGTTTTCGTGATCGAAGATTTTCTTTCTGTGGTTCCTCTACTGGGCATGCCTAGTGGATCCAATGTACGATACTTGACATTGTAACCAACCTTGAGAAGAATCGACTCGTATTCAAGTTTCTGGTCCCATCCCAAATTTATCAATTTCAGGACATACAGGGCATCCAAGAGTCTCACATTTCCAAATTAACCATTTCGTTTATTTAATAAAATAAGCATGCTGATCTGAAGACGAACAATTAGCTCATGAGGAACTTTACTAGGAATCTATGGAGATAGTGTTGTTCTCTTTCTTCGATTAATATTGCGATGTTTTCAGTTTCCTTTATTTATGCGCAACTTCATATTTATCACCACCACTGTGTCCGACTCGGCTGAATGGGCAGCGTACTGGCCTTCGGTTCAGAGGGTCCCGGGTTCGATTCCCGGCCGGGTCGGGGATTTTAACCTTCATTGGTTGATTCCAATGGCCCGGGGGCGGGGTGTTTGTGCTGTCCCCAACATCCCTGCAACTCACACACACACACACACACACACAACACTATCCTCCACCACAATAACACGCAGTTACGAACATATGGCAGATGCCGCCCACCCTCATCGGAGGGTCTGCCTTACAAGGGCTGCACTCGGCTAGAAATAGCCACACGAAATTATTATTATTTACCACCATTGTATTTTCCTCTTTTCTTTAGCCATTTTAGTAAACCCATTTCAAACTTGTACTTTTCCGTGTCTAGAAGTATAAGCCTACAACAAATTTAAATACAAAAATTATAAAACAAATCACACAAAACACGTTATTATAACACTAACCTGAAAGACGAAGTACGAGGGCGAATTAAAAAGTAAGTTACACCTCCAAGTTATGGACATTTATGTAACCACCTACACATAGGCAACACGACTATGACAACATACAATGTAAGTCCCCAAGAGAGTGTAAACATTTCTCGGAACGGTAAACCAACCTTTCGATTTCGGATGCGTAGAAATCAACTCCAGGGCTATGTAACCGCTCGGAGACAGCTGCTTACACCTCATCATCGTTTCGGAATCATCTTCCACCGAGAGCCTTTTTCAGCTCACCGAACACATGGCAATCGCATGGCGCTAAGTCTGGACTGTAGGGAGAATGTTGCCACTCCCACTTGAATCGCTGCAACAGTTCGGACGTTTGGCGGGCTGTGTGAGGTGTTGCGTTATCGTGCAAATTTCTATGCGATTATCATGTGTTCGGTAAGCTGAAAAAGTATGAGGAGGTGAAAGCAGCTGTCTCCGTGTTGTTAATAGCGCTGGACGTGATTTCTATGCATCCAGAATCGAAAAGATGGTTCACCGTTCCGAAAAAAGTTTACAGTCTCTTGGGGACTATGTGGAAAAGTGAACTTACATTGTATATCGTCGTAGCCGTGTTTCCCGTCTGTAGGTGGTTTCATAAATGGCCAAAACTTGGAAGTGTAACTTACTTTTTGATTCGCCCTCATACTATTTCTATTTAGCTTCTTAAACTCGTTTTACGAAATATAGTGTAAACTATATTAGACTGTTAATTGTTACTTGTAAACCAAACAGGCAACTCGATTAAATTCACAGATTTTAACTATAAAGCGATTGGTTGATCTAACCAGGTTGAGGTTTGGATGTACGGAAACTAAGAACAAAGTAACACATAGTATGAACTAAATCTTAAAACTTGCATCACGTACCAGGCCCAGGTTATTTTCATTACCTTAACCACTTCAAAAACACCCATTCGCAATTTAAATTTTGAAACTTTATAACTGAATGCAAGTAGAGAAACGAAACTCCATAACATGTGGCCCACTACCATAGACGAAACACACAACTGGTCGTGCAGCTAACTCAAAACCGACCGTTTCCACTGGAGCAGAGCGAAGCTAGGTTATCTCTGGTGACGCTTCTGTCTAAGAAAAGACTACTACACTGGTCGTGACAAATTTCCCGTTGCCCTATCTACAGCTAAGACAATTTTGGCACTCTTTAACTCATATAATCTTTGACTATAAAGCATGTATTATCGGCACACTTTATCTTGGTTCATTTACACCCTAGTGCTGCAACGGTCGACCTCGGCAATCTTCGAGATTCGTACGGGCAACCTTTGAAACCCAAACTATGAATCGCTTAAGCATCGTTGTGCGACATCTAGCGTGCACTTTACGTACTAGTACTGTTGTTGTTTACACAGCTAAGCCAAACTATAGAATTCATGCTAGGAACAAGATTCGTATCGAGAAAAGTTATATAATGTGTATGTGACATAGTTGTTGGCTTAAGATAATAACGGTTGGAAACTTCATATCGATCGATCATATTCTCGATTCAATTCAGATTTCATTTTCATTCAGTTGGCAGCACTATCGGAACCGGGACAGCTCCCTCCTTACTCCTCAGACCGTACACAACTGTACCAAGATAATGTGTGCCGATAATAGTCGATCAACAGTCAAAGACACTAATCGGTACAAAACCATTGACACACCAATGTTTTCAATATATGTTGAAAATTACTTTGGCCGGAAATATGAAGCTTAACATTATTTTACACCGAACGAGAGATGCATTTTCATCGCTCCTTTTATAATTATTGAACTGTTTAGCGGACGCTTAATGCGTATTATGGTAGACCAAGGCCCATCAGGGCTATTACGCCGTGGGGTTTATTTAATGCGTATCACAAAAGGATTAATTAGCCAAAGACAAGCCGCTCAGTCGCAAGATTCAGCAAATCTGTGTATCATAATCCACAATTGTTTCTGAAATCACTCTAGAATCGTATTTGAAAACACGAATAATTATTTATATATATTTCCAAAGACATTTATAAGGTGAGTTATCGGCCAGTATTTGATCACAAATTAGTGGATGATATTGATGATCAAGATGTAGCAAGTCCCGGTCACTAAGCTACAGTAACATCAGATTAAAACACAGATCTTTTATGACACTGCAGGGTCCAAACGCAAAGTACTTTGTGCTTCGTTTTTGCTAAATATTACACCGCATTAACCTTTTACAACCGTCATGCATCAATTGCTTTTCAGAACAAACCACAACCTGCAATCTGTTGTAATTATCTTGACGTATTATGCCGTCGGACTACAGCCGTGATCATCTGAAATCTGGGGCTGTATGTCAGCTGTTTTGACGGTGTAGAAGCGAACCCATTTCGCAACCCCATCCCCAATAACCCCACCCTCCCGCCACGCTGGCGTCACCAAGCCAGTAACGACGCCTGTTGCACAGAGATTTGAGTGGTGGGGGAGGAAGGGAAGCTCCAGCTAGAGGGGACAGGGGAATGGGAGATAAAATCCATGTCCCAAATGGTCGCTTTATTACCAGGAGCTGGTTCGAAAAGCATGGACTTGCCAACGGGGCTTCAAACCATATAATATTGAACTTTCTCTATATCGAGTGTTTCTTGAAAAATGTTATCAACTGCCTTTGCCAAGAATAATGTCTAGTGGTCATTGTATTATCTTACGGATGGCCATGTCTCATTCAGAAGATGATCTTTCTCTATTGGGTCATAAATTATTACACACTTCTACCCCTACCACCGGGGATACGAAGTGTTGTGTTACCGAGAAAATCTTTTCTGATACGGGATCAAAGTACATTACACTGCATTCACTGCCATCTAAACAGAAGATTCCAAATTGGAATGTAACGAACGTATACATAATGTGGTACTTATCCCGCCCCTACTTTTACTACTAACATTGATTATTATTAACATTGTTATTATTTTTTATTTCTTTCTCCGTTAGGGTCTTCTAGGGACCACGTGACAATTACAATGCTTCATCCTTTGTTGTTCCATCTTCTTCCTCCAAAATTCCTTCATCTGTTCACTATGTCTCCTTTTCCTCTCCTCGGTCCATTTTGAGCTTCTCTTCTTTCTTTCCGCCAACGGCCGTAGCCGTGTTGAAACACCGGATCCCGCGAGGTCTCCGAAATTAAGCAACATTGGGCGTGGTCATGATTTGGATGGGTTGCCACGCGCTGTTGGTGGGGGTAAGGGAATGGAGGAGCGGAAAGGAACTGGCCACCGTACCGTACGTAAACTTCGGCACAGGCATACCTCTGCGGAGGTTCGGGCCTGCCTTCGGCAGAATACTCACTTACCTTACTTCCTCCTCTCTCGACCTTGGCAACCGCCCACTTTCAACCCCTTATTTCTAAAAATCTCGCTCTCTGTTGCTGCTTCTCTTTTATTGTTTCTTTCCAAATCTTTCTTCACTTCATGAATCCAAGTTGTTTGTTGACTTCTTGTTCCAAAAAATTTGAAGATCTGTTTGATTAACCTGTTGTCATCCATTCTAAATAAATATCGAGAAAATATCAACCAAACTTTCCTCATTCTTTCTGTTATGTTTTCTATGTTCCGCTATATTTCATCATTACTTCTTGACTTCCAGATTTCTGTAGTTCTTAGCGGACCGAGTATCTTCCGTATAATTTTTCTTTCCAGTACTTCTACAGTAATTTAGTCATCTTGTTATTCAGTACTAGACATTCACTCACATATAGGCATTCCAGTTTGACTACTGTCTTGTAGTGTTGTATGTTGAGGATTTTAGATAAAAAATGTTGTTTAGATATTCCTACTTATACCGTATGCTCTTTCCATCTTTTGTATCCTTTCTTCTACAGCGGACCTTTCCAAACCATTTTCTTAAATTGTTTCTCCCAAATATCTGAATTTCTTTACCTTCCTTATTTAACCTATTTATGTTATTAGAAATTCTGTAGCTTTTCTTATATTTGTCATAATTTTTTTTTTTGTACAGTAACATGTTCTGTTCTGTTGGCTATTTCTTCCAAGAGATTGACATGTATTGCTGCATTTCTCGGGTTTTCTCAAAGTATGGGCAAATCACCTGCAAATGCTAATCAGTTTATTTTAACACCTCTTTTCTTTATTCCCAGTGTTATTGGTGATAACGTGTGTCTTTTTAAGTGCTTCATTACAAATACTTGCATTTTCTCCAGGACGCAGTTGATTATTATTATTATTATTATTATTATTATTATTATTATTATTATTATTATTATTATTATTATTATTATTATTATTATTATTATTTCTTAATCTATATATGCCAAGATATAGAGTTCGCAGCACACTGCGTCTTCTAGTATGGCCCAGAAGTAAAATTCATTTCGTCGATCTGTCTGAATTTCTCATTCGGATTTAATAATACGAAACTGACTGAAGTAAGAGCGATACTTATGTAGCTAGTCCCTGTGATGAGTGGTGTGAAATATCGCACGGGTGATCAGCTGGTCTAAATGTTACGTATAAACCACGGAAATCTGGTAAACTTTGCACAATTCAAAACCCCCCGCGTAACGATAGGGGATTATAGCGAGAGCAGCTTTACTAGGGTAATGTGCGGTGAATAAAGCAATTCAAATACTTTACACAAGACTTATTTTTAATTTTAGAAGTAAAATTTCAGATGTAGTTTGAGGTTAAAGTACAAAGAAAAGAAAATAAGGAAATGTAATGTTTGGTGTTAAAAAAATGAAGTGAGCTGACATACAACTAAAATCATTAGAAATTACAATTAAGAGTAGGCCTGTACATCATTTTGAGAATATGGTTAAATTCTAAAAATGTACTTACAGTGAACTCAAGTATGACAAGATTACTAAATACTTCTACTAAACCACTAAATCAATTACCCCTTTTGTAATTTAAAGTAAATCTATAGAGAAAGGTTGTTATTATAAGAGAACTAAAGTAAAATATTATTATTATTATTATTATTATTATTATTATTATTATTATTATTATTATTATTATTATTATTATTATTATTATTATTATTATTATTATTATTATCACGGGGATTCTGTGGAACGCAGAGGTGAAAGAAGGTGCGGGAATGAATGGGTGGATACAGAAAATATTAAATAATAATTTAAAACTTTAAAATTCTGAATATATTTCTTTCCTGGTTTTTTTTTCTTGTCAGTTTTTACCCATTGCTAAGCAATAACAAATAGTCAGGTACTAAAGTTTAGCTCACGGGTCCGAGACAAGTCTAGAACAGACAACATGACTTAACAACAAGAGCTTGAAGCTCTAAAGTTACAACCCAAAAATTTCCAGTAGTAGGAAGAGCGTCTTTGCTCCACCCAATTACCCTCTAGGAGACTATTCTCTAAATTTCACAATTTCAGGCCTTTTAAAGGCACAATATACATGTTACCAAAACCAAACAGTATTCACTGTCTTATCTGCTCAACAGTTACATTTAAAAGGAAATGAATAATGGAAGTTGACTTTAACAGGTGTAATAAGTACCCATTCTACGTGGCCTTAGTTCAAAAGAAAAGGTTACAGTTACTGGCCGAAAATCAAAATGTTAGAAGGTGAACACTTGCGCTCCTCTGAAATACACTTGACAAATTAATACCAACAACACTACTTGGGCTTATGGCCCTAAGCTACATAGGCTAAGCCTATAGTACGGAGGTGACTAGATGGAGAGAAAGTTTAAATTACAAGGAAAAGATAAATTTACGTTTTACTAAATCATGGTCACCTCAAGACCAATTTGAAGGGGAATACAAGAGGGTTCCCACTCTTTATTCCCTGAGATTAATTAAAAATCTTAAACCAGATGTAGAATTTACATGACCGAATTACATTTTTAAAAAATTTTGAAACCTTCCTCTCGAGTTAAATTCCTAAGACACGGTTAAAATACGGCTAGCATTACCTTGAGCTGGTGGACCTTCCGGAGATAGACATGCAAGCCCTCCCGTGCCTCCTCTACTAACAAACTCTACTGCTGTACTGGAGCGATCGAAAGACAACATGACTCAAACGATCCCAGCATTTATAGCCGAGAGGAAGGTTCCAGGTTCTCTGGGCCGAAGTTCGGACACATCCACAATTTCCAATGGACAATCATATATATATTTTTTTAAACCTGATTGTTTACTTAAATAAATGTACAAAATTTTCTATTGGTTCCAATTTTAAGCTGGCGGGGAAAGATAAAAGTGCTGATAACCTTAGAACACCAAAAACAATCTAAAACAACACAGTTTAGGAAATCTATTTTTATAAAATTTATCTTGAAGTTTAATCATCCATCCCCTCATCAGAGGACGTATATAAGTTGAAGTAGAACATCTGTCGATGGATGTTCAAACTTCTTCAGAAATGAGTTTTCTTTAAGTTATAGATGTCCTTCGAAAAGGCGCTTAATTTTAATGCAAGGAGCGGGTGTACCTCCGGTACAGACCTCCACCCTCTAAAGTCCTTCCAGGGATGACACAGTTTCAATTTTTTTTTAGAAAATTATGATTTTGAAGATTGAAGTCAGAAAATTTCTTGATGGAGATTTCATTTGTAAGTTATTACGCCGCAAATAATTCTTGAAGTGATTATAATCGTGTTGAAGTCCAGTAAGTACTGTCCAAGGTTGACGGCCTGAGCGGCCGCCACTGCCGATGCCAGGGTGGTGTCCCCCGAACCCCTCAAGTACCCTCAGATACATCTCTCCCACTACCTTGAGAGGGGTAGCCATGATGATGGTCACCACGATGAAGTGGCCCAACGATGAAGTGGGTGGTTGTAGAACCGCACCTCAGCCCTTGCCTCTAATGATGGTGCTCAGGTTTGCCGACGTGAAGGAGACTTGACCAGAGCGGGGGAGACCTTACCCCTTGCCAGCTTCACTCGCCAGTTGTGACCCGGCCTCAGGTGATAGTAAAGTCACTGAAACAATAATTTTCTGGGCGACAGTGACTGTTTTCATGGAGAGAGTTTGTTTTATATTTTGTGTTGGTGGTGCAGATAAGGCGAGCGGCATCGAGGATGAGTGTGTGGAATGCAGGCTCGGTTTTGGAGGAGAAGGCAAGGTAATGGCAGACGGGAAACAGAAGAAAAAGCAAAATCTTTCTAGAGGGGAAGGTTTGTACAAAGGTTGCTACATAAACAAGGAATACCATAGATGTATATTAACAGGGCAGAAGGCCTCAACGTTCAAATTATATATGAAAGTTTAAGAATCTGAGCTGTTAAAGTAGTATAATTACATATGCAATGCCATGACTTGGTGACCCACAAACCGATATTCCATACAGGCTTTACTTGTGACAAGTAAACCCTAAAAATTCCTTCGGTGGCTGGATTGCTCACCAAAAGGGTGATGACGTTAATAAATCCAAAATAATGTACGTTCCATGAAATCTGGGGGCAAGCTTGCCTGCAGGAATTAAATTTTCCACCATGACTTGATCTCCCACCTTTAAATTGGTGGGTCTTCGTCCACGATCATGTCTAACTTTCTGATGAGAAGCCTTAGGGTTACTTATGGCCTTCTTCCACAGGTCCCGGATATTATCGGGATCTATTGTCTCTGGAAATATCTCGTTGATGGACAACAGATTAGACAACTGAGTATTGGGAACAAATTTGAACATGAGAGATGCCGGTGAAAACTTGTGTGACCCGTAAACATCTGAGTTTAACCCAAAAGATAACCAATGCAGAGAAGTATCCCACCTAGAATGCTCTTCATGATGGAAAGCTATCAAAGCAGATCGAAGATTACAGTAAACCCGCTCAGCAACAGATAGTTGTGGGTAATACGCAGATGTTGTGACATGTGAAATGGATAAGTCAAAACAAAATTTGCGAAATAAATTAGAGGTGAATGCCTTGGCAATATCGGAGACTACATGTTGAAAGGGACAAAATGAAGCAAAAATTGCATCAAGGCAAGAAATTGTAGACTGACCGGCAGCCAGCTTAGTCGAAAATAGCCATGACAACCAGGTAGAACCATATACACACACGAGGATGAACTTATTCCCGTTACCCTTAGATTGAGGGAAGGGTCCGACGTAATCTATATACAATCGCTCCATAGGACGAGATGATTGATGAGATGACAATAGCCCTAGTTTAGTGAACAAGGTGAGCTTACTAAGAAAGCAAGATTTACAGGCTTTAACCATTTCCATGATTTCGCCATCCATACTATTCCAGATGAACGTTTCTCTGATATTTTCTATAGTTTTAAGGTGCCTAAATGTCCGCATAATGGGAGCCCATCGCAATATTTGAAATTCATTGGCACAAGAACAGCTGGAACTACAACTTTCATTTTCTGATCATACCTCGAGGGGCAACACAGTACCCCATTACTGAGAACATAAAGGACAACAGGTTCCCCAGGAGAAAGGGTTTCCATAAGAGGGGCTAGCACTGGATCTTCCCGTAGATATTTCTCGATATCACGGAATAACATAGGGGCATCTGTCAAAATCGCACCAGCACAAGAAGGTAGGGAAATAGAAGGAGACGAACCCTCTTCCTGCTCAATGGACTCAACTTCACCAAAAACATGCAGCTTAACCATCTGCGATCACATTCTCTGTTCCCCTAATGTGTCGCACGTCAAATTGAAAAGCCGAAGAACGGACAGCCCAACAGGCGATACGTCCTGTACGACGGGGCCTAGCTAAAACCCAACTTAGAGCCTAATTGTCAGTTTCTAACTCGAATTTAACATGTTCCGGATAGATGCGGATTTTCTCCAAGGCAAACAAGACTAAGAGTCCTTATAATTCATGGATGGAGAACTTGGCTTCTTGAGACGGTAAGGTTCTAGACAAATAGGCGATAGGCCGCTTCCCAAATTCGGTCTCTTGAAGAAGGACCGCAGCAACTGCAGATGATGAGGCGTCGGTTTGAACGATGAATTTCTTACAGAAATCTGGTTTAGCTAAGACTGGGGCGTTGCAAATAGCTAACTTAAGGTCTTCGAACGCAGCTTGCTGCGATGACCCCCATTCGAACTTGACACTTTTCCTACGAAGTAGGTTTAGGGGCGCCGCCCTATTAGCGAAGTTGGGAATAAATTTCCTGAAGAAATTCACCATAGCAATGAATCTAGCGATTCCTTTAACACCTTTAGGAGGCTTGAAGTCACGAATAGCCTGCGTTTTAGAATGGTCTTTTGACCCTCCATCCTGCGACAGGATATACCATAAGAAAGACATAGAATGCTTAGCAAAAGCTACCTTAGATAACTTTACAGTCAACCCAACCTTACGAAAGCAATTTAGGACTTCCTTAAGATGATCGAAGTGTTCTTCAAAGGTTTCAGAAAACACCACGACATCGTCAAGGTAATGGTAAAGATATTCGAACTTGATGTCGGAGAAGGCCCTATACAGTAGTCTAGTAAGTACAGCCGCGTCCGTGGGGAGCCCGAAAGACACGCGGTTGTATTCGTACATGTTCCAATCTGTAGCGAAAGCCGTCATAGATCTTGATTCTTCCGCCAGAGGAATCTGATTATACGCTTGGTTAAGATTTAGGAAGGTGAAAAATTTAGTCTTACGAAACCATGAAAACCATGAGTGAAGATCAGGACTGATTGTAATATGACCTGACGGTTTAAAGCCCTGTAATCAAAGACAAGCCTGAAACCACTTGCGGGAGTCGAATAATGCCATCCTTTAACATTTGATCTATAATGTCCTTAAGGGCCTTTACCTTAAGTGGAGATAGCGTATATGGAGAGAACCTTACCGGGATCGAATCCGCTACCTCATTTTTTTTTTCAATTTTGTCAGTAACCCCAAGGATTTCCAAAATTACATCTGGAAAAGACTGACATAACCTTCGAATACTCTCAGACTGGTGTTCAGGTTGATGTCTAAGGTCTAACGACATCTCACTCCGGGCAGGCAAAATAGATGACGACGCAGAATTACATTTTAAAGGAGGAATATTTAAGTTACTATTAAATGTGAATGTGCAAGACTTGCTCTGAAGGTCGAGAAGAAGACCAGAATGCGACTTGAAATTGGCCCCGAATATTACAGGGCAAGACAACGTTTTGGCCACGAACAACTTCACTTTCCAAGTAAATTTAGAAATTCGAACTTTAACAAAAATGAAGCCTAAAATTTCTAAGGGTGAAGGATTTGCCGAAATACATTTGACGAAAGAGAAACAATAACCAGGAAATTTGCAACAAACTTCCAATTTAGAATACCATTTCTCAGAAATAATAGAGCTCACACTTCCAGAGTCTAATAGAGCAGTGACGGGTTCATCATTTATCTCAATATTGAAAAAGGGCACAAATTCTCAGATGCGGTTTTAAGGTATTCCCTTGGGCCTTCAAAATATAAATTTGAGAGGGTTTCTTTCTCAGTTCGGTGTCCGACTTAACTCGGGCTGAGCCCCGTGAAGCTGAACTTGGTGACTCAGCCGAACACGCTAGTTACTTCCTATCGCCTAAGATTGTGGCAGCACCAGAAGTACAACAGGGGGGTGTGCTGTTAGGTGACATACAATTTTCTGCAAGATTTGAGAACGACCCGCACTTGAAACATCCCTGGGATAGCCCTGCTACATTCCTAGTTCCCCTAGGGTTTACAAGGGGACACTTATTTCAATGATGTTCTGCTGATCCGCACGCATAACACTTGCGTGGATGGAAGGTTCGGCGAGGTGGTGGCCGAGAACTGTTAGTGGACGGAGGAGGCTCCCTATTGACTGGTAAGGTGTCAGCTTACCTGATTCCCTCTGCTGACACTGCGATAGCCTGTAGTTCAGAGAAGGTTTGAGGTCGAGAAGCGAAACATAAATATGACCTGTACGACCTGTAGGATGAAGATATCCCTTCGACGATGGTTTCTACCATTTGACCTTCCGAGTAATGGAGGGCGAACACCCTCGTATAAAACCTTATGTCTTGGATGAAGTCAGCCAAATTCTCGCCCAAACTTTCGACCTGGAAATAGAACTTTTGTATTAAGGATGACATTGCTCTAGCTGGAATGAAATTGGCAGAGAGATGGGCATGGAAGTCTTCTATAGAACATCTGTGAGCCATTGCCTTCCCAATTTTATCTGAGAGGACGCCTTCAGAGTATGGGTAAACAATTTGGGAACTTGAGAATGAGACAGAGCAAACACCAAAGCATGATCCTGGATCCTTAGAAAGGAAATCACATCGTTAGTTGAATTAACCGAAAATTTTGAGATGCCCTTATGCAACATGGCTAAGGGGTGGGTCAAGCTGCTCAAACCTAGTGAAATAATAAGGGGCGACATTGGAGGTTGAGGGGATTGAAAAGCTGAGTTATTGATAAAGAAAGGTGGAAGTTGTTGTAAATGATCAGATACTTGTTCAGATGGGGCAGAAGTTCTTTATAGAACAGCATATTTCCTATTCTCAGCAGTTTTTCTACGTTCCTCTTCCATTTTTAAGTTTACTGTTTGAATATAGTCGCTCTTAGCGCTGGCATCTCCCGACAACAATTGATTAACCGTGTTTGGCATATCGGTAAGGTGTTCAACTAGGTTATTAGCTTCCCTAGCATTCTCGTCCTTCAGTTTTGGAGACAATAGGTCCTTAACCCTATTGTAGAAATGGAACGGTCAATCTTGAACATGTATGAGCTAATTTGTGGAAGGTTCACCTACTTCAAAAAAACTTAAAACAGACGCTAGCTCAGTGGTATTGTCGGTGATGGTGGACAGAGCCTCATCAATATCCTTCTCCTCAAATACCGGAATACACATGTGAAGCCATAAAGATTCCTTATGTTTAGGAGTATCTATAGCAACCGTGCCACCAGACTTTACCTTCCTAATTAAAAGTTTATAAATTAAGGACTTCCATAGGACCACACATAGTGAATGAAAAACTGGCAAAATTTAGAAAATTCCAGAAATAGAAAACATTTTTGAGTTCGGTTTCAAATTCCATGAATAGCCGTCAAAAGAGGCTTTATCCTGAACCATTTAACCACGCTCTGCTACCATTTGTCCCGGAGATTCCTTGAATTGCAGAGGTGAAAGGAGGTGCGGACATGAATGGGTGGATATAGAAAATATTAAGAAATAATTTAAAACTTCAAAATTCTGAATACATTTCTTTCCCTGTTTTTTTCTTTTCAGTTTTTACACTTTGCTAAGCAATAAAAAATAGTCAGATACAAAAGTTTAGCTCATGAGCTCGAGAAACGTCTAGAACAGACAACATGACTTTACAACATGAGCTTGAAGTTCCCCAGTTACAACTTTAACAAGAGCACCACTGCTCCATTCAATAACTCCCCAAGGAGACTTAGCTCCAAGAATTTACAATAGTAGGAAGAGCGTCTTTGCTCCACCCAAATTTTTCTAGTTCAGGCCTCTTAAAGGCACTATCTACATTTTACCAAAACCAAACAGCATTCACTGTCTTATCTACTCAACAGTTACATTTAAAAGGAAATGAATAACGGAAGTTAACTTTAACAGGGGTAAGTTAATAAGTACCCATTCTACGTGACCTTAGTTAAAAAGAAAAGGTTTAAAGTTACTGGCCGAAAATAAAAAAGGTTAAGAGGCGAACACTTGCCCTCCTCTGCAATACACTTTACAAATACCTAAAACCCTATTTGTGCTGATGGCCCTGAGTTAAAGAGGCTAAGCCTATACTACGGAGGTGACTACAGTATATGGAGAGAAAGTTTAAATTACAAGGAAAGGATAAATTTCAAATTTACTAAATCATAGTCACGTCGAGACCAAGTTGAAAGGGAATACAAGAGGGTTCTCACTCTTTATTTCCTAAGATTAATTAAGATCTTAAACCTGATATAGAATTTACATGGCCGGACTTCATAAAAAGTAATTTTGAAACCTGTCACTCGAGTTAACTTTCTGAGACAATTACATGATTAAAATACGGTTGGCAATACCTTGAGCTGGTTGACATTCCGGAGATGGACGAGATGTACAATGTGTGTGTTTTAGAACTGTTTACGCGCAAATCTTCCCTGAGACCTTGATGATGCATAGACGTTAGCAAACAATAAATGACCGACACAATAACTAATTCCTCGGGAATTTTCAAGAAAAATCGGTTCGGAGTGTTCAGTATTATCTTTCATATATATTACAGTGCCACGTTTGTTTACACTTACGTTAACTAATTGTTTGTAACAATAAGTCGTAACGAGATCTTCTGTTGCCACTTCCAGCAGCATAGCAATGTCTATATCTTGATCGCGTATTAACTGCCCCAGGTGGAGTTCATTTACAGCTTGAATGCAATTTATATTTAAAGTCATAAATGTGTATATAATTAGCATAGGGATTATGCAAAGCATCGTACATAGAATTGGTTCTGCAGAGTGCTACAACGGGCAGACAATGTCGTCTCTAAATAGTCTTATTTCCCCGAAGACGGGGATCGTTTGAATGTGAATACGGTTGGGTCTCGTGAACGCCATTCTGCGACGGTCTCGTTGTTTTCACCTGCATGGAATTCTTGGAGAGTGCTGTTTCGTTTTTTTTCCGAACACTGTTCGTTTCTGAGACTTCTGGTTGTAAATCCATACCATGTCGACAGAACGGATCTCTGCTTGGTGTTGAAGGTCAGACTATCGGTTCGTTGTCACGCCTAAGATGCTTCAGAATTCCTGTTGCTAGAGGATTGTGCTGTTGTAAAGGTTTCTCACCTAAACCTGTCGTTTTCAGGTTTAAAAGAGTGAGGTTGTTATGGCCAGCAAGCTCCGTAGGTTCCATTTTGGAGATTATGGAGACAGACAGAATGTGGAAATATTTAATTCTCTTCTGTAGTATACAACACTGCTTCACAGAAACGTTTGGCGGTTTGCAGATAAAGCTGGGCGTCAAGACTCTTCACACTCGGTCAGCCAGGACTCTATTCGCGATCACACATGATTTGTTCACACTACGGACACTAGGGACCTTGAGGTAGCCAAGGTGACTGCTACCCAGCCAGATGACCTGCGATGTTGTTGTTTGAGTCATCAGTCCATAGACTGGTTTGATGCAGCTCTCCATGCCACCCTATCCTGTGCTAACCTTTTCATTTCTACGTAACTACTGCATCCTATATCTGCTCTAATCTCCTTGTCATATTCATATCTTGGTCTACCTCTACCGTTCTTACCCCCTACACTTCCTTCAAAAACCAACTGAACAAGTCCTGGGTGTCTTAAGATGTGTCCTATCATTCTATCTCTTCTTCTCGTCAAATTTAGCCAAATCGATCTCCTCTCACCAATTCGATTCTGCATCTCTTCATTCGTGATTCGATCTATCCATCTCACCTTCAGCATTCTTCTGTAACACCACATTTCCAAAGCTTCTATTCTCTTTCTTTCTGATCCAGTTATCGTCCATGTTTCACTTCCATACAATGCCACGCTCCACACGAAAGTCTTCAAAAACATCTCTCTAATTCCGATATCAATGTTTGAAGTGAGCAAATTTCTTTTCTTAAGAAAGCTCTTCCTTGCTTGTGCTAGTCTGCATTTTATGCCCTCCTTACTTCTGCCATCGTTAGTTATTTTACTAATAAGTAACAATATTCATCTACTTCCTTTAAGACTTCATTTCCTAATCTAATATTTCCTGCATCACCTGCCTTCGTTCGACTGCACTCCATTACTTTTGTTTTGGACTTATTTATTTTCATCTTGTACTCCTTACCCAAGACTTCATCCATACCATTCAGCAACTTCTCGAGATCTTCTGCAGTCTCAGATAAAATAACAATATCATCGGCAAATCTCAAGGTTTTGATTTCCTCTCCTTGGACTGTGATTCCCTTTCCAAATTTCTCTTTGATTTTCTTTACTGCCTGTTCCATGTAAACAATGAAAAGGAGAGGGTACAAACTGCAGCCTTGCCTCACTCCTTTCTGGATTGCTGCTTCTTTTTCAAAGCCCTCGATTCTTATCACTACAGCCTGATTTTTATACAGATTGTAGATAATTCTTCGTTCTCGGTATCTGATCCCTATCATCTTCAGAATCATAAATAGTTTGGTCCAATCAACATTATCGAATGCCTTTTCTAGATCTACGAATGCCATGTACGTGGGCTTGTCCTTCTTGATTCGATCCTCTAAGATCAGACGTAAAGTCAGGATAGCTTCACGTGTTCCTACATTTCTTCTGAAGCCAAATTGATCTTCTCCCAACTCAGCTTCAACTTGTTTTTCCATTCTTCTGTAAATAATACGTGTTAAAATTTTGCAGGCATGAGATACTAAACTAATGGTGCGGTAGTTTTCACACCTGTCAGCACCGGCTTTCTTGGGAATAGGTATAACAACATTCTGCTGAAAATCGGATGGGACTTCTCCTGTCTCATACATCTTGCACACTAAATGAAATAACCTTTCCATGCTGGTTTCTCCTAAGGCAGTCAGTAATTCAGAGGGAATGTCATCAATTCCAGGTGCCTTGTTCCTATTGAGGTCACTCACAGCTCTGTCAAACTCTGACCTCAAAATTGGGTCTCCCTTTTCATCAGCATCAACAGCCTCTTCATGTTCCAGAACCAAATTATCTACATCTATACCTTGATACAACTGGAATAGGAATAGGTTAAAATAACTTTTGTTCTGCCGTCATATATTCTCAAAGTTATCATAGTTGCTTGCTTTCCATCTGGATCGGATTCTATTCCCAGCTCCCTCGTGAATTTCATACTAGATTGAACCATAATGGTGCACACATTTAACAGAATAATTTAATGTATGTTTGCATAGAGCAGTTCCTCTTGTATCGTCCGGCTTGTTTTATGGTTTGGTTAACCAGACATATTCACCAGAATTTTGTTCTATTAAATATGATGTATGAAACCACACGCGAAGGTAATTTTAAGTGATAACGTTTGAACAGTACATTGTCTTCTGTGATACAATATATTAAACATTATTCTCGATCACACAGGAACATTAATTTTGTTTAATCTGACTTGTCTCAGTGAGTTAATTAAAAAAGTTTTGTATATGCGTTTGCATTCAGTATTTATTTGATATGCCGCGGGAACTCGAAGTGAAACGTACATGTTAGATTTATATTATAGGTTTTACGTCCCACCAACTACTTTTGAAGGATTTCAGAGACATAAAAGATTGTGACTCCATTGAAAAATAGCTACATATGTCTACGAAATACAAATTATTCAAATTTCGTACGACAGCAAATGCACGTACGTTGCACGAGGGCGGTTCGGTTGCTCTTTGTGTGACTTATACGAACAACACTCAGAATGGTGCACGGATGTGACATGCAGGCCACTTTATAGCCTTGATTCATTAGTGTTAAACATGCCTAGGAATCTCGAGATGTGAACACAAACAAGTGAGGTTTTGAGAAAGGTCGTACAATTGGCTGCACGATACAAGGAGGATGGAGCGCCACATTGACAATCATTTGTTCTCTTCGAACTTCACAGTTATCTCGCGTTGACAGTCATAGACGGGTGAAGGTATATGTACACGGCGGACAAAGACGGAACACCAGGAGAGAGGATTACTTGATTTTCACACGGTCGCGAACGGACACAATAGCTCTTTTATCCACCTAGATTCACTAGACCGTGAAGAGCCTTTCTAGAAACCATTTTATGTTTTCCGTTATTAACACCGGAACATCATCGCCTTCGTTTGCATTTATCTAGGAAACATTTCATATGAACCTGCGGGTCACTCATATTTTAGTAGAGCCTCCATCTGACAGCAGTGTGGGAGGATACAAACTGACGATGTATTACCTTTAGTGACGAATCACGCTTTTATTTGGAAGAGGATGACGACCATATGAAGGCTTAAAGGGCCTCAAGTAAGTGCCACAATTCCAGTCCCGCCTTACCTGGCACACGTTCCCTACTACCGTCTTGGCAGTTTGAAGGACTGTCCCGGACCGTTGACCGACATTATTTATGGTACGAGGGTGAATGTCTGCACAGTGTTACGTGCTGTTCTACATGCTAGTTTTACTGGACGAGCTCCCAGAGGCCCTTTCCCGGAAAGAAAACACTTTGCTTATACACAGTTCTAATTTCCCACAAGAGATTACGTCGTGCTTCAGCACTTCCCAGGCCTATCCGATCATCTGATTTTTCACCACAAACATTCGTGGAACCAGATCCCTCACTGTTGAAGTGTTCATGATTTCAAGCCTAATTTTGAAATACACTGACTGACAGAACAAATGCAACACCAAGGAGGAGTGGTTCGAAAGGGATGAAAGTTGGGGAAAAAAACAGAGACGGCACGGACGAATAATTGATGTTTATTTCAAACCGATATGCAGGTTACACAATGCGCACGGCATCGACTCAGTAGGATGTAGGACCACCGCGAGCGGCGATGCACGCAGAAACGCGTCGAGGTACAGAGTCAATAAGAGTGCGGATGGTGTCCTGAGGGATGGTTCTCCATTCTCTGTCAACCATTTGCCACAGTTGGTCGTCCGTACGAGGCTGGGGCAGAGTTTGCAAACGGCGTCCAATGAGATCCCACACGTGTTCGATTGGTGAGAGATCCGGAGAGTACGCTGGCCACGGAAGCATCTGTACACCTCGTAGAGCCTGTTGGGAGATGCGAGCAGTGTGTGGGCGGGCATTATCCTGCTGAAACAGAGCATTGGGCAGCCCCTGAAGGTACGGGAGTACCACCGGCCGCAGCACATGCTGCACGTAGCGGTGGGCATTTAACGTGCCTTGAATACGCACTAGAGGTGACGTGGAATCATACGCAATAGCGCCCCAAACCATGATGCCGCGTTGTCTAGCGGTAGGGCGCTCCACAGTTACTGCCGGATTTGACCTTTCTCCACGCCGACGCCACACTCGTCTGCGGTGACTATCACTGACAGAACAGAAGCGTGACTCATCGGAGAACACGACGTTCCGCCATTCCCTCATCCAAGTCGCTCTAGCCCGGCACCATGCCAGGCGTGGACGTCTATGCTGTGAAGTCAATGGCAGTCTTCTGAGCGGACGCCGGGAGTGCAGTCCTCCTTCAACCAATCGACGGGAAATTGTTCTGGTCGATATTGGAACAGCCAGGGTGTCTTGCACATGCTGAAGAATGGCGGTTGACGTGGCGTGCGGGGCTGCCACCGCTTGGCGGCGGATGCGCCGATCCTCGCGTGCTGACGTCACTCGGGCTGCGCCTGGACCCCTCGCACGTGCCACATGTCCCTGCGCCAACCATCTTCACCACAGGCGCTGCACCGTGGACACATCCCTATGGGTATCGGCTGCGATTTGACGAAGCGACCAACCTGCCCTTCTCAGCCCGATCACCATACCCCTCGTAAAGTCGTCTGTGTGCTGGAAATGCCTCCGTTGACGGCGGCCTGGCATTCTTAGCTATACACGTGTCCTGTGGCACACGACAACACGTTCTACAATGACTGTCGGCTGAGAAATCACGGTACGAAGTGGGCCATTCGCCAACGACGTGTCCCATTTATCGTTCGCTACGTGCGCAGCACAGCGGCGCATTTCACATCATGAGCATACCTCAGTGACGTCAGTCTACCCTGCAATTGGCATAAAGTTCTGACCACTCCTTCTTGGTGTTGCATTTGCTCTGTCAGTCAGTGTAAGTGTGGGTTAATCTGCCGCAGGATAACATAAGACCTATGTTTAATTCCACGCTCGATCGTCTAGCGTAAACATCCCGGCAAAAGGCAGTCCGACAAGTTACTGCAGAAGAACCTATTCTCTGCTGCAGGTGGGCGTAAAATGGTTCTGACGCAATTATGTGTTAATGATTTCGTTCTTCTCTGTATCGTTGCACTCATAAACTTTCGCATGAATCCAAGTGTTTCTATTTGGTATAAAATGATTTTTATTTTCTCAAGGAGCGCAGTTTACCTTTTGAAATTTCGAATTCAGGTCTAAGGCGTTTCGAAGAGAAAATTCTCATCCAACTAGTAATAATCTATGTAGCCTAATCAACCTGTGGCAAAGAAATTAAATATTATAAGGATAAATCTTGTACAGTAATACGCGAAACATTTTAATTCATTACACACCGAGCAAGTGGTCATGCGGTTAGTGTCGCGCAGCTGTGAGCTTGCATTCGGGAAAGCGTGAGTTTGAACCCTACTGTCGGTAACCCTGAAGATGGTTATCCGTGGTTTCCCATGTTCACACAAGGCAAGTTCTGGGGCTGGTGCTGTGCCTTAATCAGGCGCACGGCCGCTTCCTTCCCACTCCTCACCCTTCCCTATCCCATCGTCCCCATGGGACCTATCTGTGTCGGTGCGACGTAAAGCAAATTGTAAAACAATTTACACTCATTCTTTACCAATTTATTGCTAATATAACGAGAGAGACTTCTTACGTTGCTCGCGACAAAATAAGCCAGCCTATTACATGATGAATTTCTTATCTCGGTCAAGAGTCTATATATTGGTTTTGTGTGACTTTCATACCACTCTACGCTTTACAAGCCTTTTCAACTTTACACAACCTCACACCGTACATCTACTCTTACCTGGTCGTTATATTTATTTCTAGGTCTGTGTCCGTCTCTCCTAAATCCTAACATCCCTTAAAACTATGCGAACAAGCTCCTAATGTCTCAAGGTATTTACTTACAAACCATATCTTCTCCTGGACAAATTTATCCGAATTATTCTTTAACAAACCCTATTCAGAACGTCTTAAGTTACGAAACGTTCTGCCCATCTTTACCGTTAACCCTTCTTTTGTTTTACGTATACCGCTATACTTCGAGTTATCGAAAATCTCCTTCGTCCTCCGTCTCCAAAGGGCTGACACTACCCAGGTTCTCACAAGTCCTAACTGAGTCTGCTTACATGTGCCAGGCTTCCGTTATTTCTTTCTTCCCTAGCTCTATTTTGGACTTCGACATTTTTGGTTTTGTACAGGCCCAAGTATCGTTTGGTGATTTTATATTTGTTTGATGTTCCCTTCTTACCATAAATCCCACATTCTTGGAGTAATGCAGGTTGCTGTTTACTTATACCATTATTGGGTGGATGGCACAACTTTAATAACTTCAAACTGAATCATCAATCAGTGGATTGGAATTCATGATGTAATTTTGTCAAACTAAGTTATCAATTGTAATCAATCAATCAATCAGTCATCAGGCTTCTGACGGGGAACATATTGATATTAAAATGTCTAAAATACATGTATTGATTGTGTTTTCCTTTGACATCTACCAGTATTCATAACACATTGAATTTCCGTGTAGACTAGCACACATAAACAACTGCAGTTACGCAAATTGGTAGTCTGTCAGTACTGCCGAATACATTCAAAATACCTGTTCAAAAATGTAGTTACTTTCGTCGTGATTAAATATGTAGTGGATTAACACGGTACTGAGCACACTACCGTATCACACGGCTAGAAGCCCGTTGTAAGGCACTACTTTTGTGGTACCTTTTACTCACAAATAACAGTTTTAGCTAATATTCAGAATGAGTGGTATTTCAACATTTTGAGCAAGCAACAAGCGAGCTTGAAGTTTTTCGTGACAGTTCATATCGTGATTACAGACAAAGAGTCTTCAGATTTACGCAGAATTTGAATCACAGAGACGTGACATTACGTTTCAAAAATATTACATGAATTGGCTGGTATTTGAACCATGGCCACTTTGGTGATAAGCCAGTGAAAACGTCATTCGGCTGTTACACCCCTCTCTAACACTCAGAAATTTAATAAAACTAAATTTCCTTGTCTTCACAGATCTCATCAATATTTTATAAAATATGTGGTCCGAGTTTTATCGCCTTCAAAACGCCAAGGTTGCCAAGAAAATATGAGTTATTCGGGCCATACACTGCCCAGTGTGATGATCTAGATTAAAAAATCCTATGAATAAACATTAACGTGTTCACGGGTTTCCACTATCCCACAAGTAATTCTAAATACTCCTCAACTAAAGATTAATGTCAATATGGTAACTACATATAGGTTACGGCTAGCTCCTTCATAGACACTTATCGGGGATGGTTGTACTTCCCCTTAAAATTATAATCACAGTGATGATTAACCTGGGTTTGGTGTTTCGTTCAAACAATTCTAACTCGTATGTTCTGTTGCCCTTCTGTATGAAAGTTCAGTTCATTGACTGGGTTTTAATTCCTTTCCATGCCACCCTACCATCTCTAGTGGTCAATACATAAATTTTTCGCTTGGTTGACCCGGTTCAATTTCCAAGTCTGCTACGATTTAACACGGTTGAATGTCTGAAGGGAGAAGCACACAGCCTGAGGAATACAATTGGAAATACAAATGGATTGAAGTCTGACTCTCGATTACCCCAGAAGTGGTTCTAAATACTCCTCAACTCCAGATGAATGTCTGGATGGTACCTAGCACATAGCACATGGTCATTTCTTACCTATAATAGTCCTAATTCTAATACACTTCTCTCAGATATTGTGAGATGATTCACTAGCGCCAAGAACGTGGGGCTCTTGACCTCCATGTATGAAACGTCGCTGAAAATCCAAATGAATACAGCCTACATGCGTCAAGAAGACGTGTCTGCTCAACCAAAAACATCTTTTAATCCAATTTTGTCCAACCGCTTTCTACTCACCATCTTTATTCTGTATCATTTTATTTACATTCTGTCGAACTCAACACTCAACTCTCTCTTCTAACTCCTCATTTCAAATTATTCAATTATCGTCCTTCTTTCGTTTCCCGTACAATGCTGCACTTCCGAAAAACGCCGCTTGAGTGAAAAGAAATAATTTTTCAGAGGGTGTGTCCATTGGGTATTTTACCTACCTCTGCTTTTACTGGTTAATTTTTAACCATGAATTCAACAGCTATGTACTACTCCAACATTTCACATTCTAATCAAGTGTCTGCAACTGCGTTTCGTTATCTTTGTTATTTATTTTTAAATTGCTTTCTTTCCTAATGGCGATAAGTAAATAAAAAGTTACATAAGTTCCTGCTTTCAACCTCTCCTGATATGCTGATCTAATATCAAATTAGCGCACAAAGATACATATCCAAAAATTGCCCATTCGTTAGATTATATTCGTAACACTAATTCCAAAATGACACACTAAGTATATACATATGTTCATTATAAATTATTATGCATTTCAGCGTTCAGTCTGCAAGCCTTTGTGAATTAACTATGCTTCACCACGATCCTGTGTTACCAATCAGCCTTTGGTCTCATTTCGTTCCACATCTCTTTATTATTAAATAATTAAAATCCGAGTCTAATCATCGTCGCCTCAGTGTCCCTCCACTCCTCTTACCCTTTACTGCCCAGTCCGTCATTCTCCTTGGTAACCCATCCCCCTTCATATGGTTCACATGACCACACCACCGAAGCTAACATATACGTACATCTTGGTCCATCGAGTTAATTCCTAAATTATCCTTTATCTCCTCATTTCGAGGACCCTCACTTCCGTGCGGTTAGGAGCGCGCGACTGTGAGCTTGCATCCAGGAGATAGTGGGTTCGAATCCCACTGTCGGCAGCCCTGAAGATGGTTTTCCATGGTTTTCCGTGGTTTCCCATTTTCACACAAGGCAAATGCTGGGGCTGTACCTCAATTAAAGCCACGACCGCTTTCATTCAACTCCTATGTCTTCCCTATCCCATCGTCGCCGTAAGACCTATCAGTGTCGGTGCACGTAAAGCCACTGGAAAAAATCCACATCCGTACAGTAAATTTGGTCTGAAAACAGACCATTTAAATTATAGTTTCGCCCGGGATCTAACTTCTTTCTTAAAAATACGGTTGATCTCATCTGCAAGCTCAATGCATTAGCTTTGTTTCACACTGATTCAATTTCTTTTAGTATACTACCACCTAGGGTGAATACACATCCTAAATAAAATATCTACGCACTACCCTAATATTTCACTATCTAATCCGATATCTGCAAATGCGTCTCATTATCTTTGTCGATATTTATTTTCAAATTGCTTTATTTCCTAATGGTGATAAGTACTTGATAAGTACTTGAAAGGATCTACTTGTTCTTGCCTTGCATTCAGTCTTAGATTTTTCCTTATAACGAAATATAAACAAATAAATTTTGGAACAAGGGAGTAAAAAACCGTTTGTAAAGTGCATCAATTTAGATTAACTAATAGCATTCAGTTGAAGTGAATACGACTTGCATTCATGAGTGTTTCAGAGAAATGTTTATAGGCCTACTTATATTTTACAGAAACAATTTCCGTTTAACAATAAATAAAACCGTCTGATTTTCATCGACCTCCTACTGGTTATCAACTTAATTTTAAAATTTCTACGTTGCAGTGAGGACTATTCAGAATATGATGTACAGTAGCCTACTTATGCACAGTGGGTGTCTCTGACACGGGCGAATAACAGTAACCAAAGAGAGCCTGTGATATGGTCAGGACCCATTAAACTATTTTGAACGCATACACAAAGGAGTAGATGTGGCATAGTTAGCTCGAAGAATGCAGTTATCCTGGCTCATACAAAGGCCCATACTGTACCAGGAATGCCTACGGCCTGGCACATTGCATTTATAATTCGTAATTTATTAACGAATTGTTAGCTTTAAAATTTGAAGACAGCGTGCCGATCGAACATTCGAGACTCAGCTGCTCACTATGGGAGTGAGAGAGACAGAGCTACGTCACAGGCAGGGAACCGGCTGGGTGACGTAATCGCTACGTAATACAGACCCACCCGTCCAGAATGATCTCGAAGCATTTTAATATATTCTAAACGCCGTAATCTACAAAAATATGAAGTACACCGGCGTGAATCTCGTATTTGAAAAGTAAAGTAGCCAAAATTTGAAGGAAATCCACCTAATAGTTTCCGAGATATCAAGGTGGAAACAAAACACATTTTCTTCCTTTGAAGCAGCGAGCCAGCCAGCTCTCAGTATATAAGAGCATCGCCTCGCTGAGTACAGGCAGTTGCAGTACACAACTCGACCATGTGAGATGGTTATGTCGTCGTGTCGCGTTACGCGAAGTGATCTGTCGGAGTTATGAAACTTCTGTCGTAATGAAAGACGAGACTTATAAATTTTTTGCTGTGTTGCGGACTTGTAAAATTTTCAGTGTGCATTAAGTTGAACTCTGTCATTCTCAGTGTTACGGACTTTATTATTATCGGTGCATCTCCGAACTTGATAACATTTCTGCATGTGTTTAACATTAATTGTGACTTAGCATAACTTAAGAGTATTTTAATAATCAGAAACTCAATAATTATTATAACCGAATGTGAGCAATTTTCACAGATATAACTAGTGTTTGAACAGTGATATCAGACAATAGAGTAAACCTTAATGACATTTATGTCATTTATAGGAAATACTGACTTAAGTGAAGCTAATTAATATTGAAAACTTACTTATGACTTGTGTTGGTGATAGCTAGAGACAGTTAAACGCATCGTGTGTGGATTGGACTTACACTCGCTATTTCCATAAACTGTGAACTTTAAGTTTCGCTTCGAACTTAATACAACGACTTCTGACGTCATGAACATTGTGTTCACCTCATGATAGTTAAGAAGTGTGAATATTAAATACTGTGGATACTTCGAACAGTGACATGTGTTTCAAACGCTTCAGACTGTGCTTTAATTCATTTTAAAAGCCATAACTATTTTTGAGCATTTCTTTGAAGTTAGACAACCGACTGTGTTCCAAAGTGCTCGTTATAAACTGTCAGTTAAAATTCACGTGATTCTAAGTGCAATGCTATTTATTCTTGACTCGCAAATATTAAATTAACAGACAGTGCTACATTTTCACACTCATGATTCAGTGTCAGTTGAACTTTCTCGTGTGTCAACAACATTATACGACACCAGAAATCTTGACCGAGTGTTAAGCCTCATAACAATTCAATACCTGATTGAACTTGGGACATAGTACGACGTTGGAGGCGGTACGTGGTTCGACGAGGGATGTAATTCGTGGTACATCGAGGGATATGGAACGTGGTACGACGTTGGTGGTACTTGGTTCGACATCGTGTTGATAACATCGTTAGAGTTCCAGTTGCTGCTCGTGGAGCCGCATTCACCAGTTCAGGCCTACAGAACTCAGGTGATATGTGTGCATTTAGCATTTTTAACTGGTAAAAGCAAGCGAATAATTTAAAAACTATTGCACTAGACGATCATTGACTTATTGAAGAGGCACATTTCCAAATCATTTTAAGTGCTACGTTGACAACGAATTACAAGTGCCTAATGATGAAAGTTCACTTTCGTGTGATAATCAATTTAATAATGTAAACACACTTTAGGCAAAAATCTAGACAGACTGTAGGTTTCATATGAGTGATTTATGAAAACAAGTGTTTATTTTTGAACTTCTAAAGACTTATGAATCCACATTCAACTTATGAATTTCAATTTAATAATTTAAATAGAGTTTAGGCATGAATTTAAAGACTTAAGGTTTCATGTGAGTGTGATTGATGAAAATAAGCGTTTATTTCTGAACTTCTAAAGACTTACACTTATGAATTTCATGAAGAGATAAGTTTATGTTCAATTTATTTATATCAGAGAGTTTCTGAATTTCAATTTTGAGTTGACCGTACCTATGAGAGAAGAATTTTCAAGTCATAATCTCAGTCTTAAATGTGAAATAAGAAGAGGGTTATTTTTCCATCTAGATTTTGAATAAATTTTATTAGCAAAATAACATCTATTATTTCGCCCTGTGAACTCCATTCTCTGTACCGGCTCCTAAGGATCGTACACTACCTGAGACCTTTCCCATGATCAATAGCACAACAACTTTTCCTTGTACAATACAAATATTTTAAAGAAAATAACTCGTAACTAACTTTTTACACTTAACGTTCATTTGTTATACAGACTTTGTTTGCATGTTTAGGTCCCTTCTCTCTGCCATCGTTAAGTCCGTTCGCAATTAAAAGTCCAAACTAGAGCAAGTTCGAAGAATACTGTTTACGTCACTTGTCATGAAATCTAATGATCTTCTTGTTCTCTTTATTCTTTCTTGTACTTCACATTAAATATACTGTATATACCGTTTACATTCGAGACACATTTTCTTGTTTAGAAGCTTTTGGCGAGTGTTAACTCAGACCCGTTGTTTTTTGTTTTGTTTTTCATCATCGTTTTCATCATTTTTCTTTAATTTTTCAGTACGATCATAGAATGAATAAAGTTGTAAGATTTAATTTAACGTATATATTTTCAAATTATGAGTATTAAAGTAAATATGGAGTATCAGTATGACAGTGTTCGTTGCAGAAATGGGGTATATGTGCATTTTTACCGAACCCAAAACCCTGAACATTTGGAAACAATTATTGAAAAATTGCAAGCTTCCACTATGGTCAGTAAGTAAAAGAAAATACATTCCTTCCTTCAGATATTATCTACACTGCGGTCACCTGGTCAATATCAAGGAACCTTCAATTAAAGTTATTAAGCCACTGAAAATGTCTACCAAAATTGTAGGCGAAACATCTGGATGGAAGAGATCCCTAAGACTATTTCTCTTTATACTGGAAGGTTCTACTTAATTTGATGAAAACGTAATGCGATATAATTGACCATTTATTCACGGAAATATGGAACTATACGTCCGGAAACATTCATTTAACATAATCGTTCCCTTTCTTTCATCAACGGAAGTACTACCATGAGAGCGATCATACTCGTCAAAAAGTTCTAAACATTAAACTGCAAGCTAAGATTGTATTTTAAGCCGTTATTTAGCCAGAACATCAATTTTCTGACCTTCATTTATGAAGTACAGTTTCTCCCAGAGCTTTGGTTGCTTGTCAAGTAAATGATTTCTAATCCATACTTACTTCTAGAGAGATACCTTAGATGAGAATTTTTCAGGCTTTCTCTCGTTAAATCAGGTATTAAAAACACAATAAAGTCCCGAGTTAACACATCCATTTACACTGTAACTTAAAGGCGGGTGGTAGGAAACCAGCACACAACTGGTAGCGCATACTCTAGGATTTAGTGACTAACTAACACAACTAGACCAGCACAATATTACAACAGATCGCACCCTCTCCCAGCACTCGCTAATCCTGTCACACTACTTAGTCACTTCATCGTTTACAAACTAAAACAATCATACTATTTTTTTTCTTTCACAACTGTCACTTAGTACCTAGGGCAGTTTACAATTACACTCACTGTACCAAGCGAATTGGCCGTGCAATTAGGGTTGCGCAGCCGTGAGCTTGCATTCGGGTTCAAACCACACTGTCGACAACCCTGAAGATTGTTTCGTGGTTTCACATTTGCACACCAGGCAAATGCTGGGGCTGTACCTTAAATAAGGCCTCGACTGTTTCGTTCCCAGCCTAAGAAATTTCCTATCCCATCGTCGCCATGAGGCCTATCTGTGTCGGTGCGATGTAAAACAACTTGTGGGAGAACAATCACTGTTCACACTCATGGCCTTACAGTTCACAGCTTGCGCGCACGCAGCAGAGTTTTACAATTCTGTACGTTGTAATCTATCCGTACACTCACAACAGACTTCGTTCGTGTCGCTTGCCGCTTAGCTGCACGGTCTCGCACTTACCGTCGGTACACACACTGTCCACTGACTGACACAGTGCTCCACAGGACTCACTCTCGGACTGAACTCAAACACTGTGTAGGAGGGATACTGACTGGAAGGTGATTGGGGATTTAAATGAGACTGCGGAGTAGGTGTGTGGGAAACCGGGAGTGAGATTTTTATATCCTAATGGGTGGGTAGCAGATAGGGATCTGCTTTCAGATGGCCTTCACTTAAATCGCAATGGTATGTACAAGTTAGAAATGTATTTAGAAGGGTTATAGAGAGGTACATTCAGGGAAACGGGATGGTCTAGGGGTCGGTGATAAGAGAACAGGGATATGGAAGTCAAGTAAAGATGACATAAAAATGTTAGTGTTGAACGTAGAAGTATCGTAACGAAAGGAATCGAATTAAGTAATTTAATAGATATATGCTTACCAGTTACTGCAATAGGAATTGAATTATGGCTGAGAAATGATATAGTTGATGCAAAACTTTTGTCACGGAAATGGAGTGTGTATCGTAGAGACAGGATAGGTATGGTAGTGGGGGGGGGGGCAGTATTCATTCTGGTGAAAGAAGGATTTGTAAGCTATGAAAAAGTAAAAGACGAGAAACATGAATTTCTAGGTGTAAGGCTCATTTCCACAGTTAATAGTCAAATTGATGTCTTTGGAGTGTACATATCGGAAAAGGGTAGCTCTGACTATGATTCTGAATTATTTGATAAGACAATCAGCTATGAGAGAAATGGTATGGAAAGGAAAGTGACTGTAGCGGGAGATTTCAATTTACCAAAAGTCATTTGCGAAGGTAATGCTAACGACAGGAAGCATGACCAACAAATAGCAAATAAGTTAATATGGGAAGGACAGCTTACTCAGGAAGTGATGGAACCAGCTAGAGGGAAGAATATTCTGGATGTGGTGCTGGTAAAACCAAATGAGCTGTATAGAGAAACCGAAGTAATAGACGGTATCAATGATCACGAAGCTGTTTTTGTGTGAGTTAAAAATAAATGTGATAGAAAGGAAGGTCTTAAAATTAGAACTATTAGGCAGTACCATGTGGCTGATAAAACAAGCATGAGGGAATTTTTAAAAGTAAGTATGATCGGTGAAAAATGGTAAATAAAAATGTAAACAGACTCTGGGATGGGTTTAAAGCAATTGTTGGGGAATGTGAAAACAGATTTGTACATTTAAAGGTGGTAAGGAAAGCTGCTAAAGAAGACATAGTATATTATAACACAGAAGTAAAGAGACTAGGAAGGAGGTGCAGACTGGAAAGAAATAGAGTTATAAATGGCTGTGGAAGTAAGGAGAAATTGAGGGAACATACCAGGAAATTGAATCTAGCAAAGGAGTCAGCTAAGGATAACTTGATGGCAATAACAATGGGGGTTATACACATTTTAGTGAAAAATGGAAGGGTGTGTATAGGTGCTTTAAGGCAGAAACAGGTTCCAGGAAGGGCATTTCAGGAATCATTAATGAACAAGTGGAGTGTGTATGCGAGGATATTCAAAAGGCGGAAGTATTCAGTCAGCAGTATGTAAAGATTGCTGGTTACAGGGATAAAGCCAAGTTAGAGGAGGTCACAAATACTAAAGAAGTATTAAAATTTACCTATGATAATGATATTTAAGATACAAAAGTTGAAAATTAGAAAAGCGGCTGGAATTGATAAGATTCCGGGGGATATACTAACACAACGGGTTGGGATATAGTACTACATCTGAAGTATTTATTTGATAATTGTTTGCATGAAGGAGCTATACAAAATGAATGTATAGTTGCTATAGTAGCCCCTGTGTATAAAGGAAAGGGTGATAGATATACACCTGAAAATCACAGGCCAGACAGTATGACATGCATTGCATGTAAGCTTTGGGAAAGCATTCTTTCTGAATATATTAGAAATATTTGGGAAATTAATTAACTGGTTCGATAGAAGGCAGTTTGGGTTTAATAAAGGTTATTCCACTGAAGCTCAACTTGTATGATTTCAGCAAGGTATAGAAGATAACATGGATTCAGGCGGTCAAATGGACTGTATCGCTATTTACCTGTCTATGGCATTTGATAGGGTAGATCATGGGAGACTGCTGTCAATAGTAAGTGCAATAGGACTTGGCAAAAGAGTGACTGAATTGGTGGCAATATCTCCAATAAACAGATCTCAGAGAAGCTTTATCTGACCCTGTAATAATTAAGAGGGGAATTCCTCAAGGTAGTATTATTGGACCTTTATATTTTCTTATATATACAAATGATATGAGTAAAGAAGTGGAATCAGAGATACGGCTTTATTTCGAATGATGTTATTCTGTATAGAGTAATAAATAAGTTACCGGATTGTGAGCAACTGGAAAATGACCTCGATAATGTTGTAGATGGACTGTACGCAATAGTATGATGATATTCTGGGTTAAAACTCAGGTTGTGAGTTTCACAAAAAGGAAAAGGCCTTTCAGTTTTAGTTACTGTCTTGATGTGGTGAAGGTTCCTTATGGGAATGATAGTATCTAGATGTTAATATAAGGAAAGATCTTCATTGGAGTAATCACATAAATGTGATTGTGAATAAAGGATACAGTTCTCTGCACATGGTTATGAGGGTGTTTCTGGGTTGTAGTAAGGATGTAAGGGAGATGGTACGTAAGTCTCTGGTAAGACCCCAAATAGAGTATGGCTCCAGCGCATGGGACCCTCACCAGGATTACTTGATCCAATAACTGGAAAAATCCAAAGAAATGCAGCTCGATTGGTTCTGGGTGATTTCCGACAAACGAGTAGCGTTACAAAAATGTTGCAATGTTTGGGTTGGGAAAAATTGAGAGAAAGAAGACGAGATGCTCGACTGAGTGGTATGTTCCGAGCTGTCAGCGGAGAGATAGCGTGGAATGACATTAGCAGACGAATAAGTTTGAGTGGCGTTTATGAAAGTAGGAAAGATCACAAATGTGTCTGACATTTTCTCTGAGTGTTGGTACAGGTCATGAGATTTTCTTTTCATTCAGATTCCCCCTCAAACAGTCAATCAATAAATCGATAAATCAATCAGTACTGATCTGCATTTAGGGCAGACGCCCAAGTTGCAGATTCCCTATCTGTTGTTTTCCTATGTTTTCATAAATTGCAAAGGAATTGGAAATTTATTGAACATCTCCCTTTGTAAGTTATTCCAACCCCTAACTCCCCTTCCAACAAACGAATATTTAACCAAATTTGTCCTCTTGAATTCCAGCTTTATCCTCATATTGTGATCTTTCCTACGTTTGAAGAAACCAATCAAACTTATTCGTCCACAGATATAATTCCACATCATCTCTCCACTGACGTTTCAACATTTTCGTAACGCTACTCTGTTGCCGGAAATCACCCAGAACAAATCGAGCTGCTTTTCTTTGGATTTTTCCAGTTCTAGAATCAAGTAATCCTGGTGAGGGTCGCAAACCCTGGAACCATACTCTAGTTTGGGTCTCACCAGAGATTTATATGCCCCCTCCTTTACATCCTTACTACAACCCGTAAATACCCTCAGAACCATGTGCAGATATCTGTACCCTTTATTTACAATCATATTTATGTGGATTACCCCAATGTTGGTCTTTCTTTATATTAACACCCAGGTAAGTAATGGTAAATATGCACTATATTATAACAGAGAAGTAAAGAGAGTAAGAAAGAGGTGCAGGTAGGAAAGAATTAAGTGGAAGTGGAAGTAAGAAACTTTCACCCCATCAACGCAGTAACTAAAACTGAGAGAAATTTTTTCTATTTGTGAAATTCACAACATGACTTTTAACCCCGTTTCTCATCATACCATTGCGTACAATCCATCTCACTACATTATCGAGATCATTTTGTAGCTGCTCACAAACTTGTAACTTGTTTATTACTCTGTACAGAATAACATCATCCGCAAAAGTCTTATCACTGATTCCACTTCTTTACGCATATGATTGATATATAAAAGAAAACATAAAGGTCCAATAATACTGCCTTGAGGAATTCCCCTCTTAATTATCACAGGTACGAATAAAGCTTCGCCTACTTTCATTCTCCGAGTGCTATTTTCTAGAAATAAAGGCACATACTCAGTCACACGTTTTCCTAGTACATTTGCACTCATTATTGCCTGTAGTCTCCCATGATCTACCCTATCAAATGCCTTAGGCCAATCGCGATACAGTACATTTGACCTCCTGGATCCGGGATATCTGCTATATCTTGCTGGAATCCTACAAGTTGAGCTTCAGTGGAATAACCATTCCTAAACACAAACTGAATTCTATCAAACCAGTTATTAATTTCGCAAACATGTCTAATATAATCAGAAAGAATGCTTCCCCAAAGCTTACATGCAATGCATGTCAAACTGACTGGCCTGTAATTTTCAGGTTTATGTATATCGCCCCTTCTTCTACACACGGGGGCTACTATAGCAACTCTCCATTCATTAGGTATAGCTCCTTCATGCAAACCATAATGAAATAAGTACTTCGGATATGGTACTATATCGCAACTTATTGTATTTAGTATATCACCAGAAATTTTATCAATTCTATCCACTTTGCTAGTTTTCTACTTTTGTGTCTTACTGTAAATATCATTGTTGCCATAGGTAAATTTTAATACTTCTTTAGCTTTAGTCACCTCTTCTATCTGGACATTATCCTTGTAACCAACAGTCTTCACATACTGCTGACTGAATACTTCTGCCTTTTGAAGATCCTCGCATACACACTCCCCTTGTTTATTAATAATTCTGGAATGTCCTTCTTGGAACCTATTTCTGCCGTAATGTACTGTACCAGGAAAAGATTATGGGGCCATAGCATGGGAAGGATCTCAGGTAGTGTGCGATTACCTATTGGAGCAGGTACAGAGAAGGAAATTTTCGCAGGGCGAATAATAGTTGCTAACTAATTTTTTTACAATATTTATTTATATTTTCACGTAAATCACCCTGCGGTTGATTAATCAAGATTAAATTTTCAATCAATCTCTCCAGAATGCAAAAATGAAATATAGGTGCTGTTATATTCTGAGACATCCACTTGATGTTAAAATGTATACCAAAATGAATACCAACTTTCCGAGATCTTAAACACCCTACAGTTCATCTAGGATCTCTTATATAGATTTAAATTCCAAATTAACACTTTGTACATAGAGCTTCAGTTAACCAAATTTCTAGATTGCGTAGAAATTAAGTCCATCACTTGTGATGCAAACCTACAGTTTTTCTAAGATTTTTAAAAATAATATTAACACACACTTCCATTAATAATTTGATAGTTCAAATAAATGTTTTCAATCACTTGCTGTAAACTCCTACAGTTCATGTAAACCAATTTTATAAGAAAATAAAATAGTGCACTTGCTTTATGGTAAACCTTATAGTTCATCTAAGTGAAAAGATTTCAATTTACACAAATTTTTTAAAAAATATATAGTTCAAAATAAGACCTGAAGTCTTCTTGAATAACCTCCTACAATTATTAGGAACAGTAGGATTAGAATCCACACGAAGCACTTTTCTTTTGACGAATGTAGCACTATGAATGATTGAGTGCTTTGTTAAAAGAGTTAGTGTCTAAGTGGAATTACTCACTCAAAAAATATATGAAAAACAGTTATATCACCTGTAACCTGCTTATAAGGATTGATGAAGTACTGTCCTGCGGCTTGGTGACTGGAACTTTCTGCAGAATGCAGCCAAGACTCGAACTCCACACCAGCAGTGTGACAAGTTTCATCCAATGAAGACACCAAGTCTTCGTCGAAACTACGATCAATCCCTCGTCGAAAACACACTCGAAGAAACCACGATTAATCCCATACTGGAGATGACATTCTACGCAGTGTAATATCACGACACTTCGCCAAGATTTCCGACGTTCTTTTAAAGAGAAATGTTGAAACACAGAAAGTTCAATTGGCACAATATAATGGGCTGTAGAACTATTAATTATCGTTAAAGAATTGTATTATACACTGACATAAGTCTTAATGCACAGTTTGTAGTCTCACTTTTGTTTTACGATGTTAAATATGTAGTTCTAATAGTTCTACTTTTAATACCTTCCTTTCTTTCACGTTTATTTTTAACTAAGACAAAGACAGCTTCGTGATCTCTAATACCATCTATTCGGTTTCTCTATACAGATCATCAGCACCACGTCCATAATATTCTTCCCTCTAGTTGGTTCCCTCACTTTCAGAATCAGCAACCTTTCCCATATTAACTTATTTCCCATTTGTTGGTCATGCTTCATGTCGTTCGCATTACCTTCCCAATTGACATTTGGTAAATTGAGATCACCCACTACTATCACGTTCCTTTCCGTACCGTTTCCCACCTAGCTGATTATTTATCTTATTAAATAATCTGAATCATGGTCAGCGCTAACCTTTCCCGGTCTGTACACACCAAAGACATCAAGTTGGCTGTTATCTTTAGAAATGAGCCTTACACATAGAATTTCATGTTTGTCATCTTTAACTTTCTCGTAGCGTACTAGTTCTTCTTTCACCACAATGGGTACTTCCCATCCTACCATTCCTATCCTATCTCTAAGATACACATTCCAATTCCGAGAGAATATATCTGCATCCATTATATCATTTTTCAGCCATGATTAAACTCCTATTACAATATCTGGTAAGTACATATCTATTAAATTATTTAATTCTATTCCTTTCCTTAAGATACTTCTACAGTTGAGCACTAACATTTTTATGTCTCCCTACTTGACTTCCAATTCCCTATATCCTTATCACCGCTCTCTAGGCCACCCCGTTACCCTGAATGTACCTCCCTATAATCCTTCTAAACAAATTTCCTAACTTGTATGTACCACTGCGGTTTAAGTGAAGACCATCTGAGCGCAGATCCCTATCTCCTACCCACCCATTAGGATCTATAAATCTCACTCCCAGTTTCCAACATACCCACTTCATATTCTCATTTAAATCCCCAATCACCTTCCAGTCAGTATCCCTCCTATACATTATTCAACTGATAACAATCTCCGCTACCTTGAGGCGACACTACGGAGATAAACATCGATATTTTGGTCATTATGTGAAATTTTTTATGACTGAGTTTGAAATGATTGAGTTTCTTTTTTCTTGTCACGAATTTATTCAGCTGAATTCAAACAATTTATCACTGTGATAATGCTTTGTTTGCCAATTCTAATTTTACATTTAAATTCCAACTCTCCCATAATATTTTGCCAAATGTAACAAAATTTGTGTGGTATGTGTCACAGCTGTATTAAGGAACCTGCCTATGGAATTCTAGATTAAAAAATCTTTTCAAGCAGTAGGGATTTTGAAGTCCAAAATTTTAGAACGTAAAACATACACAAACTTTAGTACGATATATCTCCTTATATAAATTATGTACAGAAAAATCGATACGTAGTGCTATTAAAAGAAGTATTATCTACGTAATTACGAATTTACATTAACATGTTACTTACATTTCATGAAAATATGGAATTAAAAATTTCAAAAACATTATTTTGGAAATACTATTAATTGTATATGAAAGAAATATTCGTGATATCTCTACTTTTATGTACGTGACATTCCCACAAAATTTCGTGAAATTCCATGCATTGGGTAAAAATACATTTTTATCTCCGGGGTGTCACCTTAAACTTCACCTGTGCTGCATTTACCAGATCCCACACATCCCCAGATATGTTGGTACTTATACCTGCTTGTCTTACGTTATTAGTAATAACGTGAAACACTACCACCTTCTCCTTTCCGTCCTCCTTCTCTTCTACTTTCATCAAAATCTGCCTCAACCTAATTCCTGGATAACACTCTACCCTGGTTCCCTTTGCTCCACACGCTTACCCCAGATGTCTATCTATGGAATCCCCCCACGGACAGAGCCCCAACCCTACCCACCTTATTTGATCCCCTTCCCCCCTAGTCAGCCCTATCTTTCCTGGCAGCTGCAGAAGCTACTTCCTCCTCAATTTTCTCCCTCCCACGTTCCTGTTCCACCTGTCTTTTCCTATACACTACCCCACATTTCCCTTTCCTACCTTTTCCTTTCCTCCTACTTCCACACTTCTCAGCAACTGATTCCTGTTCCTCATCTTCCCTCGGTTGTTCTATCTGCAGTGACTCGTACCGATTTATCACAGACACCTGCCCTGGTTTCTGATCCTGAATAGAACCCTTAGCCTGCAAACTCCTTCCCCTTAAAACATTAGACCACCTGTCTTCTTCAATTCCCCCCTTTCTTTCCCGTCCCCCTTTTACACCTGTTGTATCCTGTGCATTTCTGAGGGAGGTCTACTTTCATTCCCGTCATCTGAGAGAATCCTAATTATCTCCCTACCGAGCCCGATAGCTGCAGTCGCTTAAGAGCGGCCAGTATCCAATATTCTGGAGATAGTGGGTTCTAACCCCACTGTCGGCAGCCCTGAAGATGGTTTTCCGTGGTTTCCCATTTCACACCAGGCAAATGCTGGGGCTGTACCTTAGTTAAGACCATGGCTGCTTCCTACCCAGTCCTAGCCCTGACCTGTCCCATCGTCGCCATAAGAGCTATCTGTGTCGGTGCGAGGTAAAGCCAATAGCTAAAAATAATTTATCTCCCTCAAACTCTCCAACTCGTCCCTCATACTCCTTAATGCCTGGCCACACCCACTATTCGTGCACTTGCACTCCTTAGCCGTTCTTTACGGAATAATGAAAAGTAAGGGGAAAATAAAATAACGTATTCTGTGCAAAATAAAAACGAAAGGAAAGAAATATTGTCTAGGATAGTTCACAAAGCTCACTCGACAATAAGGTAATTAATATAGGCTACTACTACACTGCAATACTTCTTAGTTTTACGAATGTTTTACCTACAACGACTTAACAGAATGAAAATTGCTGTTAATTACTGAGAACCGAAAGTTATACAAAAGAATTACACAATTCTAAACTGCAGTTAAGACAACCCTAATTACTACGACAGAAGTTTAGTAAGAGAACTACAACAGATACTACAGATATTACACATACAATAGTACACATATATTTCACAATAATAGAATAAATACACTAATTTCTATTAAGATACTATAATACACTACAATAATGTTAAACTACGATCACACGTATCCTAATTACAGCAGGTTATTACTAAACACAAACAGAAATGGAAATTACAATTAAATTTTGAAATTCGCAAGACTACTCAAAATAATAGAATAAGCACTCTAATTTCTAATAAGTTACTAAAATACACTACAATAATTCTTAAACTACGCTCAGGGGTATCCTAATTACAATAGGTCATTAAGAAGCACAAACTGAAATGAAAATTGCAATTTGGCCTAAAGTTTGAAATTCGCAAGAAATACTCAAGGCTTACCAACAACCCCTGAGCAGACTGGTCCAAAAAATTTCCTTGATTTTTCCTTCTTTCTTTTCTACATCTTTAATCAATGATCAGTGTTTGATAGATAAACTTATTAATGATGCACACCAGACCAAACGAAACCAAACCAAACCCCATGGCACTACAGCCCTTGAAGGACCTTGGCCTACCAAGCGACCGCTGCTCAGCCAGAAGGCCTGCAGATTACGAGATGTCATGTGGTCATCACGACGAATCCTCTCGGCCGTTAATCTTGGCTTTCTAGACCGGAGCCGCTATCTCACCGTCAGATAGCTCCTCAATTCTAATCACGTAGGCTGAGTGGACCTCGAACCAGCCCTCAGGTCCAGGTAAAAATCCCTGACCTGGCCGGGAATCGAACGCGGGTCCTCTGGGTAAGAGGTAGGCACGCCACACCTACACCACGGGGCTGGCATAATGATGCACACAGTACACTTAAAATAATCTCAGTTGAAATATAAGTTCTTCTTTATATCCACTAGAAACAAAACTCGAAAACGCATGAGAGTAATATAATAACGTATCAGCTCAATCGGGCCACAGAAGAAGCCTTACCAGGACGGATGAGGACTCCGGGCCTTGGTTTCGACGACCCTATACTAGCGAAACAGTAGGCATTGCCATGGTTTCTAGATTCTGTTCAGTATTAAAATGAACATATATCTTTTGACTGGAATATGGGATTACCTCTGTCACTCTACGAAGCTATTAGTACGGAATGCTATCGAGTTTGTTAGATTTTCGTTTGTACCATATTGATCATCTCTTTAATTTCACGCAAAATTAATTAAGGAATAAACATTCTATTATACAGATATAACACATATCGTGAGTTCGGTTATAACTTCTGATCGAAGTTTATTGGATTGGAGTGTAATACAGTAAATCTGTGTGATGGCCTGACGAGCCCTTGTTATTGACCTCGGATCTAATTCCCGTGTAATCTCAACAAGTCAAACAACCTTACAACATCAACTACAACGTGAGGTGATTAACAACCTTCTTGGATGAACAGACCAAATAGTTCATAAAGTTTCTAGCTTCCCACTTTCCATATTATAATCGCAGACATGTAGGGACACGACAAGCTGTATCACTCAGTTGGTTAGGTAGGTGACTCCTATAACCAACGTTCTGGGATCCAGTCTCTGTAAAAGCAATTTGAAATCCTCAAAAGGCATATGAAGTTTTGTAATTACTTCTAGTGCTTCATCCCTACTAAAATTTCCTAAATGCTTTCCACGTGTTCGTTAACTAACTTGCTTGTGCTATTCACAACATGGTGTCATGTATGTCATGTATTTAGACTTCTACCATATAAAATATCACTTTCGATTCATAATTAGCTTATATCGGGATCGCTTCGTTTAGGCTTTAATAATATAACATGAGCGTTACATTTCTACATCATCCTTATACTGTATACATCGAAAATGTAAAACAACAATGTTAGAAAGGTACGAAGTCAGAACAAATTCGTTTCATCTCAGTAATATGTGGCTACTATAAAACTGCAACGTTGTGATCGAAAATCTAATTTATCTTCACATCCTTCTCCTTCTTTAGCCTGTGAACTTCCACTACTGAAAATAGGGCCTTTCCAATTTCCTGTTGGGTAGTCTGTGACTGGTTAACTTTAAATTTGAGGCTTATGCTAAATAGGTACTGTTGTTGATTCGAAATATTATCATCCTATTAATGCTGTAGACAATTGAAAAAGTAATGAACTCGGAGCTCTGTTATCAAATTCATTTCAACCCCACGACATCTGTTCCAATCGCTGCGGCACTTCTCTATAATGATTGAAAGTAAAGTCCTGAGGAGAGCCGAATTTAGATAGTAAACTTACTTGAGCACTGTCCCTAACCTTGCAGTATAAGAGCGAATGTATCAGGTGAAAAGCTAGCACATTGAAATATAAAAACTGATGTGACGCCCTATTCTGTTAAAGGAGATTTTCCAATGAGAGATGGAAGCGCCACGATGCTGAAGCAACTTGAAACAGAGCCCGCCATTTTTTTTTCACAGTCAAAAGAAAGGGGCGCGACCAACGCGGGGCCGGAATAGGGTCTTGTACGTGTTATGCACGCAAGTAATTGTTATATTTATTTTATTTATCTTATGAAACACAAAAAATACCTACAGAAATATATGTATAAAACTGGCAAAAATGAAAAGTTACTCACCCTCGAAGGGTATCAAGTTTGTTACTACCTGCCTCACCTGAGAACCCTGAATCTGTCGAGATTTTTCTCGGAGGGCATGATGCACTCCGCAGGTGAAGTAATATTTTAAAATCTACCTTATTAACTTGCCAGAGTGAGACTCTTCACATGGTGCAGTGAAAAGACGATAATATCCACTGAACAAACAACCACATTACGTAGAAAACTCTTTGGTCTCTAATTTTAATGGAAAATTTCGACAATTACTCTCCAGCATGCACGTATTACTTCTGAATACACTCACTGCTGTTTTACACTAATTCCTAAAATCATCAGGGACATTATACAAAGAATAATTGAAATCCTTACAGACTCACCTTCTCATCTGTACTCATTCTTAACAACACATCCAAACACTCATCACACTTAATATTTTAGGATACAGTACTTACAACACTGCCTTCTCCATACTCTGAAACTTGCTCGCTGACAAGATAAAGGGTTTCGTAACGTTCTTCCCGGTGACACAAATAAAAGTTGTTCACTGGAGAGCGTACAATAGGTGGATAATGTCATACGGCTCATCTAGTGAGCGCTTTCTGGGTAGAGGTCTCTCAGCCTGTTTCCGCTGAAGTTGCTCTGGGAAAACTAATAAACCTACTTGGAACTATACTTGCCAATAGACGCCTCAAGTCGTTCGTTTTGTACATACACTTTTCAGAGAAATGAGCAGAACACGCATAATAAGCTGATCTCACAAGGAAAACACGTATCCCTTCTCACAGAAGCTACCCATTTCTTGGTCAAGTCTTTATATTTTAGAGGAAATCTGAAACAGAAAGAACCATAACAGCAAAATAACGTAATAATTTCGTCGGTAACAAATCTGTCAAATAACAATTATTTTCTGTAGGCTATATCACTAAAATATAGGCCTGCTTCCTAACCCTCCTTCCTAGGATGTTAGGCTGTTACAGGTAATATTAATGGGAGAGCCTCAAAAGTTGTTCAGAATATGCCACCGTAAAAACTAGGGTATTTATATAATATAAAGCAAAGTTGTTAACAAACTGATTAGTAAACAGTGTTTACCTGAAATAATATATATTCTTGGTTTTATTGCTGGGATTAGTACAGCCATGCTGAGCATACGGTAGGCATCGTAGCTAAACAGAATGAGCTTTACAACAGAAACTAGCAACTTTTAACGACAACTGACCTCGATGTCACAGCAATCACAGCAATTATTATAGTACTCAATAAGTTCTTCTAGCAACTTCACTATGTCCTATCGAATGTTTTGACTGCACAGAAGATGGCGGGCAGTATTGTAACTGTTCCCTCTCGCCAAAACACTTGGGGAGATGAAAGTTATTATCTTGGGACACATGAATATTAAATAAACTATTTGTGGCTTGCCCGCAAATTGCCACGCAAATAGAAACAATTAACATTCCATGGTTCCCCATTTCTCTATGTAATGTTTGGGCGCCATGGTTACAGTTTTAAATAAAACTGTAAACCAAAATTTATATTTACTAGCATAGAGACTTATACTGAAATCACAGGGGTAGGATTTTAAATAATTAACCATTAAGTATCGCAATATGACATACAAATGAATTTATTATACAAAAAATTGAGATGAATCGGAAAAGTTTCCTTAAAGCGTGGAGGAATTTATAATTTACTGAATTTACTATTGCTTGCTTTATCTAATTGAAGCTCACCAATTGCAGCTTCCGTTGACGTCATCTGGTTTCCGTGGTTACTCGTTCTCTTCTTCTCGATGTCGAATTTGCTCCATGGACATCCTTCCTTCCTTCCTTCTCTGATATGGTACGGGCTATCTGGACTAACACTCCCTACTTGCCTAGTCTTTAAAATAGACATTGGCTCTATACTTGTAAAAACTGATCAGCGTTGATCGTATGAGGAGAAAATTCAGAGATATGAATTTTTCCATATTAGTAGAAATCTCAATCCAACTGAGCTATACTATTTATACGGTACAGACTTGTACCAAATTTCCGTAGACTTGAACTAAACATAGTTCTTCGTCCACCATATTTACTGAATATAACACAAGCCGTAAGCTTGTTTCGTGTCACGCAGATCCGATAACATTACCGCACATAAGTACTGTATCGAAGCGATAATACATTGTACAAAAATAACTCTGTCGTGGAGCGACCATACACTGTTTCAAAATCAAATCACGTCGTTCAAAGTAGATGTTCACAGTAGAAGTACTAGTGATGGAGTATCTCGTTAGGATGTTAGCTTCACAGCAGAAGTTGTACTTAGTTAGGTTGTAAGGTCGTAAGGTCGTAAGGTAAGGTCCCGTTCTCGTGTTGAGAATCAGTATATATCCGGGCTCACCCCCACTCTTGGTAACAGTTCAATCTCAAAACTCATATACAACGAAGTATCTGATTCCATAGATCGAAGCATCAACTCCCCTTCTCTTCCTCGACAAGTCCAGAAGGCGTGGCGATGATATTGCTGACTAGCTTGCAAGCCTCGAGCGCGGGTCGCTGTTTACTAGTCTTGGTCATAAAATAAACCCATGACTAACGCAAAATCCCAAGCTTCAAGTATAACCCTCCGTATACACAAACATGAGATGAAATGAAAACAACTATGTCTCAACATATTGACCGTATTTACAACATAATGAATTCTTATCCTACATAATATAATAATTTTAATAATAAAACGATGTTATCATATATACAATATGATTCCAAAATGCCTTGATTACAAATGATTGACGTTGAATAAATATGTTATTACAAATAATTGCCGATGGCGGATAAACTTGATATCAAATGATATCGCGTAAAATGATATTATATTAAATTAGTAGGGCTGGAGAAGCCTGGACGGTTACAGTATTGCCTGAACACTCCACTAAGAGCACTGCATTCATTCTTTCTGCCTCTAGAAACTATAGCTCATTGAGAATTTAATTTGTATAGTATTCTCGGATTAATACGTAAGACGATACATTACATAGATTTCAAATTGCCATCCATGTCTCATTATCCAATTATCACCATATTTTGGCGAGAATTACTGTGTGACTGTGTTGCAGTTACACGTTATGCCATTGTTAAGACCAGATCCATCTCTGATGAGATACATTGTTTACAAAGCACTGCATCTTCTGTTATGGGACAGAGGAAGGTTTGTGCTTTCATGGATCTGGCTCACTCTCGCATAGTGATTTCTGTTAGTAATAATGAATTTTATATACAATTTTGGCCTACAATGTGTTCATAATATAACGTGGATGAGGCAATCATAAGTGTTTAACTGTAACATTTACAAACGCTAGGATTGCATCCTTTCATACAACAGTGAATTTTAATTATTCCAGAATTTTATTGTTGCATATTATTTTCTCAGTACACCAACCAGTATTTTACATTTGAAGCTAACGGAAAGAAAATAGGCATTACATAATATGTTGTAGCATTTGTTTAGTTATTTAGTTTTATGTAAAAGTTTGGTAGTAGAGGAACATTTTACCAAGTTTATTCAATGTCATTTTTATCAAGTCATTGGAGTTTGGAATATGTTAATTTCGCTGAAGAAGAGAATGATCGTTTCTCGAAACCTGCATGATAGGAAAAGTATTAATGAAACAAGCATAGTGTTCGTTTTATTAAAGTATGTTTTGTGTTGGCAAGGCGAATTCCAATGAAATTTCCTGGTTCACGGGATTGAGATTAACTGCAAGTAGGCACTAGTCCAAACTGACAAATACAGGTCACAATTTTGGTCAAATGAATAGATTGCAACAAATTATTATTCAAACTATTTTTTTCACTTTTCACCACATCAGAGTACACACGTAAATTCCAAGTCTGATCCTTGTAACGCCGCATGATACATGGTAAATTAGACCAATGTAACCTTACTGTATGTAGAAGTGAAAAAATAGCTCATTTCGAAAAGAAGGTACAGCCACTTATTTGCAAGTTTATTCCTATAATGTCCACATTCACTTGTTTACTGTAAAAACTTATGAATCCGATCATAGTGGTAACGATGGGCAGTCAGTCCAAGTCATTAATTTCAGAGTGCCATTACGTGCTGCAGTATCCAACCGGTGTTCCCATCTATTCCGGAGGGATAATTACATTGGTCACTAATAACCCTGGTAAGATATACATAGCATACCCACCAATTCACACATGTGCTGATAGATAGCGACAGCTCCCATGTCAACCCTAGAACCACATAATCAACGCTAAAGCACAGTCCAAATCACGACGATCCACTACCGAATGCATTCTCATCAAATATTGTGCGTCACCAAATCTAGTCATCCTCACAAGAAATCATAATTCGTGAAAAATGATAACGAATGAAAGCTTTACAGTATAGTGTCACGTTTGGATCATTAAAAACATCTCGACATCGACTGAGACACCTTTTGAATGGTTTTCTTCAAGGAGCTTATATTTCATGTTGCATCTACATTGGTAGCTATCAGTTGTGTGTGCGTGAACACATTGTAGTAATTACTGACTAGCAGGAGTAACTAACATTTTCGTTAATCAGAAATGAAGTACCGAGCCAGCATATGTTCAGAGACAGTGTGGAAAATATGAGACCTAACACAGGAAAAGTTGGGTACTTAGGTCCAATAGAACTTAATCAATAATGATGATGATGATGATAGTATTAATAGTATCGGTAATAATAATAATAATAATAATAATACAACGTCAAGCCATCTCCCTACAGAGCATGAAGACCTTCAAGGAGAGAGTGGCGAAGGTTTCCACTCTCCGTAAACTTGGCACTAAATGAGACAGAGTGTTGCCCGATCGCTTTGGTCCCCGGAAATTAATCTGGCACCCATGCCTGGAATAGGCTGAGTGAACGCCAGAGCCATATGGCTTGTCAGAAGCGGAAGTATATTCTCTAAATGCTTCGACTTCCTGACAGGTAACCGAACCCATGTCCTTCTGGGTGAACCTAACACGTCTTTACCACCTCAACTACCCATCCAGTAATGATAACTATTGTTACGGTGGTCCACAGTGGGTGAGGGACGAGGTGATAGGACCGTAGAGCTGGACAAATGAAGTTGACCACATACAAGGAGAATCTATAATATATTTAGCCTTTCTCTTTATTTCCTTATTTCTCTATTTATTTACATAACAACAGTGGGTGATCGATCACTCTCAATAACTATTGGTAATAGCGCTCACAAGGTTTGAAAAACTCCCAACAGGTCGAGTGCTCTCAGATACTCACTAATAATAATGGAAAATTAGAGATCCTATCCGCTAAGGCCAGGAACAGAATCCCGAAATGAACAGCACCTAAGCTCATAATACACCTAGGCGAACAGAACCTTGTGACTTGCCCCTTTTGGAGAATAATTGAACGAGAAATGCAACTATGCAAGCTAAGGGCGCCAGTCTTTAAGTTCATGACCTAAAACAAAAATTCATAAGAAAGCTCGGACGGACTTTCATCCCAGGGATGGGGTGACAGTGCACTAATCATTAAGCAGGAGAATTAGAAATCAAAAGGCTAATTAAGGCAGACTGATTAAAATGAACCAAGAAAATAACATTTATTATACTGAATAAAAATGACGACGGTTTTACAAGAACTGAATTTAAAGTCGGAAATGAATTTAACAAAAAATCGAATGACTCTACCTCGCGGAAACTTGCAATATGTTTAACTCGCATGCTCACCATGTGGTCTTGTTCTGCTGGTCTTTGGAACGCCTCCGTCCTTGTAGCTGGAACACTACCGGTCGTCTTTGAGAAATCTCCATCTTCCGCCAAGTACCATTCCTGCCTTGCCAAGTGCACCAACCACTAATTGGATGATGGCTTCGAAACTACCACTCCCTGTTATGCTCTATCCCATATATTGGAGATGAGCCCTGAATCACTGTTAGGAAAAACCCCTTGGGTTATGCGGAGAGGATACTGAATTAACAATCCTTCCAACTTTACTGAAAATGTGTACCGTAGTTTCATTTCTAGGTAGTTTAATGCTTCCTATTGTTTCAGATTGGTACAAACCGGTCTAGTAGTACAGCTGTTCGTACTTCCTAATGAGAGTGGCTACACACCCATCATTCAGAAATTCCTAAGTACCACGTCGTGGTAACGAAGTGAAGAATGAAGAAGTGATAAACTATCAGACTAGTCCACTATGGTACATCAGCCATAAGACAAGTCCTCAGACCTAAAGCGAAATACGAGATAGAATAATGCCAAGAGCTCCAACACGCCCTTAAATAAACTTTACTGGCTATAATTACAGGTCGAAACACGTGGTCTCCCTTCTCCTGATATCGAAGATGATGGGTCCCAACGATGCTTTCAACTGTTCTTCCATTAGCCATCTCACTCAGTATCCATGGCAACGGGACGCTCCTCTGAAAATGTAGGCGGTGACCAGTTTGAATTACCCATCTCGGAACACAGTAGCTGCGGTTACAACGCTTGGATACATGCCGGCTTTTCCCAGGAATTAAGTTCTAAATTTGTCGCTTCTTCTTCCTCGATGATGTGGCAAGATAGAGGAAAATCTACTGCAAGTTGAATTTAAGCGAATGTTGCAAGAATCTAAGTTAATATAAGTATATTCAGCCCTCGTTTAAAAGTCGTACCTACAAAGTAATGAAATGATAGTGAGCAAATGATCATACATGAATTATAATAAAATTACGTACGAAGATAAATAACATGGCGTAAAATATACCATTCCTGAATTAATTAGACATAATAAAATTAACATAATTACACTGTGACGTCTGGAACGTTACAACCTCTCCACTAAAACAGAACAGGAAACGGCACTACCCTAAACATTACATTCTAAGATACGCTGATATCTCCGTCGGCCACTCGATGTTTGCAGAGTCACATGTTTATGGTGTAGTAGCCTACCTTATTGGTTGCTCCAGCGTTCAAGTCGCCTTAAGCGATGTGCGAACCTCAGAAAATTCTCTGGACAAAACTATTTGTTTAACCAAATGCGAGCCGCTTTTATTATAGCAGCTGGCCACTGATCGGGTGCGGAGAAAACAGTTAGTGGCGAACTTAAGCAGTAAAACTATAGGAAGTACCAACTCCTAACCATTACAATACTTCATTAATATCAAAGTTCCAATAGAGGCTCCTGGGTGCAGTAACGGCGATTGGGGGCGAAAGGGGGACGCAGTGCCCCCCTCCTTGTGGAGAAACAAATATATTTTTATTCCATTTTAGCCACCTGGCCTTTTTTAGATTCGACAGACTGAAGAACCCAAGAGTTATTTAAATATGGTCTGAAACTAGAAATTATTAAAAAATATTGTACAATCCCTATTACTTTTCAGCTAATTCCTTCATTAAATTTCTTTAATTATTAAGAAAAATACTTAGTGGAAGTTCGCACAACATGTCGTTCGTTGAGGATCACAGCGCAGCAGCGTATACTACGTGCTGCGAAGAAAATTAGCAGGGTTATATTTCTTGCCAAGTTCATGAACACCCCCTTTGCCGCGCGCATTCATCAGTATGGCAGTCTTCCTCACATGTCAGTAAATGTGTCTGTGGAGTTCAGTCTATTACCTGTTACTTCGTTAGTGTTTAGTCAAATACTAGATTTTATTTTAATTGTATAATCACGCCGAACTTCTATTTAATTGTAATATTTGTGTAATTATGGACTCTTTGGTGAAAGGTTTATTGTGTAGTACTATCATTACCGAACTAAAGTTGGTAGACTCAACATTTATGCCCCTATAGAAATTCGCTCAGAGAGCATAACAAAATTACCATTTTCTAGCTTTTTTTTAAATTTTATGTCCTCCCCCCTCCCCCTCTGCTATAGCCATAACCCTGGTACATTTCGCTGTCTACAAATTATTGTGCCCCTCACTTCTAACTAAATCCCAATCGCCGCTACTGCCTAGGCGACAACCCCATAGTATAACTCTCCACATTTGTGGTAAAAATGAGCAGGGGTACTTGACGTAGCGGATCTCTTTACAAACACAAGTTCATTGATTCGTAACGGACGATGGAAACGCTTCTTTCTCGACCTGCGTAAGCGCCGTTCTGCTTGTGTTTTCATTCGTCCCGCCGTATTCTGAACGCACATCTCTGGAGACGATCTAGGGTCACTTCGGCAAGGTATCACTCCATGCCATGGTCTAGTCGGATACTCGTTGCAGTGTACCACCGAGGGTATCTGTTCGGTTGATTCATGACGAGTAGAATTTATGCTGGGATGACATCTAACCACTTCCAGTGTTCCCTCGAGATGAAAATCCGGCAATACTTACCCACTTCTAGCATTATGCGCCCACTAGGGTTCGATTCTGGGTGACCCACAGAACTTAAAACATGTTTAGATTTCTAGCTTCTGAAGCTCGCGCTTGAATACCGGAGAGGTGAATTGTGGTCCATGATCGCTCAGTATATTTTCTCATTTACAAATCCGAGGAATAATTTTGTTTATAATTTCATTCGGTGCCGATCTGGTGTTTGCTTTCTGCACTGGACATAGGGTTACGAATTTAGAGAAGACGTCCTTACAGACGAGAATGAATTTTACCCCACGGCAGCCGGCGGGAAGTCCACCAGAGTAGTCTACTGCGAATAGCTCTCTAGGTTTGCAAGGCAATAATGCCTTGGGCGCTTGCTTAAGTAGAAATATATTCGCTTAATTTGCTGGTTGTTTTACGTCGCACCGACACAGATAGGTCTTATGGAGACGATGGGATAGGAAAAGGCTAGGAGTGGGAAGGAAGCGGTCGTGGCCTTAATTAAGGTACAGCCCCAGCATTTGTCTGGTGTGGAAATAGGAAACCACGGAAAACCTTCTTCAGGGCTGCCGACCTTGGGGTTTGAACCCACTATCTCCCGGATGCAAGCTCACAGCTACGCGTCCCTAACCGTACGACCAACTCGCCTGGTGAAAAATATTCGGTTTTATACGCTGGCAAGTGTCGCATGTCCTAAGTACTTGCTGTACCATTCTTCTCATACGAGGCCAAATAAATGTCTCCTGCAGTACGGCCGTCACTTTATCAGTGCCAGCATGACCAGTTGTGTGGTGTCCTAACCAAATTAAATCAGTCTTGAGCACCGGTGGGACAACAATCCGACATTTAGTGTGATCTTCGTCAATGAACTTATGCAGTAGGTTACTGAAGTAATGAAATGATGTGGCCTTCTTCTACGCCTCAATGAATCCTGGAGTTCCGGTTTCGAGTTCTTTCTTGAAATAATCAATCAGAAGACGAGTAGGTGGGTCGTTAGCCGGTTCTTGACCGATATCTCGTAATCTATCAATGATGTTCTGGTCTTCATCATTCCACCAATTTGGACTAAATGAACAGAACAGGGTAGAAGAACTTGGATACTTCTCTTGATGAAATGAATGATCACTTCGTACTCATGTCACCAATAAACGAAGCAGCAAAAGAAAATATCGACGCTATTATTCCAGTATTGACATTCATATGTAACTTCTCTCTTCAAAACAATGCCGTAACGAGCGGAACTGACGATGTAAGGCAGGCTATTGATGAGCGAAAAGTGACAATTCTAGTATTATTGGACTTTAGCAAAGCATTTGATTCTGTAGACCATGACTTGCTCCTATCAAAACTTCATTGCCTATGATAAGAGCCTATTTAACCGAAAGTCAACAACGTGTCGTCGATCAAGGTACATTTTCTTCGTGACAGCATGTAAAATCAAGTGCCCCACAAGGGCCAAGTTTGGCTCTTTTGCTATTTTCAGTCTTTATCAACGACCTAGCTAAGCAGGTCATGTCACATTTACGCTGACGACGTACAGTACAATTGTACATCCATGCAAAACCAACCGATGTTTCGACAGTAATCGAGCAAATAAACATTGTCCTGGAGACCGTGAGCAAATTGTTCTCCCAGCATGGATTCATTTTAAACCCGAAAAATTCCCAAACCACAGCAATTGTCCACCCAAAACTCATTTCCAATAACTACCGCGTGTCCATCTCTGACGTACGACTTCAAAACTAAGTTCTGCCCTTTGTCCAGACCGTTAAATTCCTGGGAGTAATTATTGACCAGCAAATATCGTAGTCGGATGAGACAATACCCGTGAGTAGACGAGTTTTGCCGTATTGCACACTTTAAACAATTTCAAATTTACTTTTCCGTGGAAACTCTTGTTTCCCCTTATTCGACTAGTGTGACGTAGTTTACAAAGACGCGAAACCTGAACTCTGAGGTAAAGTACTACGTGCACAGAATGCCTGTGTAACATTTATCATGTTACCCAGTCTTACGTTGGCCTCAGATGGCTACCCCCCGAAGTCAGACGCACGCTACATACCTTGACTTCACTGCACCTTCCAATTGCCAACCTACATGTATAAAAGATTTCATATTCTTTCTGAACACGATGGGAAACATATCAAAGCACTGAACACGACATTGCTCGCTGTTCCTAAGCATAAAACCTCAAACTACAACAACTCCTTCACTGTTTTGGCCAGCAGTGAATGGAACTTCCTTCCGCAGGAGGTCAGATTAATATCAAACTATGGAAGATTTAAAGGAGTGTGCTCTAAGTATCTCCATGGGATGAGGTCGTAGAACGACAGTTCCCTCTTCCTCGTCTCCTCCTCCTCCATCACCTCCTCTTTCCTATTATTATTATTATAATGATCATATCATAATCGTTACTGCTATCAAAAGTAAGCAGTAGAGCAGAAGTAGTGCCTAGCTCTGGTTCTCTGTTTAGTAATCCTTATCCCGATTCCGGTTTTGTAATATTTTTCACCCATAGTTGTAACATGATTAATAAAACTAGCCTGAATGTGAAAAATTTCTGGCATTCAACATTAAATTGCAAATAAAACTGCGGTTATCCGTATATATTATTATTATTATTATTATTATTATTATTATTATTATTATTATTATTATTATTATTATTATTATAGGTATTTTATTATTGTACTTAGGAAGTAAAATCATATACACTATAGAGAATACGTGACACTTTGCGAGATGTCGCAAGACATTGATTGCCAGCGCACCTAGGAGGACGGAATTGAAACTGAGTGTAGTAGTAATACCGACCCGCTGATATAGTGTGAAATTTCGATCTTGGATTTGCGTTAAGAAGAAGATTTCTGTGAAAATTTAATATCCGGTGACAAAAATGTTTGGAATTAAAATCATACAAGCATTGAACCATGTTTCGTTAGGTTTGTGCTGTTTTTGGCTGCAATAACTTTGAACTTGTTGAAGTATCGAAATCTTTCTTCCACTTTCGTGAAGACAAAACATTGTAAGTAAATTCCAATATTGTAAAATATTAGTGTATAAACCACATTATGTTTAACAATTACTGTAGTTGTCAACAGGTATTCCTATCTTAGATTAATTACATGAAGAAAATTAAAACAAAATACATAAAATGAAAATTCTTCTTCTTCTACCACTTTTCAAGATCTGTGGATTCATAGTTACGAGCTGTGTCGCACATGTGGATTTCGCCCTACTTTACTGCCGGATACCCTACCGGACTCAACCCTATATGGAGGGTTGTAATCACTAGAAGTCGGATTTTAGAGAAAGGCCTATTTTGTTCTTGAAGAGAAAACTTAAAATGAAGCTGTATTTACAATTTCATGTACTTATAAAGTTGGAAACGGTGGTCATATAGTGCCTAAAAATACCTGCATTGACGTTAGAACCTATATTTTCCTACATTCCTATATTACATATTTTTATTCCTAAATCGGAAAAAATGCATTAGTATATTCCGAAAAAATAAACTATTTGCTGATTCGTTTTCAGTATTTTAAACGAATTCTTAAAATCGGAAAGCTGTAAACCACACTCCCCGAAAAGCCTTAAGAACCTCCGACAGCGAACACTACCTTAGCCTGCCACAGGAAGGAGACAGTATCCATTTTCCTCCTGGCAATAAAAGTAAAATAAAAATAATCTCCATTCAATTCTGTGAAAACATTTTGGTATTCCCGTTTGTTCAGTGTGTGAATTATGCCGAAAGTATGAGGTTCCAAGTCACCTTTAATTAAAAAAAGTGGTTACAAGAGTTTCTCCATTTCACATCGGATGGTAAAATTATATTCTGTGACGTTCGCAGCAAAGTGGTAAGTGAAGCTAGTTTTATATTTCCCCCTAACCAGTTATTATGAATTTAGCAAAATAAACATGGTATTTTAATTGATGCCTAAAATATGTAAAATTGAATCTACATAAAAATATTTTAGAACCTATTTGAGAGCCTAATTTAGACAGTTAAGTAACATTTTAGTAAGGGTATCTAAAAAGCCGAGGTCTAGTAATCTCTATTGCACGTTTCTGTTGTGGTTGGAAGTGTAGTGTGTTGTCTGAATATGAAGAGAAAAGTGTTGGAACTAAAACAAATACCCAGTCCCTATCCAGAACAATTAATTAGACGCGATTAAAATCGCCGATCCCGCCAGGAATCGAATCAGTAACCTACTGAACAGAAGGCCTCAAGCCAATGATTCAGACAAAACGAAATCGTTATAATTGAGTTTCTTTATTTCTATCAGTGCAAACATTCAACTTTCGTACTGGAACAAAGCCAAATAATTAATACTTTCATTATTTATATCACTTTTGACATGCAACATTTGTAGTTTCAATCTTGCCGCCTGATATTTAAGGTCGGGCCGCTAGGTGCGCCACTGTCAACATGTGTCTCACTTTAGTACGGGAGAATACTGAAGTGTCCAGTATTATCTTTTGTGTATTTGATCAAATATCCATTTACTTCATATTGTGTAGTACATTAGTTATTTTATATAAAGTAAGGTAGCACAGTAGCATAGTAATTTGTTACATCTTTTTTGAATGTTTTATTTTATTCATGTATTCACCCCCGGAACTGGAAATGACTGGATATGTTCGTGAAACTTTATTTTGGTGTCCGGGGGGTAGTGTACAACATGTATGATTCCCAAAGGACTTTTACCTTGAAGTTTGAGTACTCTTTGTCTGCTAATGTGCTTCTCACTCACGGCTAGGACAGGAATAAATGCAATTAAAAATACCTCCGTTCGTTTTTATGAATAGCATTAAATGATATTTGATTGAATTCCCCCTGCCTTGCTTACCTGGATCAATTCGTCGTCTTCTTCTCTTCATATCTTCAGTGTCTATTAGGCTTTGTATAAATATGCCCTGTTCATCCTTTGAAGCCATCCACCGGATTCTCTTCAGATATAACAGTATCAAGGCATTTTTATTGCAGCTACAACCAGAATCAGGATTGTATAAGTGTTTTAATATAATTCCTACAATATATAAGTTACTTGGATATAGTAACTGAAAATTTAATATTATTTCTAGCTTGTACTTACCTACAAACATTCCCAATGATTTTAGTTGTAATAACGTTCCCAGCATGATTACCATATTATTTATGTATTATTCTAGCCTTCTTAGGTATATTTTGTATATATCCACTAGGATTTCCTCTTCTTTCTTCAATAAAACTACATCTTCAGAATCACTCATCTTGGACAAAAGCAGTTAACTCTAAGAAAGTGTTATGTGAACAAATCAACCATGAACAGTATTATATTATCGTGTACTATTTATTCACTTCGTTTTAGCAGGTTATCCAACTCTGAACATAATCAGAAATAACATGATTTGTCAAAACGCCAGAAATCGAGTACATCCGCCATTCTAACAAAAACTATTACATTTTAGAGATAATTTTAACCATTTTAATGGAATTCCTGAAGCCATGTGTTATGGGAGGAGAACATATATCGAAACAAAAAAATAGGTCTCGAGGAAATGAGATTTCCGCCCTTTTAACAAATAACGATTCAAATATTTGAGGCAAGAGATGACACATTCCTGGTATTTGGTGCTTGGTATTCTCAGTACGGTTCATAACTCCGATATTGTGTGTGGCAAACAGCTATCTGCCAGCATGGCGCATATGATAATTTCAAGTAATGACGTTTGTCATGCGTTAAAACTCCGTAACACGGTATTTATCTCGGGGTGAGGTGATTCAACACTTGATACCCAATACTTATCATTCCTGCTGCCCTAAACGCGTTGTGATGGTACACCAGTTTCCTCACTCGTTTAGTCCCAGTCCACACCGCACGATAACAGCGAGAGTTAGAAGCGACTGTTGTGGTAATCACCGAAACCCACTTAGGTAATATCATGAATTGTTGCGTGGTTCACAAACCTATCCAGAACGACTAAATTCGCGATACTCATGTGCATTAGACTGAAACACCCACGAGTTCGTTGAGTTTCAATTTGAATAGACTGAATTTGGTGCTGTTTTTGGCTGCGTTTGCTCTAGAATTTGTTGAAATAGGACTTTTGGAAGAAAACATGGGTGTCACAGTGCTGTGTGTTAAAATAATGGCTGGAATGTTTCTTTGTGCCTTAAGACAGGCATGTTTTGAAATTGGTGTATTGCCCCTTGGAAGAGAGGTTCATACATTAATAAGTGTATTCAGAGCAGCACTAGAGTCAACCGGAAATATCATATTGGTTTCTTGTTGAGAAATATTCGAAAGAGCTTTTTTTGCTAGGGGCTTTACGTCGCACCGACACAGATAGGTCTTATGGCGACGATGGGATGGGAAAGGCCTAGGAGTTGGAAGGAAGCGGCCGTGGCCTTAATTAAGGTACAGCCCCAGCATTTGCCTGGTGTGAAAATGGGAAACCACAGAAAACCATTTTCAGGGCTGCCGATAGTGGGATTCAAACCTACTATCTCCGGGATGCAAGCTCACAGCCGCGCGCCTCTACGCGCACGGCCAACTCGCCCGGTATTCGAAAGAGCACAGGAGTGGTGAACAAGACTTTTTTAATATCTGAAGAAATATTTTCCTAGATAACAAAATCCACTTTCACAATCGAATATACTTCGATATTGGACATGGTGTTACAGTAGCCAGATATCATTTCCTACATACAGTATAATCTCCCAATGGGGTACCTTGATTTACACTAGAATGATATGAATAATAATTGTCCAAATGACACACAGCATTGACACTTCCACATTATAGTGTAGATGTTACCTTAACTAATGTGAAATTCAAACACTTCTGTGTAAGGGGTTTCCCCATTTGACAAAGCTAGTTAACTTCTTAGCTGTTTGCAAATGCAAATTGCAGATCATTCAGTACAACCAATTCCTAATTTACAAGCAGAATGGAGCAATGTGGCCTTAACAAAATAGCATAAATCGCAACAGGAATTTGAAAGGGAAAATTGCTTGGCAGTTATAAGTATACCCTCATTTTAATCCAGTTTTAATATAGTCCAGACAGCTATAATATATATGTTCCAAAACATGTCGGTCCCATTTCTGTTGGACTCTGTCAATAATTTGCTCCAGTCTCCAAACTGCAGTGTTAAATATACACCGTGTGTATATTTTAGAGATGTATACAGTGGCGTTCAATTATTCTACAGTGTATTACAGCGAAATACATATCATACTTTGTGGCCTTATAATACAATAAACGAAATACATAATATCGTTAGTATCCTCACAGAACGTTGTGGCCACAGACAATATGTAGCCACGGTACAGTAACGTAAAGTACATTACTAACATGAAATATTTTGAGATGTGTACCACCTTCCTTCCAACTGATTCCCCGTTACAAGCTTTCGAAGACATTGCGCGTTATTAGGAGAAAGAAGTGATTCTCAGAGACTGAAGAGTTTTCTCCCTAACGAGCCTGAAGACGACAAAAATCCCCTCTCTCTTAATTCGTCTCGCTTGTAGAGCACTTACTATTTAGCACGATCAGCCTCTCGACCTCTCTACAACTCACTGCAGTACTCGACGTATGGAGACAAGATCGTGAAACGCCCACATACCTGAGGGCTACGAGAAGCTCGGCTTCTGCACACTTCAGAGAAATCTTCGAAACTCTACTCCATGTTAACGAATAGTCCATAAGGACAAAGTGAAGAGTGAATAAGAGTGATTCATATCATTGATGGCAAGGTTTAGCTAGCACCAAGGCATAGGTTCAATTGAATGACAAATTAATAATTATCAATATTTACTGGTTTGAATGTGACAAACAAAAAACTAGAAATATATTGCAAAAATGTTTTCCTCCCTTAGCCTTTATCCATCGCAAACGCTGAGGATCGAACTTAGATTTCAGCGAAGAAATGCCAGCGTACATTCACCTCTTCCCTAGTTCTAGACTGCTCTTGTTAAACCTATTGTCAAATGGAATAGCTGCTTGACTGAAAGATTAGTATAGAGGACTTCGGTGAAGGAAGCCTTGGTTTCGGTTCCCGGTCGGGTCGGAGATTTTAACCATGTCTGGTTTATGCCCCTGGCTGGGGGATTATCTGGGTATTCCCTACTTATTTACAATTTTCTTTTAACAATTTGCTCTATGTCGTACCGACACTGACAGGTCTTATGGCGATAACGGGAAAGGAAAGGCCTAGGAGTGGGAAGGAAGGGACCGTGGTCTTAATTAAGGTACAACCCCGGCATTTGCCGGCTGTGAATATGGGAAACCATGTAAAGCCATCTTCAGGGGTTCCAACCCACTATTCCCAGAATGCGATTTGACAGCTACGTGATGCAAACCACGCAGCCACTCGCTCGGTGCGTATGTCACTTCGGTTCTATAGCCTACAGCACACCACACTGCCAATCACCTCCACAGGAACAAGCAATACTGAAAACAACCCGCCACGGTCATTAGGAAGCGTATCCGGCCATAAAACTGGGAAAATTCCACAAGTAAGACAGTTCTTTTCATTTGAAACATCTAAGGTTAAATACAATACACTCTATTGATGGCATATCTAACAGCTTCTGCCTCGAGCTCGGTTCAAGCAGAAGGACGTGTGTTCCATTTACTGACTAATTTAGTTATGAAGCTGCCGATCTACTAAAAGCGCATGTTCATAGAGTTCAATCAGCCAATAACAGGAATTAGTACAAAATGAGTTCTTGTGAGCAGAGGAAGCTGGGTACGAGTGAAGATCTAGAATTCGCTCACCCTCAGTAGTCAGTAGGCTAGAAAGGACATTTTACTACCTTTATCAAGCTATCTCCAGAATAGATCTTCAGTAATAAGTGATGTTATAGCATTAGAAAATACGAGTATATTTCGGAATGAACGTAAAGTAAATATTATACATAAGTCAGGAAGAACAACTTACTCGCCAATTCTTTATCTAAAACGTACTTAAGATGATATAAAATTCCAGATCATCTTTATTGAAGCAGAGTACGTACGTGCACAGTGTATTTACGTATTGGACAGAACAGTCATTTTACATCTATCGACCTAACCACGTCTCACTTTTAACGTCGATAATATGAATGTAAATAAAATATGAGTAACGCTAGTTGTAAGAGTAGAGGGTAGGTTTAACGTAACGGCAGGACCTCAGGGCTGGACGAGGTATTTGAGAGAAGAACGATACTCTTCAAATTTCAGAAGATATGTATGACTCAATTTAATTTCCTTCTTCTTTTTTAATTCAAGTAACGAATGTATTCATACACAAACAAGGCAACAAGAATATGAAAGCTAATCAATTAACAACAGAACATATTTTTAAGGTAATAACAAATTTATGGAAACAAGGTAGCCAAACTTGCAATTAACTAAATAATAATGTACATTTAATAATATAATAATGATGTGTGGCCTCCGGAGAGGCCTGCTGCAGGTGTTTCGTGTTGATGCCGTAGAAGCAACCTGCGCACCTGTGAGTATGGGAGCCCTACCTACGGTGAATTATAATGCTGAAGACAGCAGACAAACGTCCAGCCCCCACGCCATAGGAACTAACTAACGGACGTTACAAACCTTGACCGGGTCTGAAATTGAACCGAGATCCCTTGAACAAAAGGCCAGCATTTAGGCATGGAGCCGGCTGTAAGCTAATGCTCACAGAGAAATGAAAGCTCCGATAAAGTGAAGGCGTGCACACAGAGTGGGCTTCTGAACCCCATTTTTTTCAGTAGACATTTCTACCCTGGTATGTTCACGTAACGCAAAATGAAATTTAAGTAATAAAAACACAGTTGGTCCTAAAAGGGAACTACGAAATTAGTTCCAGAAAAAGTCCCTAACTGGGAATTCCTTCCCCAAATACATGGGCTAATCTCACACTAAAAGGTGGCCAAAGGGAAAACTGAAATACAAAAGAAAAAAGAATACCTTTAGAGAAAGGCTAAAAAAATAAAAAGGGATAGTTATTCGACAGATCACAACAAATCCCATGAAAGAAATACAACAGAGAACAACCTAACGGGGCATGAATGCCCAAGTTATACAGGGGTTTAGCCCAAAGAATGCTGAGACAAGGAGGAAAGAAAGCGAGAATCCTAAATGATAAACAAGGGTTTAAATTTTGAAAATACCTAGTCGCATTAAGAGAAAATTGAGGAGGATACCGTGGGTAAATTACTCGAACATCCTTGAAAATTGTGCAGTTTATATTTTTTTTGTCAGACCCTCGGGAATATCACATGCCCCACATGGCAGAATAGTTCGTAAACAGCAGATAAATTCCCTGCCTAACTCGGTGAAAAACATTAAGATCCTACACAAGCACACTTGACGTTTTTAAGTTCAGTTCCACACGCAGAAAAGACACTCACTGAGGAAATGAATCCATCTTTATAGGCAGCTGGAGCCGCTGACTGGACACGGTTAGTGCCTCCTTAGCAATCCAGGAAGAGGTACATATTCTGTCAATGAAATTTATCACTGCTTCGCGCAGTTCAGAGAGTTAGGGCTAGATTATTCGCAGTATATCTGCAATAAGGGTAGACAGATTACAGGGAGGATGTAAAGTAGATCATGTCATAATAATAATACTATTCTTTATGCAGCCATTTCCTGTTGGAATGAAGTAAATGTGGCACTTTTACGGTGTTAGTTTACATATTTCAATGTATTCCACAAACAGATATGTAAAAAAATTCTTTGACGCTGTCAGGAAAGCTTCAATTTTCATTACCCCAGTACATTTGTTCAGTAATATCTGGCCTTTGTACTCAAAAATGCTGGATGCCTAATAGCCCTTGGACTGCAGATTCAACTAGCACACACACACACACACGCGCGCGCGCTCGCGCGCACGAAGCATGTTCGAAACAAACGAACCTTAGCAAACATCCTGTAAATCCGAAGTCTTTGCAGTCTCCATATGTGGCACTGTATAGTGGTCTCCTTCCTAATAAACTAGCCATTTGCAGCGCATTTCTGAAACAGTTATCGCTCAGTAGCTGTTAGTTTGCGAGTGTGTTGAGTATGTATTGCGATTGTTGAAATGTCTGAATATTATGATCAGCGTATCCACATTCGCATCTACTTCGGACGAAGTTTTTCGAAGACGTACCGGGTGATGAATCCAATTTATGGTGACCAGTTCATGAGTTTTACACCGTGTTAAGAGTGTTTCCAAATTTCAAGGACGGTCGAGAGTCAACTGACCATGACGCATGTTCAAAACGGCCCTTGGCGTCGAGTGACGACGCTCATGTTATATGAATTTGTAAGTCATACGTTCTAATAGTCATTCGACAGTTTGGGTAGTAGCTGCAAAATTTCACATATCGATAGGATCATGTCACGAAATTCAAATGGTAAAAGTAGCAACTTGTCGCATAGTTTCAAAACACGAATCCTGATCCAGGACCAGACACACCTTCAAGTTCCCATCTGCAAAAAACATTTGGATCACGCTAATAATGATGAGAATTTCATAAAGGCAAATATAACCAGTGATGAAATATGGATTTATTGAGAAGACAACCAAACAAAAATGTCATCACAGTGGTGTGGAAAAAACTGACTGAGACTGAAGGATGCGCGGCAAGTTAGGTCAGACATAAAACTGTTATACTGTCCGGCTCCATGGCTATATGGTTAGCATGCTGGACTTTGGTTACAGTGGACCCGGGTTCGATTCCCGGCAGGGTCGGGAATTTTGACCATAATAGGTTAATTTCACTGACACGGGGGCTGGGTGTATGTGTCGTCTTCATCATAATTTCATCCTCATTACGACGTGCAGGTCGCCTACGGGAGTCAAATCAAAAGACCTGGTGAGCCAAACTCTTCCCCGGACACTCCCGGCACTAAAGGCCATACGCCATTTCATTTCATTTCATTTCAACGGTCTACTTTGACATCAAAGATGTTGAGCACCATGAATGTCTAACTGAGGGTCAAACGGTGAACCGTCAAAAATATCTCGAAGTCTTGAGACGTTTGAGAGAAAATGTCAGTGGAATAGGACCACACTTGTTCAGAAAGAACCCCTGGAGCCTCCTCCATGGCACGCTTCAACTCAGACATCGTCGTTGTTGCGTGAATTTTTAACGAGCACGGAGACAACTGTGCTTCACCCTACTGACCTAAACTATCCCCAGCAGAACTCTTTCTATCCCCAACTTTAAATTCACCCTGAAAGGATGACGATTTCAGTCATTGAGGAGATCAAATTGAAATCACCGGTGCAACTACACGCAGTCCCCCAAATTGCCTACCAGGACAGTTTCCGTAAGCGAAAACGGCATTGGGAGTATTTTATTAATAGAGGACCGGAGTAATTCAGAGGATATAAAACTGTCTAGGCTGAAGTTAAACTCCATTACAAGGTTCGATTGCATTTTTAAGAGGCCTCGTACGAACAGTCATTCAAAAAATAATGGCCGTGTGGTATGGGGTAAGTTCCTCACAGGTACATTTTTCACGGAACCATTTTTGTTGTGGGTATCCACAAGGATTTTATCTATATGGGTGACTATGAGCGACTATACATACGTACATAGATACATACATACATAGAGTTCCTTGTTTTACCTCTCAGTTCGCTCTCCAAACTGCTTACTACGTATAGAATTCACCGGAGATAGGTACATATTCTTGAGGTATTGAAATTAAGTGATAAGTCCAATGTTTTATCCCACTGACCAATGTAATTAACGCCTGCCTCAGCTTTGGGTAAATATTCAGCAGCACTCCTTGTCTTTCATACTAGCGTACTCATCCACGTAAGAGCGTGCCCTTGGTACTTTTAAAATTTCTCCCGGAAATCAAGTTTGATTATTTCCATTTCTAATTAGGACAGATTTAAGGGCTATATCGATCTCTTCTGGAATTTCCAATACACACTTCAGGAAAATGCTGGGTTACCACCTTAATTCTGTTCTTATGGTACTATCCGTACCCTGCGTCCCAACAATCTCCATAATTTCACCGTACACATTACCATCGATAGTACAATAATATACAACATCCGATAGGTAACAAAAGTAGCTGATCACAAAGAAGTCCATGGCCTTGGAAAGAAAGATAAAGAGAGGAATATAATGATATTTTTATACTTCCCCTCTACTTTCCCTCACATTTAAAATCCTGAATCAATGGCACGGCATTAGATTCAAAGCTTGATGTTTTATTAAACATGATATAATCCATACCGGGTGGCTCGCCCGCCCTTTGCGATACAGTTTTATGCAACCATCCGTGTTTAATAAAATTCTGAAAAAATCGGCCCTTCTCCGCAAAGCATGGTAATATAATGGTATGAATGACCGAATGACTTTGCATAACAATAATTAATAAACCGAGCCAATTGACTACACGGTTTGCTAATTGCTTTACGTCTCACTGACACAGATAGGTTTTTGGCGACAATGGGATAGGGAAGGTCTAGGAGTGGAAGAAAGCGGCCGTGACATCAATTAAGGTGCAGCCCCAGCATTTGCCTGGTGTGAAATGGGAAACCATGGAAAACCATTTTCAGGGCTGCCGACAGTAGGGTTCGAACCCATTATCTCCCGGATGCAAGCTCACAGCTGCACGCCCCTAACCACACTGCCAATTCACCCGGTCACACGGTTCGGATCACGTAGCTGTCAGCTTCATTTCGAGAGACGATGGGATAAAATCCCACTGTTTGATGCCCAAGAATAAATATTTAAACATTTTGTTCCGGTTTAAGCATGAAGGCTCTTTAAAAAAATGGGAACCCTGAAAAAGCTTGAGATTTGAATGGCATAAACTTAATTATTTTGAAGATGAAAATCGTCTCTTTTGGTAACAGTATACTTTTAAACAAGTACAAAATGGGTGTTGAGCATTTTAGTAGAGTGTAATACCGTTCACACAGTAATATATTATACTGATAAAACTATCAATATGAATCATTCGTTTCCAGCATAAAAGGCAAATGCAATTCACAGGTTGGCCTTGATAATAATACGTATTTTCGTACTTCGGGACAGTGATGTATCGAGATGATTTCAGGTGTACAGGTTCTTACATCCATCTAAAAAACAAGGAAGTCGTACATAATGTCGTTATTTTCGACAACTTCAATACAAAAATTAAAAAATATTCCGCGAGGAAGAAAAGTATAATAACATTAAGAATGTTGATGATAAAGTTTTTAAAATGGAAGAACTCGCAGGTATGAGATCATCTATACCTATAAGTCGTCCCTTTAAGCCCTTTATACAATATTCAGTACACATCTCCGAGGCCACACCGCCGCACGATATTTCATCTAATATCCAATGTTCATAATATTATAACATACTGTTTGGCACGATTTCTCATATTGTATGACTCCCCAATAATAAAATACTTCGTCCAATTAAAATAAAGTTTACAGAGAAATGCCTCGCACAAGAAAATATTATTATTCTTTTTTACTTCAGAAGATCGTACCTTAAATTCATCACTTGTAAAAATTGACTACGGTGACTACGCATAATGTTCACACTAAATATAGTTGGCTGAGTAACTAATTAAGCGATTATCACGAAATTTAACCCATTTAACAACTGTCACCAAAAATGGCATTTAGTACAACGTAGTATGCTATTTGTTTTACGTCGCACCGACACAGACAGGTCTTATGGCGACGGAATGGGAAGGAAGCGGCCGTTGCCTTAATTAAGGTACAGCCCCAGCATTTGCCTTGTGTGAAAATGGGAAACCACGGAAAACCATCTTCAGAGCTGCCGACAGTTGGATTCGAACCCACTATCTCCCGGATGCGAACTCACAGCTGCGCGCCCCTAACCGCACGGCCAACTCGTCTGGTCAATGTAGTATGTAACTCTACCATTGTGAAAATATAGTCAATGAGAACTTGGATGACAACCACGCGCGAATTTAATATTTACATAGTATTATTGTCGTCTGTTAGGTTTGAGTTCCACAGGGCTCAAATATCGGTTTCATAATTTCCAGATAATGACTTCGTGTATATTATTAATTCTTTATTCTGCATACGTGCAGTCACTCCATGTATTTTTCTAATAGTGTGACTTAATTGGAAATTATGGCCTACATTCCTCAATTTTTTATCATTGTCGTACACGATGTTATTACTTTTTATAAAGTACACTACGGATGGGAGTGAAAGTACTGACCATTTTAGCTTCATCTATTTCCGTTATTAGACAATGCATCAAAAGGTTGATGTTACGCTACTGATTCCATACAAAATAAGGGAATTATATTTTATGGATTGTATTTGATTTGTAATCACCATCATCACAATATGAAGGGTATAAGGAAGTTTGAATTACCATGAAGAAACTTGACAACTTTTAAAACTGCTGTGAAAACTGTACTTTTTTCCTTTTTTGCTAGCTGCTTTACGTCGCACTGACACAGATAGGTCTTATGGCGACGAGGGGACAGAAGGGGATAGGACTAGGAGTGGGAAGGAAGCGGCCGTGGCCTTAATTAAACATGTCTGGTGTGAAAATGGGAAACCACGGAAACCCATTTTCAGGGCTGCCGACAGTGGGGTTCGAACCTACTATCTCCCGAATACTGGATACCGGCCACACTTAAGCGACTGCAGCTATCGAGCTCGGTGAAAACTGGTACTAGAAATAGAGATGTACACATGTGAGCATGTATAAATTGGTGGCAGAATATGTTTAACTCCTGTGAATCGATACAGATGGAGAAACATTCTATTATCAGAGGCCGTCCTGAATAACGACAGAATCCTGTAAACGGAGACTGAAACTTACGGTCTTTTGACAGGGATTTACTCACGAAAATAAGAGCCTATTTTCACAAATCAATAAATATTTGTATCTAAAAGTAGATAACCTTAGAAATAAGAACCAAATATGAAGAGCGTACTGTGAAAACACCGATGGAAAAACATTCTACTGAAATGAACTATTATTTATTACTAGCAAGATACCCGTGCTTCGCTACGGTATTATACTGAAATTTATAATTGAATGCGTATTGTTTTAGATATATAATTCGCCGAAATTCGCGATCTGACTCGTTTTCTGCGAGAATCCACCAAAATTCCCGATCTGACTCGTTTTCTATTAGATTACGGAACGTTTCCTCCCGTTTTTCAATCTTCTTTTCCAGCAATCGATTTCGTACTTCCCGGGCTAGGCTCAGGTATTCCTCCCGGTCAGTTGGGTCCGTAAATCTTTGCCATCTTTTCCTATAATCATTTTTAATATGGTTAAAATCCTTCAGGAGATCCGGCGTGGTGTCATATTGGGTGCCTTGGCGGCACTGAACCCGCGGCCGGACTGCATTCTTAGTCATTACCCGTCCAGGAGCAGTTTCCAGCGCGGTCCGCACATTTGACGAAGGTCCGGAACATTATTATTATTATTATTATTATTATTATTACTATTATGTGTTGCTGGAATGGCTGATGACAGGGAAAAGCGGAGTATCCGGAGAAAAACCTGTCCCGCCTCTGTTTTTTCCAGCACGATTGTCACATGGAGTGACCGGGATTTGAACCACAGAACCCAGCTGTGAGAGGCCGGCGCGCTGCCGCCTGAGCAACGGAGGATACTTATAAGTACATTAAGAACAGTAAAATCAATTGGTCTCACCTCCTTCTACACCCCACCGCCGTTAAGTTTATTTACCGCCACCCCCGCCCCCCCCCCCAAAAAAAATTAAAAGAAGGCTTGTTTCTTTATGTTTAAAGGAGATTCCAAACACCAATGTTCACGTCTATTGCCTTCAGTTTTGAGATATAAGTATCCCCATAAAAATAATTTACTTTTTTCACTTCATTTCACACTACTCTTCCCCCCCCCCCGCCCCCTTAATGAATATTCCCGCAAAAAATACTTGTTTCTTTAATGGTAAAAAAGATCTTCTAAATACTAATTATCACGACTCTAACTTCTTCAATTTTTGATTTATGTGTCCCCATGAAAGGAATTCAACTCCTTTCCACTCCCACCCTCCAAGATGGTTTCCCCACCAAAACGCGTTTTTCTTTGTTTTTAAAGGAGATCTAAATACGAATTTTCACGTCTGTAACAACTTTAGCTTTTATTAGATGTATGCATTCTCATACAATTAAGTCAATTAAATTTTTAATTCTTTCACCCCTCCCCCCCCCCCTTTCATTGGATTTTCCGAGAATACGTCTTTCTTTACTTTTAAAGCAGATTGCAAATATCAAATTTCACGTATGTAACATCTTCATTTTTGAGATATCAGTAGCCTAATTAAAAGAATTCAACACCATTTTCAGTTACTTTTACCCACCCCCACCACCCAAGTGGTATTTCCGAAAACTAAAAATACACGATACGTTATGTTTAATACAGATAAAAAATACCATTTTTCACTTCTGTAACATGTTAAGTTTTTTTATATATACTGTAAAAATTCTCATTTTAAAATTTCACCCCTTTTGAGTTCCCCTTAAGTGGAGTTTCCAAAAACAAATCACCTATGTTTCTTTGCATTTACAGAAGATTCCAAACACCCACTTTTTACGTCTGTAACATTTTACGTTTCCAAGATATTCTGTAGATATAGCCTTTCAAAAAATTCACCCCAATTTGTCACTCCTGTTTAACCGCCATTAATTGGATTTTCCAAAAACTAAAAAATACGTGTTTCTTTATTTTTAAAGGAGGTCCCACATACAAATTTTCAGTTCTGTAATATATTCAGGTTCTGAAATATAAGTATCCTCATTAAAGGCATTCAACCCATTTTTCACCCTTTTACACCCCTCCTATTGGGATTTACAGGAAACAAAAAAATACCTGTTCCTTTATTTTTAGAGGAGATTCTAACTACCAATTTTTACATCTGTAAATTTTAAAGTTTTAAGATGTAGACACACTCATTTAAAAAAAAATTACACCCCCCTTTTCACCCCCCAATATTTGAATTTTCCAAAAACGAAAAAATACGTGTGTTTCTTTACTTTTAAAGTAGATCCCAAATACCAATTTTCAGGTCTGTAATATCTTCAGGTTCTGAAATATAAGTAGCCTCATTAAAGGCATTCAACTCATTATTCACCCTTTTACACCCTTCCTATTGGGATTTTCCGAAAACAAAAGAATACGTGTTTCTTTATTTTTAATGGAGATTCTAAATACCAATTTTTATATCCATACACTTTAAAAGTTTTGAGATATAGATACACTCATTTTAAAAATTCACCCCCTTTTCACCACCCCATTAATTGGATTTTCCAAAAACAAAAAATACGTGTTTCTTTATTTTTAAAAGAGATCCCAAACACCAATTTTCAGGTCTGTAATATCTTCAGGTTCTGAGATATAAGTAGCCTCATTAAAGGCATTCAACCCCTTTTTCACCTCTTTTCACGATTCCTATTGCGATTTTCCGAAAACAAAAAATGCGTGTTTCTTTATTTTTAATGAAGATTCTAAATACCAATTTTTACATCTGCAAACTTTAAAAGTTTGGAGATATAGATTCACTCATTTTTGAAATTCACCCCCTTTTCACCCTCCCATTAATTGGATTTTCCAAAAAAAATACGTGTTTCTTCATTTTTAAAAGAGATCAAAAGTACCAATTTTCAGGTCTGTAATATCTTCAGTTTCTGAGATATAAGCACCGGTATCCTGATTAGGCATTCAACCCCTTTTTCACCCTTTTTCACTCCTCCTATTGGGATTGTCTGAAAACAAAAAAATACGTGTTTCCTTATTTTTAAAGAAGATTCTACATACCAATTCTCACATCTCTAAACTTTTAAAGTTTTGAGATATAAACACACTCATTTTAAAATTTCACCCCCCTTTTCACCCCCTTAGCGACGGAATATCCAAAAATCCTCTCTTAGCGAGCACCTACATCTTAATATGAATATATCCCCAAAATTTCATTTCTTTATATCCAGCAGTTTTGGCTCGGCGAAGATGAATCAGTCAGTCAGTCAGTCAGTCAGGACAAGCTACTTTATATATATAGACTAACAAGATACCCTTGCTTCGCTACGGTTTTATACTAAAATTCTGAACTGAATGCTTATTGTTTTATATATAATCCGCCGAAATTCGCGATCTGACTCGTTTTCTGATAGAATCCGCCAAAATTCGTGATCTGACTCGTTTTCTAATAGATTACGGCAAGTTTCCTCCCATTTTTCAATTTTCTTTCCAGCAATCGATTTCGTACTTCCCGGGCTAGGTACCGGTATTCCACCCGGTCAGTTGGGTCCTTAAATCTTTGCCACCTTTTCCTATAAGCATTTTTAATATGGATCAAATCCTTCTGGAGATCCAGCGTGGTGTCGTCTTGGGTGCCTTGGCGATACTGAACCCGCGGCCGGAGTGCATTCTTAGTCATTACCGCCCAGGACCCGTTTCCAGCGCGGTCCGCACATTTGACGACGGTCCAGAACATTATTATTATTATTATTATTATTATTATTATTATTATTATTATTATTATTATTATTATTATTATTGTTGTTGTTGTTGTTGTTGTTCTGGACCCCACAGCAAGATGCAAGACCGCTACTTGGCGGTAAATTACATTTGCTGCCATTGTCATTGTTGACAATGTGACCAGCACCATTGTCGCGCGTAGGCAAGTGTGCGGGATTTCTAGCCATACGAATGACATACTTCCGTGCATTATTGATCTTATTATAGAGGTGAAAAATTGGACGGTCAATCTCATTCCTATCGTTTATTTCAAATGTGTTTAAATTTTTATTTATATGCCAGGAGAATCTACTGCAATCTAAGAACGTTCTCCGAAGGAAAACATGGCTCTTGAAAACGAACCCAGGAAAGATTAAAAATGATCGGTTCATGATCAGAATAAGTACATCGAAAATCTACAGCCTGTTTCCAGTCATTCGACAGGGTCAGGAATGGAATGAATAAAGCCCCATCTAGCGGCGACAATAGGAATTGTGCCGGCAGCCGAAACCTGTCGCACACCTCTGGGGCAATGATTAATGGATGACAAATGAAATGAAATTATATTGGAGAGTGTTGCTGGAATGGATGATGCCAGGGAAAACCGGAGTATCCGGAGAAAAACCTGTCCCGCCTCCGTTTTGTCCGGCACGAATGTCACATGGACAGACCGGGATTTGAACCACGGAACACAGCTATGAGAGGCCGGCGCGCTGCCGCCTGAGCAACGGAGGCTTCTTATAAATACATTACGAACAGTAAAAGCAATTGATCTCACCTCCTTTTACACCACACCACCGTTAAGTTTATTTATCCGCCGCACGACACCCCCCCCCCCCCCCAATAAAACTAAAAGAAGGCGTATTTCTTTATGTTTAAAGGAGATTTCAAACACCAATGTTCACGTCTATTACCTTCAGTTTTGAGATTAAAATAATTTACTTTCTTTCACTTTCACACTCCTCCCCCCTCCCCTAAGTGAATTTTCTGGCAAAAAAATACTTGTTTTTTATAGTAAAGGATCTTCTAAATACGAATTATCACGACTGCAACTTCTTCATTTTTTGATTTATGTGTCCTCATGAAAGGAATTCAACTCCTTTCCACTCCCGCCCCCCAAGATGATCCCCGCAAAACGGGCTTTTCTTTATTTTTAAAGGAGATCCAAATACCAATTTTCACGTCTGTAGGCCCTAACAACTTTAGTTTTTATTAGATGTAAGTTTTCTCATAAAATTAAGTCAATCAATTTTTCAATTTTTTCACCCCCCCCCCCCACCTCATTGGATTTTCCGAGAATACGTGTTTCTTTACTGTTAAAGCAGATTCCAAATATCAAATTTCACGTCTGTAACATCTTCATTTTTGAGATAACAGTAGCCCCATTAAAAGAATTCAACACCATTTTCAGTCACTTTTACCCCCACCCCCACCCAAGTGGTATTAACGAAAACTAAAAATACAAGTTTCTTTGTTTTTAACAGAGATAAACAAATACCATTTTTCACTTCTGTAACATGTTAAGTTTTTTGAGATATACTGTATAAATTATTTTAAAATTGCACCCCCTTTCTAGTTCCCCTTAACAGGAGTTTCCAAAAACAAATCACCAATATACTTTGCATTTACAGGAGATTCTAAATACCACATTTTACGTCTGTAACATTGTACGTTTCTCAGATATTCTATAGATATACTTTAAAAAATTCACCCCAAGATGTCACTCACGTTTAACCGCCATTAACTGGATTTTCCAAAAACAAAAAAGTGCGTGTTTCTTTATGTTTAAAGGAGATCCCATATACAAATTTTCAGTTCTGTAATATCTTCAGCTTCTGAGATATATGTATCCTCATTGAAGGCATTCAACACATTATTACCCTTTTATACCCCTCCTTTTCGGATTTAGAGAAAACAAAAAATACGTGTTCCTTTATTTTTAAAGGAGATTCTAAATATCAATTTTTACATTGCGAACTTTTAAAGTTTTGAGATATAGATATACTAATTTTAAAAATCCCCCTTTTCACGCCCCCCCCCCCACTATTTCTATTTACCATAAACAAAAAATGTTTCTTTATTTTTAAAGGAGATCCCAAATACCAATTTTCATGTCTGTAATATCTTCAGTTTCTGAGATTTAAGTATCCTCATTAAAGGCATTCAACCCCTTTTCACCCCTCCTATTGGGATTTTCCGAAAACAAAAAAAATACACTTTCCTTTATTTTTAAAGGAGTTTCAAAATACCAATGTTTACATCTGTAAACTTTTAAAATTTTAAGATGTTGATACACTCATTTTAAAAATTCACCCCCCTTTTCCCCCCCATTATTTGGATTTTACAAAAACGAAAAAATACCTGTTTCTTTATTTTTAAAGTAGATTCCAACTACCAATTTTCAGGTTTGTAATATCTTCTGGTTCTGAAATATAATTAGCCTCATTAAGGGCATTCGACATATTTTCACCCTTTTCCACCCTTCCTATTGGGATTTTCCGAAATCAAAAATATACGTGTTTCTTTATTTTTAAAGGAGATTCTAAATACCAATTTTTACATCTATAAACTTTAAACGTTTTGTGATATAGATACACTCATTTTAAAAATTCACCCCCTTTTCACCCCCTCCAATTAATTGGATTTTCCAAAAACAAAAAATACGTGTTTCTTTATTTTTAAAGGAGATCCCAAATACCAATTTTCATGTCTGTAATATCTTAAGTTTCTGAGATATAAGTATCCTCATTACTTGCATTCAACCCCTTCTTCACCCCTTTCCTCCCCTCCTACTGGGATTTTCCGAAAACAAAAAAAAAAGTTCTTTATTTATAATGAAGATTCTAAATACCAATTTTGACAGCTGTAAACTTTCAAAGTTTTGAGATATAGGTACACTCATTTTAAAAAATTCACCCCCCTTTTCACAATCCCATTAATTGGATTTTCAAAAAACAAAAAAATATGTGTTTCTTTATTTTTAAAAGAGATCAAAAGTACCAATTTTCAGGTCTGTAATATCTTCAGTTTCTGAGATATAAGTACCGGTATCCTGATTAAAGGCATTCATCCCCTTTTCACCCTTTTTCACCCGTCCTATTGGGATTTTCTGAAAACAAAAATATACGTGTTTCCTTATTTTTAAAGAAGATTCTAAGTACCAATTTTTACATTTGTAAACTTATAAAATTTTGAGATATAGATACACTCATTTTAAAATTTCATCCCCCCTTTTCACCCCCTTAGCGACTAAATATCCAAAAATCCTCTCTTAGCGAGCACCTACACCTTCATATGAATAAATCCCCAAAATTTCATTTCATTATGTCCAGTAGTTTAGGCTCGGCGATGATGAATCAGTCAGTCAGTCAGTCAGTCAGGACACGCTATTTTATATATATAGATTAGACCGTCGGAGAAAGTGTTAGCCTTACCATAGTGGTAACTGGTCTTTGCGTAGTTATCCCCCTCAGTAAAATAGGAGCTGCATGGTCAGACATTTAGTTCATACGCTCAGTTCAACAGCCTGTGGTGGGAAGCTACCATCCATCCGTGGGATTAAGATCGAACGCCTCTAAGGCCGAAACTTTTCTAACCAATATTGGCAACGATATTTCTCGTTAGTCCCGTGATTAGAAAAGCTCCAAACAACGCGACACGTTTCGTCAGTGAGGCACGCCGCACATAACACGTGACTTCACCGAACAGACCAAAATGTAGTCGTGTCGGGATTTATCCCTCTCGTCAGCCTGTTCCTAGCGGTCCATCATGGATAAACCACTGTTCGACGTCGGGACTCGACATCGTATTTAGATGACTTAATTATTGGGTGAAGTCTGGTACTAGGTACAGGAGTTACCACTTTGTAACATGCTGAGGCTCAGCCCTAGCTTGCGACATTCGTCTAGATCGCAGAAAACAAACTATAATAAATATTACTTTGTAAGATGGCGAATCGATAATTGGAATGCATTTTCTACAGCAGTCTTAGAGCCTTTTCCAAAGAATGTAGGATGCTTCAAGGAAAGACTCCAATATTCTGTAGATTTTGTGTAAATTTATAATAATATTATTGGTTTTACGTCCCACTGACTACTTTTACGGTTTCCAGCGATATCGGGGTGCCGGAATCTTGTTCCGTAAGTGTTCGTTTACGTCCCGGTAAATACCAAATAGCACGCGACTAAACCAGGATCGAACCTGCCTACATGGAGTTAAAAGTCCAGCACTGTACCGTCTGAGCTACTCAACCTAGCTGTAAATTTATACGTTATGGTATTTTAGTTACAATGTTGAGGAAGTAGCAATTCATTATACACTTCAATGTATTGTAAATCATTGTGTTGCAATGTAGCAAATATTGAACTCATCTTTGAATTTCTCTGTGAGTACATTGTAATTATTTTGTTACATAACTCCCTCCTTCGACCACTGATAGAATGACTAATTCAGTGTCGAACCTGCGTACTTGGAGTTAAACGTCCAGCACTGTACCGTCTGAGCTACTCAACCTAGCTCTAAATTTATACATTATGGTATTTTATTTACAATGTTGAGGAAGTAGCAAGTCATTGTACTCCTCAGTGAATTGTAAATCGTTGTGTTGCAATGTAAAAAACCAAACCAAACCCCATGGCACTACAGCCCTTGAAGGGCCTTGGCCTACCAAGCGACCGCTGCTCAGCCCAAAGGCCTGCAGATTACGAGGTGTCGTGTGGTCAGGACGACGAATCCTCTCGGCCGTTATTCTTGGCTTTCTAGACCGGGTTGCAATGTAGTAAATATTTAATTAATCTTTGAATTTCTATATGATTACGTTGTAATTATTATGCTACGTAACTCCCTCCTTCGATCACTGATACAGTATCGACCTCCGGATCCCAAGATCGCTGGTTCAAAACCGGCAGGGGTAGCCAGACTTTTGAAGGTGGAAAACATTCGACACTTCATGTGAAACGAGAATCTTAGGTGACACACTTGGTGTTTAACTGACAAAACTAATGAAAACTCAGTCATTGATTATCTGATAGAGAATGGATTTTCTGCCATCTGGTAAAGTGGCACGGAACGTCAAAATTGGTCGCCTAGGTGGTGAAAAACGAAAATGCCTGCACATGGTACCAAAGATCATACAATTATTACTTTACTTGTAATGGATTATTTTAAGTTATTTTGCGTGAATTCAAGCGTACCTGCTTTGCAATTTATCATGCTACATGTAGGATAATATTGTAAGTTATTTTCTCAAAATGTTAACGAATTTCCTTGTGATTGTTTGCATTTATTATGTTCCACTATTCGCAAGTAAATTTTAACTGTGATGTTTTCTTTGTATCTTGTTATATAATTTATATTATAATTCTTTTCATTGTCATACTACCGTAAGCAGACACTGCCACCGGGACATCTCCCAATCGTATTGTATTTAATGATAATAAATATGACATTTATGTTATCACTAGATCAGTCAAGTCAACCAATATTCGAAAACCCATATATCTCCAGTTGAAGAGAACTTCGACAGTGACAGCTATCCCGTGCTCACAAATATTTCATAGTAATTAATGATCAGGTACACATGAAGGGTGTCACGTGGCCTGACAAAATTAATGTAGTATCACAAGTCTCACATTGCACACTTTTTGCGGATTGCATTTCACGTGAACTATCGGTCTACATGGGTAATATTCAATTCTCACCCTTTCCGTATTATTAGGTGTACTTCCTGTTTATTCTCAGTCTGGCAGATATTAAATATCTTCATTTTAAAGGGCAAAACTGTTCTCTTCGAGGTGTGTATCCTAGATGATAATACATAGGCCTACAGTAATCACATTAATTGATTAATTTTGATTAACGATTGGTGTTATACAGAATGCAATTGAAATAAGGCACGTCATTTGAACTGGTGGTGGAACATAGTATTTTAAGCAAATATCTTTAAAAAGTTTACTCCTCTCTCAATTATTGTAGGAGAAAATAAATCACAAATCTTCAGTCAATGTATATGAGAAGTCAACAGGCAATGGATTTTCCCTCTCAACCAAGCTGCGATTTAGCTAGGTCACCATCCCCACCAAGGCTGTGCACTGTTCTAGGTCAACATGTCTCGAGGTCAGTGCAATAAGACCTGAGTACGGGGGCAAAAGGATTTATCAAATCATGAAATATGTGATAGGATTTTAAGTTATGCTGAGGCAGGATGAAGTAGAGCAAAGGCGGGACTAAAGTACTGGGAACGTTTCCTCAACCAAAGACACCCAAGTGATCGGGCTTTCGTCGCTCTTCTGCTGAGACTTCAAGACATTGGACAACTGTAGCTTACATTTGAGGGAAGGTGTTCACTGCAACAACATGTACTGACGGCAGAGAAATACATTCTACATTTGGTCAAAAATGACCCGGGAAAGTCATTTGTGGAATAGCTCATGAGGTCTTTCTCTTTCACTATGTTGTAATGGAAAACTTGGGGAGCAGCTGCTGTATCCATACCGTGTACAACATGTTCAGCACCTTCGAGGTACGGCTCCTTGACTGAATAGTCGGAGTAATCGTCTTCGCTTCAAAGGGCCCCGGGTTCGGTTACCAGCCGAGTGGAAGATTTTAACCTTAAATGGTTCATGTTCCCGGCTCGGGGACTGGAAGTCTGTACTGTCCCCAAAATCCCTGAAACTCATACACCACTATCCTCCTCTACAATAACACACAACTTCATATACATAGCAGATGCCGCCAATCATCACCGGATGGTCTGCCTTATAAGGGCTGCACCAGTTTAGCAATAGCCATACGAAATTTAATTTCAGCATCTTCGAGAAACACATTTTACCCGCAGGAAGCGATTCTGTCAGTGGTTTCTGAGTAAGAAACGGCAATAGCTGGATCCCTTTCCAGAATGTTGTCACTGACGAATCTTGTATCACACAAGATGGAGTACTGAATTTTCATAACACTCATGTCTTGAATGTATAACACCCAACCCCCCACCCGCCAATCATGTTCTAGAGAGACACTTTCAAGAACGATTCTCCTTAAACGCATGGGTAGAAATTGTAGGTGATATAAGTATCCGTCGCTTTATACTCCCATCCCGTTCGACAAGAGAACGGTACTTGCAGTGTCCCGCGGATATGTTACCAGAAGCTATTGATAATTTTATTCTGCACATACGTGGTTTTATACGATGACGCGCCCCTCACATTTCTCGTCCTGTGTGTGAGGTTTTATACAACATATTTCATGACCACTGAGTGGTCAGGATGGTCCTGTGCAGTGACCATCACTAAGTCCCTATTTACATCCCTTGGATTTTTTTACCTCTGGGGAATATAAAGGAATTAGTTTACGGAAGTTGAGGTACATTGACCGTGACGACCTCCAAATGTGCGTATTTGATGCTGCAGCCGCAATAAGATATGACGCATCGCGCTGCAAACGTCTCTGAGCATGTGGGCTTCGTTGTGCCAAAGCATGCATTCGGGTAAGGAGTGGTCAATTCGTACTCCTCTTGTAAATTAAGAACTTGCCTAAGAGTGTGTCAAGAGTCCACATCGTTAAATTTTCTTTCGTCCTACATTCCGCAGCACAGTAAGGAGCTATATTGTCTCTTATTTCATCCCTTAATGCTCAGTACAGTGAGGAGCTATATTATCCATTAGTTTATCCCTTAACGCTCAGCACAGTGAGGAGCTTTACTGTCTTTAATTTCATCCCTTAACGCTCAGTACAGTGAGGAGCTAATTTATCTTTTATTTTATCCCTTAACTCTCAGTGCAGTGAGGAGCTAATTTATCTTTTATTTTATCCCTTAACGCTCAGTACAGTGAGGAGCTAATTTAATTTTTATTTCATCCCTTAACGCTCAGTACAGTGAGGAGCTATATTGTCTTTTATTTCACCCCTTAACGCTCAGTACAGTGAGGAGCTATATTATGTTTCATTTCAACCCTTAACGCTCAGTACAGTGATGAGCTATATTATCTTTTATTTCATCCCTTAACGCTCAGTACAGTGAGGAGCTAATTTAATTTTTATTTCATTCCTTAACGCTCAGTACAGTGAGGAGCTATATTGTCTTTTATTTCATCCCTTAACGCTCAGTACAGTGATGAGCTATATTATCTTTTATTTCATCCCTTAATCCTCAGTACAGTGATGAGCTATATTATCTTTTATTTCATCCCTTAATCCTCAGTACAGTGATGAGCTATATTGTCTTTTATTTCATCCCTTAACACTCAGCACAGTGAGGAGCTATATTGTATTTCATTTCATCCCTTAAAGATCAGTACAGTGATGAGCTAGATTGTCTTTTATTTCATCCCTTAACGCTCAGTACAGTGAGGAGCTATATTTTCTTTCATTTCATCCCTTAACGCTCAGTACAGTGAGGAGCTAATTTATTTTTTATTTCATCCCTTAACGCTCAGTACAGTGATGAGCTATGAGCCGCACCCCCTCCCTTACCGACAATCTACCTCACCATAAAACACACACGTCGGAAGATTCGAGGCGTGGACCGCGACTAGGAAAGGCCAAACACAGCCCTGAACTGGAAACGGTCCTCATTTCAAAAAAGTAGAACAGGAATGAGACCAAAGCCACTAGCAATAAAATCCCAACTAAATTTAAATGAGGTTTTATTGATATAATAAAATAAAAAAGAAACAAGAAATGAAGCCAGCAATTAAAAACAAAAGACACGTACATGTGCAGAGCTCATCCAATTGAAGTCATAACACTAACGCGTGAGCACAGCTTTTTCAAAGACCAAGCTTAAATTATTCATAAGACGGGCTCACCGTCTCAATTGCAATCTCGCTACATAATGTGGTAATGTGAATACAATCCACACGGATCAACTCGGTCATTCTTTCCGCGAGATTAATAGAATTCATTATATACGCGTCTATTTAACTTCCACATCGTTACAACAATTACTACAGAGATCAAAGCTCCGACGTGGCATGGAGAAGAAAAAGGGGTCCACAGAAGGTAAAAATTAAGATGCGAGAGATCACAACATAGCACAGAGTAACATCTCTGGATCAAAGAAATAAAATTTAAACCCAAAGAGAATCACAAGCATGCGCATAGTCTGAATATAAGAAAAGAACATGGCGGCCTCGTGGGCAAGCAAAAGGCCGTGATAGAATTCAAGGCAAAATAAATAGCACCGTGCCGGCAACAAACATGAGGCACATAAACAAGATTAAAATATAAAATGAGTTGACCGATACGTCATCGTTTCTCCTCTTTCACTCACCAGCACACACCCAAACATTCAGACATTGTCGGTATCGGCAAACAATCTGAGCAGTTGGTCCAGATAATAAGTTGAACACAATCTCACATAGTATGACTCTCATGGTCACACACAAAGGTCTCACATATGTCAGAGATACCGTGCACGGCGCAGGCAATTAGCAGTAGGATAATTGCGACGCAGTGGTCACACATAAACCATCAGCTAACGCACTCCGTACGACACGAATGGATCTCCGCGTCGACACGCAGGGTATACATTCATTCATAGCGAAAAACTTCACAATGTAGTGCACGTAAATAAAATCAACCAGAGACCCAACTATGATCATAACTCAATCACAATAAAGACAACTAGCACGCAACCCATTCTTGCAGCAGAGCAGAAGAACGCATATCAATCGGCCAACATTAGAAGAGGCGAACGGTACAATTTAACCGTAGAAATAATATAAATTCAAGGATTGCCATACCTGTAATATCAATAATCAAAGTAACAAGAAGGATGGTAGTACGGGTCAAGTTTAAATCTATTAAAAATCCACTTATGGCATAAAAACGCCACTCCAAACTGCGTGGGGTCCATGCTTACACTCCACACACATAACAATGCAAAGAATCGCTCCAAAGAGATAAAAACTACTGTCTCGCCGAAAAAATGATCTTCCGTGCTCATGACCGAGGGAGCTGCCCTCTCTGGTACAATCATGAAAACACTTAAGTCAATTGAGGTGAGGCCGATACAAGCTCTTTGCAATATGGGAAACATCATTTTTATGAACATGCCATATTAGCATGGCTCAGCTATATTATCTTTTATTTCATCCCTTAACGCTCAGTAGAGTGATGAGCTATATTGTCTTTTATTTCATCCCTTAACGCTCAGTACAGTAAGGAGCTATATTGTCTTTTATTTCATCACTTATCGCTCAGTACAGTGAGGAGCTATAATGTCTTTTATTTCATCCCTAAACGCTCAGTACAGTGAGGAGCTATGTTGTCTTTTATTTCATCCCTTATCGCTCAGTACAGTGAGGAGCTATAATGTCTTTTATTTCATCCCTAAACGCTCAGTAGAGTGATGAGCTATATTGTCTTTTATTTCATCCCTTAACGCTCAGTACAGTAAGGAGCTATATTGTCTTTTATTTCATCCCTTAACGCTCAGTACAGTAAGGAGCTATATTGTCTTTTATTTCATCCCTTATCGCTCAGCACAGTAAGGAGCTATATTGTCTTTTATTTCATCCCTTATCGCTCAGTACAGTGAGGAGCTATAATGTCTTTTATTTCATCCCTAAACGCTCAGTACAGTGAGGAGCTATAATGTCTTTTATTTCATACCTTAACGCTCAGTACAGTGATGAGCTATATTGTCTTTTATTTCATCCCTTAACGCTCAGCACAGTGAGGAGCTTTATTTTCTTTGATTTCATCCCTTAACGCTCAGCACAGTGAGGAGCTTTATTTTCTTTTATTTCATCCCTTATCGCTCAGTACAGTGATGAGCTTTATTTTCTTTTATTTCATTTCTAACCCTCAGTAGAGTGAAGAGCTTCATTTTTCCCTAGTCATTCTCCACTGTACCCTGCGTTCAAAACTCGCTACGATAAGTTCTAACTTCCAAGTACTAAACGGTATAAACAGATTTTAAACGTAAATGCGTCTACATTTTTAAACAATTTTCATAACATTATAAAAAAAGTGTAAATTGATAGAATATGATGGTATTCGTTCAAGAACTATACGTATCGATCTCTATTTAACAGTGTTTTACTGGTATGTTAAATGTGTCATAAGTATTGTTCGACAGAATGAAAAGTTTTGACGATACTCCATTTACATATAATATATTATATCACAATACCGAAAACTACAAAGGATATATTGGATAGAATTCCAATTTCTTTGAAATCATTTAGGGAAGGATTGGGTAAAAACTGATAAGGGAAACTGCCATTTAGGCAACGGCCCTAGATGCAGATCAGAGGTGATTGATTGATTGATTGATTGATTGATTGATTGATTGATTGATTGATTGATTGATTGATTGATTGATTGATTGATTGATTGATTGATTGATTGATTGATTGATTGATTGATTGATTGATTGATTGATTGATTGATTGATTGATTGATTGATTGATTGATTGATTGATTGATTGCTTGATTGATTGATTGATTGATTGATTGATTGATTGATTGATTGATTGATTGATTGATTGATTGATTGATTGATTGATTGATTGATTGATTGATTGATTGATTGATTGATTGATTGATTGATTGATTGATTGATTGATTGATTGATTGATTGATTGATTGATTGATTGATTGATTGATTGATTGATTGATTGATTGATTGATTGATTGATTGATTGATTGATTGATTGATTGATTGATTGATTGAGAAATGCAGTAGTGAATACACCTACATTGGTTCGGCCGAAAAACTGCGCCAAATACCCATGTAAAGCCGATCCCAGATAATTAGAAGGAAGCAGGAATAATAATAATAATAATAATAATAATAATAATAATAATAATAATAATAATAATAATAATAATAATAATAATAATTGTACCGGGCGGTACACCTCCACGCCGCGAATTCCAATATTGCGCCAGTTGAAACCTCTCTACAGGAGAAACTTTAACAACTTTATTAACTCAACGGTTTCTCGGAAGATGTCACTATTGTAAATTTGGTAATCTTGAAGTGTTCTGAACTGTGTCTATTTTGATTTGTCTTTGTTTGCTCCTTATCAAGAAGTTTGAACATTCTCTAACAGATGTCGGTACCCAAAACTATGGTAACACACTCTGGTGCAATGGAATGAACTTTCCTGAAGAAATATTGTATTCCTAAGTTTGATTTTTACTAAATTTTGTTCTGTGGTTTGTGGGTTGGCAATATAATCCTTTCCTTCCGCCAGTTTTGAAATTAGCCAATCATAAATTTCTGTAATTAATTTTCCACCAATAAGGTGTTTCTTCATCGTCTTGTGTATCAGTTTTTGCTGTCGGCCAATAAAAGTTTGTGGGCGGGTTGTTATCATTCATGAAAGGTCTCGAATGTTCCACGAGGGTATATAAACTGCTGATTTTCCTGTCTCGGAGCCACTTCAGTAACATCTTTCGCAGTGTGTGAACATACATAGCAGGGGGCGGGAAGCGCCTCTTTCTCCAAGCAGCAGTTCATCTACAAGGTAATGGCCTGTTAACATCTTCATTTCTTGCTAGCTCAGCAGTTTTAACCTGCGGGGGAAGGTTCGAATCCTTTTTAATGTAAACCTTACTGTATTCATGTAAAGTAGCTGCAATTTGGGATAGAGAGTGCTTAACCCTCTCGAACTCCCCTTCATTTTGAATTTGAGGTGACTATGTTTTCGTAACCATTTTTCTCTTCCTTCTTAAAGTCTTAAACTTATTTGCCAACTAGTCACCTCCCTAGTATGGATTAGCCCCTGTATAACTGGCCGAGTGCCACCTAGGTTTTAAGAAGTTTCATGTAGGAGTGCAAGCTACGCCTCCAGTCAATTTGGTTTTTTGGGCCATTTAATTAACCAAGAGTTTGTTTTCTTCATGTGAAGGCCCGGTAGGTTGGGTTCAAGATACCCCTGTTTCTCTGTAGGTGTGCCTTAAGGGCAGTTAGGAAGAAATTTGTTGTAGCCTGTGATAGGCTTGTAAAATTGAGAGTGGGTCTGCTCTTTCCCTCTTAATATTGTAATTAGAGCAAGTGCTCCTTGTACTTAGGGGGTTTTCTGCCCTGTAACTATTGTGGTGGTGAGCTGAGAGCTCATAAATTAATCTTGGGGTTCGAAGCCCAAATCTTGTAACAATTGTAATTTCTTAAATTGTTTTCTGCTACTTGGTACCTGTTACTCTGTTGTTGTTATCTGTTGATTTTGAAAAGAAAATATAACCTTTGTTAAAGTTTTAAATTAACTTTAATTTCGTAAGTTGAGACCTATTCCAGCCAGCACCTTCTTTCACCTCTAACTACCACGGGTAACTCCGTAACAATAATAATAATAATAATAATAATAATAATAATAATAATAATAATAATAATAATAATAATAATAATAATAATAGACTGGTTTAATGCTGCTGTCCATGCCACTCTATCCTGTGCTAACTTTTCCATTCCTACGAAACTGCCACATCCTATATCTAATCTAATCTGCTTGTCATATTAACACCTTGGCCTACCCCTAACCTTCTTGCCGCCTACACTTCCGTCAAAAGCCAACTTAATAAGATCTGGGTGCATTAAGATGTGTCCCGTCATTCCATCTATTCCTCTCGTCAAATTTATCCAAATCAATCTCATCCCAGCAGTTCGATTCAGCATTTCTTCATTCGTGATTAGATCTACCCATCTCGCCTTTAGCATTATTTTGTAACACCACACTTAAAAATTTTCTATCTTTGTTTCTGAGCTAGTTATCGTCCCTGATTCCCTTCCATACAATGTTATGCTCCAAAAAAAGCCTTGAAAATCATCTTTCTAGTACTTATATCAATGTTCGAAGTGAGCAAATTTCTTTTCTTAAGGAAGGCCTTCCATGCTTGTGCTAGTCTGCGATTTATGACCTCCTTACTTCTGCCATCGTTAATTATTTTAATACCCAAATAACAATATGCATCTACTTCCTTAGGACTTCATTTCCTAATCTAATATTTCCTGCATCGCCTGACTTCATTCGACTGCAATCCATTAATTTTGTTTTGGACTTATAATTTTCATTTTGTACTCCTTCCCCAATATTCTGTCCTTAGCATTCAGCAATTGCCCGGGATCTTCTGCAGACATAGATCAAATAGCAATATCATCGGTCAATCTCAGGGTTCTCATTTCCTCTGCTTGGATTATGATTCTCTTTCCAAACTCCTCTTTGATTTACTTTACACCTGTTCTACACAAACATTGAAAAGTACGGGAACAAACTTCAGACTTGCCTCACTCATTTCTGGATTCCACTGGGCGAGTTGGCCGTGCGGTTATGGGGTGCGCAGCTATGAGCTTGCATCTGGGTGATAGTGGTTTCGAACCCCACAGTTGGCAGCCCTGAAGATAGCCTTCCGTGGTTTCCCATTTGCACACCAGGCGCCAGGCTGTACGTTAATTAAGGCCACGGCCACTCTCTTCCCTCTCCTAGCCCTTTCCTCTCCCATTGTTGCCATAAGACCTACCTGTGTCGGTGCGACGTAAAGCCAATTGTTAAAAAATCTGGATTGCTGCATCTTTTCCAGAGACATCGATTCTTATCATTATCAATGCAGAATATTTTTTATTTTGTAGATAATTCTTCTTTCTCGGTATCTGATCGCGATCACCTTCAGAAATTAAAGTAAATTGGCCAATCGACATCATCGAATGCATTTTCTAGATCTATGAAGGCCATGTACATTGGCCTGTCCTTCTTAATTCGCTCCTTTAAGATCAGACGTAAACTAGGAATGCTTCACGTGTTCCTACATTTCTTTTGAAGCCAAACTGATCTTCTCTCAACTAAGTCGCAAATTGTCTTTCCATTCTTCTGTAAATAATACGTGTTATATTTTTGAAAGGGTGAGATTCAAAACTAATAGTGTGGTAGTTTTCACATTTGTCAGCACCGGCTTTCATGGGAATAGGTACAATAACACTCTGCCGAAAATTGTCACGCACTTCTCCTCTATCATACATGTTACATACTAAATGGAATAACCTCGCCATGTTGGTTTCTCCTAAGGCAGTGAGTAATTCTGAAGGTATGTTATCAATTCCAGGTGCCTTGTTCCTATTTAGGTCTCTCAAAGCCCTGTCGAATTCGGACCTCAAAACGCGGTCTCCTATTTCATCAGCATCGACAGCTTCTTCTTGTTCCAGAACCATATCATCTACATCTTTATGATGGTACAAATCTTTATGATGGTACAACTGTTTGATATGTTTTTGCCATCATTCTGCTCTGCCTTTATTTTCCTAAATGTGGTTATCCATCTGAGCTCTTAATATTCCTGCACCTAATTTTCCTTTAATAATACACTGGCGGAAAAACCTATCCAAACACCAAGAAGGGGATATGCTAGATTAACGACCGTTTATAGGCCTGTTTGTATTATCTGAAAGATGACGTTGATTCAAATTTCCCGCCAATAGCATTAGCGTGGCGCTAGTAGCGGCCCCAATACTTTGCACATCACGTTTGCTTTAAATAAGAGCTGTAATGTGCGAGAGCATTAGTTACCTGTGGGATTGTACGGAGTGACTGTGAGTGGGTCAGAATGCCTTTACGACGACAAAGAGGCCAGTATCAGCAGCTCACTTCTGTTGAACGATTCCGTATAATAGGGCTTCGTGAAGGTGGCTTTTCCTTCCGAGCTATTGCAGACCAACTTGGCAGGAATGTATCCACTGAGCATGCGTGCTGGTAGCAGTGTTCATGAGAAGGTCCGCTCCCAAGAAGACCGGGCTACGGACGTCCCTGCGGCATCACCGGGAGGGAGGACCTCTGTGTTCGACGTATCGCGGTGGCGCAACGGACTGCGTCTGCAGCAGCAATTCGACTGGCAGTTGGCACCACAGTGACACAATGAACTGTTCGAAATCGGTTACTTGAAGGACAGATCCGAGCCAGACGCCCTGCAGCGTACTTTCCACATACCCCAAACCACCACCGTCTGCGACTTCAGTGGTGTCAAGCGAGAGCTCATTGGAGGATGGAGTGGAGATCGGTTGTGTTTTCCGATGAAAGCCTGTTCTGCCTTGGTGCCAGTGATGGCCATGTGTTGGTTAGAAGGAGGCCAGGTAAGCGCTTGCATTCCACCTGTCTACGGCGTCGACACACTGAACCTACACCGGGAGTTCCTAAGACAGCAGAGCACTCTCGTGGTTATCTCACGCACCCTGACTGCAGGCATGTAAGTCCGTCTGTTGATTCGACATATTGTGCTGCCGTTCATGAACAGCATTCCCGGGGGTGTTTTCAAACATGATAATACACTCCCCCATGCCGCTGTTGTAACCCAACGTGCTCTACAAAGTGCCGACATGTTGCCTTGGCCTGCTCGATCCCCCGATCTGTCCCCAGTCGAGCACGTATGGGACATCATTGGACGACAACTCCAGCGTCAACCACAACCGGCATTAACCGTCCTTGCGTCCTTGCATTGACTGGCGAAGCGCAACAGGCATGGAACTCCATCCCACAAGCTGACATCCGGCACCTGTACGACACAATGCACGCACGTTTGCATACCTGCATTCAACAGTCAGGCGATGACACCGTTTATTAATGGGCCAGCATAGCACATTTGTGATGGCTTTTCTCGCGCTGATCTTAACCTGTAGTATTGTACCTTTAATCAATTAAATATGTTACCTCCACAAACTTATTGCCAAAATTTCCGTAATCTACTTTCCTTATTTCATGGTGTTTGGATATTTTCTCCAATGTAATAATAATACAGTAATAATAATAATAATAATAATAATAATAATAATAATAATAATAATAATAATATAATTGTTACACGTCCCACCATCTAATTTTGCGTTTTATAGAGGCACTGAAGTGCTACAAGTTTTCCCGAAGGACTTCCTTTATGAACTGATAAAACTATCGAAACTGGTGTGGCAAATTTGAGCGTCTTCAAATATTGCCGACTGATCCGGAATCGTGCCCGCCAACCTGGGATCGGATGACCACTGTTCTAGCGTCAGAACCACTCAGCCTGTCAAGAGAATCCTTTCTTTTCAGAGGAAAACAATTGGCTATATCTTTCTACGGTTACTATCAGGGTAGTTTTATTCAACTGTCCGTATACATATCACGACTATCGTATATCATTTATTAAACTTCTCTACTAAAATATTATTTTATTTCCTTACCTTTTTTCAAATTCCTTTGCGTGTTTTCATGTCATTAATAGCTCATGGAAGCACCTGCCTTCCTCAGATGCTGGAGTTCCGTGGCTGTAGGCTGAGAGCCTTCATTCATTGACTCATCCATTAATTCACACATTCATTCATGCATTCATTCAGTAATAAGAGCTCTGTCCCCAGCTGGTGATTATCCGTGACTGGGAGATAGACCACTTTTCATGCATGCATGAATTCAGTTCATTCATTCATTAATCGTTCATTCATTATTAATTAATTAATTAATTCATTCATTCATTCATTCATTCATTCATTCATTCATTCAGTCAGTCAGTCAGTCAGTCAGTCAGTCATGCATTCATCCACATGTAATATTATCTTCTGGAGTTCCATAGATGTAGGCTGAGAGCATTCAATTCATTCAATCATCCATTTATTAAGGAATGTTCTCTACAAAATTGGTGGCTATCCGTGATTGGGAGAGAGGAGTATTTATCCATTCATGCATGAATGAATACAATGCAATCAGGCAATTCATTCATTCATTTATTCATATAGTCATTAAACTGATTCATAATATTCATAATGTCTATTAAAAGCTAAGAATAACATTGTTCAGACTCGTGACACAAATAAATACTTGCACTAACACAAATTAATAGGGGTAAGATACATGTTATCCTACACTATACCGTGTGATTCAGTCACCCCTTCCATTGTAGTTTTATGCAACCCAACTAAAGTGTGACATGGTTATCAGGTGACTATTCACCTGCAGGTGTACTGTGTGGTACTAATGTCCAGTGAGCACATTTTTCACACGATTCTGAACCCTACCTACAGCTTATATCGTCCACTCGCAAAACATGACGCCTTGAAATCATGTAGCGACATCCTTTTACCATGTAAATATGGTAATGTGTCAAGTCTGGAGACAGTATGTAACGAAGAGGGGAATCAACGCATAAAACTGGGTAACAGTGCAGTAATTAATGTCTTAAACACCGAACCGGATGTCGTACTACAAGCATGATCCCAGCAGTGTCTACAAGTTGTTTTACGTCGCACCGACAAAGGTAGGTCTTATGGCGACGATGAGACAGGAAAAGGCTAGGAGTGGGAAGGAAGCAGCTCCAGCATTTTCCTGATGTGAACCCAGCAATGTAGCGTAGTGGAGCGGATGTTGTTAGGCGTTAGCCAATCAGTCGACGGAATGATCCATCGGCGGTTTGAATCCTGCATAGTTCAATCATTTTTGCATCGGTATGATGTTTGAATACGTAAACACACACCCACGTTTGCCACATTCAAACAGTATTACGACGCTGTTATTCATTTGTGCCCTGAGCATACTCCGCTGGTTAGGGCCTAAATGTAATCTCTGCTGTCATTCGACATGTTTACCACATAGAAATGCGTCGACATGCTCCTCATTTATGGGTAAACAAGACAAAATGCGTGCGAGGCACTACGTCTGTACCAGGAACGGTATCCCGACATTCGACACCCGACTGCTACGACATTCCGCCGTGTTGAAAACACCTAAGGACAACAGGCGTGATTTTCAAGCAGCCACCAGTCCGCGATAGGCCCGTTACATCGGGTGAAACAGGAGGCGCCGTTCTGGAGGCAGCTCGTAACACAAAAGTACAAGGGCGACTGCACAACAGGTGAACACCAGCCATCAGGAACTTCCATTGCTGCTGGAGTATGTGCCCTTACACAATCGTTAGACGATGAGGTTGCAAGAGGATGGAGCCACACCACATTCGAATTTACCCGTGCGTAACCATCTGAACGAGGCACCGCCAGGGAAGTGAATGGGACGAGGAGGTCCTGTTACATGGCCCACCAGACCACCGGATTTAACGCCGTTAGACTTTTTCTTATGGGGGCATTTGAAGAACGTCTTTTACACTCACGCGCCGGAAAACTCCGACCAGTTCCGGCAACTCATCACGAACGCCTGCCGAACAATTGCACCTGGAATTCTTCAGCGCGCAAGACGATCTACTTGTACACCGGGCCTGAATGTGTATAAACCAAAACGGTCATCACATGGAGCATTTGCTAAAATAAAACATTGTCAGAGAAGTTGTGTTCCTATTATTTCAGGTCCGTAGGGCCTATGTATCCAGCCTGCTAACTAACCGGCCCTTCTTAGGGCAACAAACACATTCATTCAAAAACAATTTGCATGAAAACGGGTACTGAACTTACATTACGTGCGGTACGTATTAAAAATATTTTGAAAATGTGGAATATTCGCCTGTGACTTGAACCTCCCACCTGACACGTAAGCCCCCTCCACCGCGCCTTTAGCATCTACGATACGGATCCGCCGGTGTGTGAGGATTATAATGGCACATGCATGCCTTCCAGTGTTTAACACGAGTATAATATTACGGCGTCCTTTCATGGTGAGGCGGTAAATACCAAGATATCCTGTTATGTTGTCTGAGCATACCGGCAGGACAGATATTTTCAGGATGGAATTAATATTGCGGGTTGCACAAAACTACATTAAAAGGGGCGGCTGAATCACAGGGTATAACAATGTTAACGTCTAGGACAAAAATAAAACATCTTAGAGAATTCAATTTAGAGATCGGGTGTAAATTATAGTGAGTAGGCTTAATTGTAATATTTAAGTTAGGAATAGATACATCAGGTTAGTGTGATTATCTGCCACCCTCGGAGGCTCGGGTTCGATTCCCTGATCTGGCACGAAATTTGAAAAGTTGTACGAGGGCTGGAACCGGGTCCACTCAGCCTCGGGAGGTCAACTGAATAGAGGTGGGTTCCATTCCCACCTCAGCCATCCTCGAAATGGTTTTCCGTGGTTTCCCACTTCTCCTCCAGGCAAATGCCGGGATTATACGTAACTTAAGGCCACGGACGCTGCCTTCCCACTTCTTTGTCTATCCCTTCCAATCTTCCCATCCCCCACCAAAGCCCCTGTTCAGCATAGCAGGTGAGGCCGCCTGGGCGTGGTACTGGTCATTCTCCCCAGTAGTATCCCCCGACCCAATATCTCACGCTCCAGGACACTGCCCTTGAGGCGGTAGAGGTGGGATCCCTCGCTGAGTCCGAGGGAAAAACCAACCCTTTAGGGTAAACAGATTAAGAAAGAATAGATACATTATTTGTAACAAAATCATGCATGTATCAAAATAACATGGATTGCAGTAAACGATTACTCTCTCCCCAGTTTCTGGCGATCTAGAGCTAGGGGATGGGAGTATTCTATTCTGTTCCATTCTATTCTACAAGCACCTCTTTAATCTCAGATATTCAAGAAACCACTTAAATTTGCACTTCTCGTACGCCATCGTATGTATTTGTTCCTTTATCAGGCATAGAATAGAAATTATGGAAAATAAACTGTCTTTCATACTGGTTACAGTACTCTATCCTCAGGCATCATTAACGCTAGAGAGGCAAATGAATTCGACACCATATTTCGCATATCTCTTGTCATCGCAGTTGATTATTTTTCGTATTCCCCATAACCACATAAACTATGAAAGAGTGCTCTGGAAATTCAAATAGCCTTCAGGTACAAAATAAAAACTGTTCCCCTCTAAATGATTGTAGAGTACGTGATAGAATCCATATTTCCGATTTGTTTTCTCTTCAAATCATTACAGTTTCCTTCATAAAATCCGATGCACGTTACCGCACACTCATTTGTGGTTTAATAATCAATTATATCCGCTACTTATGTGGAAACCCTGAGCTCAATTTCCGGCTACTATAAGGATCTTAATATTATTCTGCGGGTTGGAATTGGATCCAATAAATCTCGTGACGTCAACTAAAGTGCTATTGATATGAGGAGAAGCTGTGAGCTGGTGGTGGAAGCCAATACTACCCTTAAGTGGTGAAATTGTTAACTTATAAGCAATCTTCCTGAGAAGTACAGGGCCCTGTCGGGTTTGCATGAGCCACAGTGTATGTTTTTATTTGTTTGTTTATTTTTCTCGACTTTCAAATATCAGAAATTACCTTACATTCCTTGCTCCCCATTCCTGCACTGCTTCTGAAAAGCGGATTGCCTCATAAATAATTTTAGTGTCACATTTTCATTATTTAGTTTATTATTCTATCCTTCAACATGTAGCTTGATTCCCGTTATTGGTAATTAGGTACGCCTATATATGCTGTAATGTTCATACCAGTGCTGAAGATAACGAGGAGTTCACAATGACATCCCAATCCGGGAATGACAATGTTAATATAGTAGGTTAGCTAACAATAATAATAATAATGTTATTTGTTTTACGTCCCACCAACTACTCTTTTGCGGCTTTCGGAGCGCGAGGTGCCGGAATTTAGTCCCGCAGGAGTTATTTTACGTGCCAGTAAATCTACCGACACGAGGCTGACGTATTTGAGCACCTTCAAATACCACCGGACTGAGTCAGTATCGAACCTGCCACGTTGGGGTCAGAAGGCCAGCGCCTCAACCGTCTGAGCCACTCAGCCCGGCGGTTAGCTAACTTAGAGTGAAACAAGTCATTAAGTATTAGGTATCGAGGCCTAGGGTGTCTTTCATTTCCACGCCCTTCGTAACCCTCGTCTTTGTTTTGCCGATACCTTTATTTTTCGAAGTGTTGGACCCCTCCCATTATCCCTCTGATTACTGTTAATGGAGGATGGTTGCCCAGTTGTACTTCATCTTAAAACAGTAATGACCACCACCTATAAACGTGAAATGCTCTACATCAATATCAGTTTGATATGATATTCCTCACAATATGGCCATGACAAATATTTGCCATGTGCTAATGTGACACTGAGGCAGCTGTCTATTTAGTACGTAAATATGAATATCCGTAAAATAACGGTTCTCCGGCATCATCTGAACACGATAGATGATCACATGCATACAAAACCTATTCTCTACCAGTTCTACACTGGTAAAATGCTGACTAATTCGCAGTTTATGAAGAAGGAATTAAATTAGTTCCTCCAAATTCGTTTCCATTTCTTTTATTTAATCTACAGTAACTACACATCTTCAGAATTTAATGCAGCACTACACAGTCTCAAGGAGAAGAAAGCACCCGGTCCAGATAACATGCCAACAGAACTTCTGAAACACTTGAGTGACGATATGAAACGTTACCTTTTTCAACTGGTGTCAGATTGCTATGAGAATGGCATAGTCCCACCTGAATTTAGTAAAACCAGAACTGTTGCAATACCAAAAGAGAGGAATGCCACGGACTGTTCAGGTTATCGAACTGTCACTCTCCTGTCTCATGCTTCAAAAATACTGCTCACATCATCAAGAATAGAATTAAAGGGAAGTTAGAACACTATATCGATAATGACCAGTTTGGATTTCGATCAGGGAGGGGTACTAGAGAAGCAATTCTGGCATTACGCTTAATTCTGGAGACAAGAATTGAGAAGAATAGGAAAGTATACGTGACCTTTGTCGACTTAGAGAAAGCTTTTGATCGAGTAGACTGGGAACAACTTGTCCTTACCATGATAAAAGCAGGAATTGATTGGAAGGATAGACGCCTCATACTAAATTTATACAGAATGCAGAAATCTGATTTAGAAATCAGTGGGACAAAGAAGAATGCCAAAATAAGAAGAGGAGTTAGGCAAGGATGTCTACTTTCTCCTTATCTCTTCAATATGTTCATCGAAGTAGCCATCGCAGTCATGAAGGAGAAAACAACGGGGATCAAAATTAATAGCAAACAAGTACACTCTATAAGATTTGCTGATGATATTGCCATACTAGCAGAAACAGGTAAAAGTATGCAGAGAATGATCAACATATTAGCAGAATTTTTAGGCAAATGGAACCTCAAAATTAATACAAGGAAAACAAAAAACATGAAAATATGTAAAGACAAGAAAACACCTATAACACACTTCAAAATTGGCCCTGATAAAATGGAACAAGTGAAACAATTTTGCTACCTAGGAACCCTGATCACGAGTGATAATCAGAGTATATCAGAAGTCACGAAGAGGATAGCCATGGCAAAGAGAGCATTTCAAGATAAAAAGCATCTGCTGGCCAACAAACATATAGATATTCAAACTCGGAAGGCCTTTGCAAAAACCTTTGTATGGAGCGTGCTTCTGTATGGTAGCGAAAGCTGGACATTAAGACAGGGGCGGCCGTACCTTATGTGCTGAAGTGCTGCAGCACATTGCCTATTGGGAAAATAAATTAGTTTAAAAATATTATCTGCAATCAAATACAGTGCATTGAATAAAACGTCACCCAAAGAATAGGAAATTATTCAACTCCCCTCACAACCAGGTAACTACTGCTGCGCTCCCGTCGGGTGCTGTGCGATCACAGCTCAGCGAGCTTTTAGCCAAAAACCAGGAACTCTGCCTTTTGCGCATGCGTGCCGAACTTTTCCGATACAAAAAGAATGTGTTCCGATAGGCTGTGGAAACAACAGCCAAGACATCATCACTTCACAGCGATTCTTCGTTCGACCACAGAGAGGCAGCACTTGCACTAGTCACACTTGCATTACGACCGATATGAGAACGTGGCAGCTGGCACCCTCTTGACTCAGCGGTAGCATTTAAGAGGGGATCGCTCAAAGCAAACGGGAAAACAAAATACTATAGAGATGTTCGCGCCAGGTCTTTTAATACCAAAGAGGACAGAATAATGCCAACTTGCCTATTCCATAGCCACATTTGTAAATCGATGAACTATAAAAATTTATTTTTATGTTGTCAAAATAAGGACATGATATTGTGATTTTCTTTAACCTTTTGCACTCCTATGTCGAGTGCGGTTCGACATTAAAATATTAGACTTGCGCTCCGATGTCGAGCTCCACTCGACATGACAATGTATCGTGCTTTCAGCGCTCGTATGACGACTGTACCGTATTCTGGTATTGTAGAGCTATCTAACGGTCTCTGAGAGAACACGTTTTCCTATTTAAAATAGTTCGCGGGAATTGTGGTAATTTTTTTAAGCTCTGTTATTCTCGAATGTTTATGCAAGCTCACAGATGCTGTTGTTTGAATGTAAACATGGCTTCTGCTTCGTCTTCACTCACGGAACTGGATATTTTAGAACAGTTAGTGGACAGTGTTCGTAACGATGATGAACCAACTACTGACTTGGATGATTTATTAGTGAATAATGTTAGTGAAAGTGAACATAGTGATAGTTATAATGAAACCGGAGGTGGTGATGCTCATCCATAACCACGGCGCGAGTGGAAAGCTAGCGACCTGCATTCTCATTCAATGAAACAATTTATGGATACAAAGTATCAGGTAGGAACAATCCCTCAACACCTTACGGATTTTTTCAACTTATTTTTAGTGACGAGTTATTCAAGCAAATTGCCGACAAGACCAACAAATATGCTAAAGTCAAAATTTAAAAAGTGAGAAAACCCGATCTCCATCCAGAAAACTGTTTTGAAAAATACCGCACAGTGAAAACATACAAGGATTAATGTATTTGGTGTGCCTAGTTCTAAATATATTCATGTAACATACTTATATTTTGTGTTAGATTTTTTCATTGTTCACATCCTACAGCTGTTCATAGTGTAAAAATGAATTAGGAGTGGAGCAGGAAGCATACGCTAAGGGTAATGGAGTTCAAAAGGTTAATGTCTAACATAACATATAATTTTGCATTACGACGTTGCTGGTTTTATTTCAATGATGTTGGTAACATTGGGAAGTTATGTTTTTGCGCGCTCACACCAAGTGTTTGGGATCGTGAATATTTTGCCATTGCAGGTGTTATTGTGTGTTTAATTATATAGTTTTATAGTTTTTTATCAGGAATGTGTATATGTGTGGGGGTGTTTGCATGCTTGTTCAGTGTGGAAAACTCGGTGGAGAGCCTCTTGAAAACCACATACCGGTATGTTTCTAAATATTTTTATTTCTTGGAGTGGGGATGATTTACAGCACACAACTGATTTTCTGCACCAGCCGCCACTGCATTAAGAATGCAGGAAAAGAAAAAACTAGAGGCAGTTGAAATGTGGATCTGGAGAAGAATGCAGAGGATAAGTTGGACTGAAATGAAGAGCAATACCGAAGTCCTTAGAGAGATAAGAGAAGAACGGAATCTGATAACTGAAATTGAAAAACGGAAAATAAAATTTATTGGTCACATTCTGCGGCATGAGGAGTTCCTTTGTAATATCATTGAAGGAAAAATTGCTGGAAAAAGAGGAAGAGGACGACCCAGAGTGTCTTACTGCAAGAACCTGCTTCTGAGGATGAAGTGCAAGACCTACGCTGAGTTGAAAGGACTGGCTCAAGATAGACAACTGTGGCTGCAGCGACAAGAATATGATGATGATGATGAAGTATGAAAATAATTGGAAAAGTGAGATGAATCACAAATATTGCTCGAATTCTCGCAAAGAAACAAAATTGCGGTGTTGTTACATCTATATGGAAGGATCCAAGATAATAAATTGAAAACGAAATTTGAATAGCTTAAATGCTAGTTACCTGTGTGATTCGAAATTCTAATAGGGACAGTGGTTCAAACAAAGAATGAGCGCGTGGTAATTTATATTCCGCTCATTTAATATTTCATCAAACTCAATGTAAATTATCTTTAAGATACAGTTCACCTCCCGTGTAGACGAAAACCCTGTGGATACCCACAAAAAGTATTATCTACATAGGTTCAGTTGTTTCTGAATAAAGTGTACTTGCAAAGAACTTATACAATACCGTGCGGTCATTATTTTCTTGAGTGACTGTACGCATAAAGAAGCTTTAAAGGAAACTTAAGCGTATCCATTATAAAGGAATTAGCCTGGCTCATTTTCTGTTCTTCATTGCATTGATGACTTGGTCTTCCCAGGGGTTCGTAACTAGTGAGACGTGAGACTATGGGAGCTCACCTGAGTATGGTATTATTTCAACGTATTTGTGTTAGGCTTCCCTTATTCATAATTCCTATCCGATCCTCCTTCGTTTTTGTTTGTAGACTACTTTCCCAATCCCATTGGTGCAAGGTTCCCAAAGCCTGTCCTTCCATGCCTTTAATAGCCCTTTTATTTCTTGCGTCAACACACGCACACTTCGAAGGATATACATTTTCCTCTTTCTTCTACGAATCTTGTAGAGAACGACGGTGTTGTTCCTTTGCCCATTTAAGTTACAACTTGCACTACCAACACCACTTCTTGTACACAATGAAATCTCGTTTTTGGCATGCTTATTTGACATTATTGTATCAGTACTATACATCGACAAGGGCAGGGATATATTGAGCCTGTATTTTGACTCCTCGCGACATTTTTTCTTGTGCCCTAACCGTTTTGTTTTCATAAAATCCTTTAAAAATTTAATTCATTTTAAAGGTTTGACAGAAGCATAAGGTGGAGACTTACCCTCATGAAATTTCGAAGCCTAATTTTTTCCAATTTACCTTCATGCCAGACAGAATCATTTTGTCTCCTGATAGGCTGTATTAATAATTCCGTGAAGCCAGATTTACGACTATTTTCTGTGTGTATACATGGTTGGACATTTTTCGTGATACCACGTAGCATATATTTTGACTCGGCGAATCTCATCAGTCTGTAATAAGCCCGCCCCATAAGTTTGCACTCCCGAACACTGTTTGCGTTTCGACGCCCTGTTGTGTGAAGCGTAGGTAGGCTACTCGCTTGTGGGTGTGGGGTAGTCTTCCTCATCGCGATGCAAGGATAGCAAGTAGAAAGAGTCTTACACCAGATAAATTAATTGTAATTTTTCATGATATTCCATAGGATGCCCTTCTTAAATTCGTGGCGTACTGGAAGTGATTAATTAGTCCGTGGTTGTGTACTGCCTACAAAATATATTCTCACTCGTAAATAGTTCAGGTACGCTAACATTACCTACATTCATCCTTTTCCAGATATTCCCAAGACTAATGTAGACAATCGCAAAAATTAATTTAAAAAGTAATGCTTTGTAGCTCAATAGAAAGTTTACCATTGATTATATAACATTCTGCACGATTTATGCTAGAAAGTTCACTAATCCCCTTCCTTGCAATGTATACATGAATTCTTAGTAGAGGGTACTGTTCATCGAGTTTCCCAAAATAAACTGCAAGTAGTGTTCATATTTTTCCATCTATGTTCTTACCTACTTTTCAGGATAACAAGGAACCATGTTTACTTTATTAACTCAATTTTTAGAAATTATCTGGGTTTTTCTTCTTAAGATGTTCAGTCAATTCCAAAACGTACACAGAGCTCTTAAAACTTCGCCTCATTAACAGTTTAATACTAACATCCCATAATGCAAGCATCATTAAGAGCAAATAAGCACGTCAACATCTCTGCCGTAAATTCAGCTTCATTTACCTGAAATACCAAGAACTTGGAAAAATATGGCAATTTATCAGTTTTAAATAGTTAACAAATCATTCCGGATCTTTGGCTAAACTTTCTGCGTTGAAGGTTTAGGGTTGAAATGTTCGGGGTTTGGTTCCCTGCCGGTCGGGAATTTCAATCGCCTCTGGTTAAATTCCTCAGATTCGGAGGCCACCACACCACACTAACACGCAGTGTCCCATATGCCGCCCACCGTAGCTGGAGGGTTTGCCTTAGAATGTTTGCCCCAGGCTGACAGCAGCCGCACAAAACTATTATTATTATTATTATTATTATTATTATTATTATTATTATTATTATTATTATTATTATTTAAAGTAGGTACAGTACTTAGAAACATTTCGCTTTTGATATCAAATTTCCTTCAGGTACACTCTTCCAACGTTAGGCACATTTTATCCTGCTCATGATCTGTAATACAATATACTTCCAAGATGTTCACTTTCGAATTTGAATTTGTGACGTTAAATGGATAAATTTGTTTACCCTACATACCGGACTTTTCTTGTTGACAGGAGGTGAACATGTCATAGCTTCCAACGAGTGATATGGGAAAAACAGCTTCTCTTCCCTGATCTTCTCTTCTCTTGTCGGAATATGACTACCAAACACGAACGAATAAAAAGAAGAGAAGTATTGAAATTCAATATTCTAAATATGTTGACTGAGAAAGTGAAGTTGTAACAGGATTTCTGCACGACAAGACTGGACACCAGAAGAACGGCAGGTTCGTAGTGGTGCGGTCATTGCTTTTAAGGTGTAACGGAAACGTGTTTATCAGATTTCTTTTCTGTTGAAAACAAGAATATCCTGTCATTATTGAATTCGTGCCATAAAGCAGAGATTTTCTCCAGCTCGTCTCTTATGTCCATGTGTGAAACTCGCAAATAGATGGTGACGTGGAGCGTTTTGGGTCTTCTAAGAGAGCTAATTTTGCACAGTCTCATTTCTCCTTTTAATTTCACCTTGTTCCACTCACCTGCAGAGTGTGGAGGGCGCGGTCGCTCGTTACGGCCCGTGACCACGTGATGGCGGGTGCGCCGCTCTCTGTCAGTCCATCATGATTAGCGTGACAGTGAGTTATGGCGAACAGCGACTCCACCCTCGTGCAACCGGAAGCGCCTTTCGAGGACCGCACCCACATTACCAAGAATTACTCCCACTTCTAATGCAGCTAGTTCATCATCTTATGTCAGTAGGGTTGTGCGGGTGAAAAACAATTGGGTATTGTTTGCTGCTGTTGTTTGCCATTTCTAGATGGAATGACATATTTACTGGGCTGATAAATAGGACAAGGACAAGAAAAGAAAAAAGAACGTCATCGGATAATAATAGGTCATTAGTCCACTGTTCTGAATAGCATTCCTTAACACAGCAAAACACATAAATACAGTAAAGATATCAATTAGTGTTGATATTATGGGATTAGGAACTAGCCTCCCTGGATACCCTGCTGTTATCAGTGATATTGTCTGGTTTCTAGAAGTATTCAGAGATCTCGTTATAACAACTGGGTCCTAGATAACGCTGATTCATGAAGCCAAAGATATACCAAAGCCAAAGACGGAAAAATATCAGATTATGGTGTGCTGAGAACATACGAAAAGTGAGATAAGATTCTTGCTGCATACGGTGTAGTTGAAGCTCAGAGACTTGCGACTTCCTATAAAAGCCTGAGTATGAGAGAATAAAATAGAGTTGTGTATGAAAGGATTTTCCCACAAGAAGCCACATTACTTACTTCATGTGGATGCTGACAATAACCTTCAAGAGAAAGAAGATGCCTTAGCAATTGTAATGGAACAACTTGAATGTTTTAAGATGACCCTCGTACTTCGAATTGGTATGTTCTATTGTATTTACTTCTTAGAGGATTTAGTGGATCACAGGTCGAGTCTCGGACTCGAAATCCCAATTAATTTAATTGTTTGTACGTCACACTAACTGCTTTTACGGACTACAAAGACAATCCAAGTGCCAGAAATTTGTGTCATAGTAATTATTTTACGTGCTGGTAAATGTACCGACAAGAGGCTTGCACATTTTAGCACTTACAGATATCACCGTACTAAGCTGAGATCCGATTTGGACCCAGAAACTGAGCGCTCTTACTGTCTGAGCCACTCAGTCTGGCTCTTAATTCCAAGTTCACGGGCTTGATCCTCGATTCTCAAGTCCCGTAGTGGCACTCGCTGCCTCCATTCGACAAACTTAACTCATCCTTAGGAACCGGCTACTGGAATTCCACTCTGATGCTTAATGGCAGCAAATTACGACGATGAAATTGATACGCATGACGCATTGATGATACAACTTCAGAAGGCCTGCAGCCTGGTGCCTCAGGCCATACGAATTATTATTATTATTATTATTATTATTATTATTATTATTATTATTATTATTATTATTAGGCGCGTGGTGCCTCAGGCCATACGAATTATTATTATTATTATTATTATTATTATTATTATTATTATTATTATTATTATTATTATTATTATTATTATTATTATTATTATTACGACGGCAAGTCAATAAGAATCTGTAATCAATTTTCATAATTTATTACAAAAAGAGCACACACGTTTTATTGATATCATTTTTCAATATAGCCACCCTGCTTTTCAATGCACATGGTCCACCGTTTCAGAAGCTTTCTGATACCCTCTGCAAAAAAGGTTTTTGGTTGCTCAGAAATGCACGTATGCACCGCTTCCTTCACCTGTTGATCGGAGCTGAATCGATGGCCTCTTAGAGCATTTTTAAGTGAACCAAACAGATGGTAATCTGATGAGGCTTTACGCAGGATGCTCCAACAATTCGAAACGCAGCATCTGAAGAGTTTGAGCGGTGTGGGCGGTGGTGAAAGTTCGGCCTGTTATGCATGATTTAATATGCAGAACCATGGCTAATGTGCATGTGGTTTGCCACGTCATCAACAGTCACTCGTCTGTTATACAGGATCATATCACACACTTGTTCATTGTTGGCATCAAATCTTCATTTAAATAGGATCTGCGTCAAACGAATGGGAAGTTAGTATACTAGCCCCTAGATTGCGATTTTAAGATGTCCGCAAAATTGCTGAGGTCGTTTCCTGTTTAAATTGCCATTAAACTAATCCCGTTTTCTAAGATCAAGTAATTCCAGTAACACATGTATCTACAGACACCGCAAAAGCGCAGACTATGAAAGAGTCTCCACTCGGACACATGCGCGTTGATGATGATCAAGGACGTCAAATAACAGCAGCGTTTTCGGAGGTCAGTTCCACGAGACGTTTACCACGGTCATTACCTCGCCCTGATCGATATTTATCGTTCTATGACTTTTCTAGTGCACACTCAGTTCGCTCCTTAGACTACTTAAACACTAACCTTCTTTCGAAATAATAGAACTGTTATCAGCGAACAGTCTACGGGGAATACCCGTACTCGTTATTGTTCCTTGTGTTACGATTTTCGAACTATAACTTTATAGTGTGACCGACCCAATTTCGCTTCGATCCAATTTTATAAAATAGATTCATTGTAGTACGAGGGTGAGTCAATAAATAAGTCGCAAACATGTGAGTGCCTTATACCATTTGAAATTACGCGTGCAAGTTTTGCCAGCAGATGGCAGCATATGTATGCTTGTCGTACGACATCTCGCAGGCACTCAGTCAGTCAGTCAGAGGCTGTTAGTGCACAGTGGCACATGTGTTGCATGACTGTACACGAGAAGAACAGCGTGCAGTTGTGCGTATTTTGTGGGCCAAAGGACTGTCCTCAGAAGAAGTGCATCGCGAAATGCATCCCGTCTATGGTGAAAACTGTTTCTCACGGAAAGCTGTGTTCAACTGGATCCAGAAATATAACCTTGGAAGGAAAAGCATCAGAGATGGGGAGCGTCCTGGTCGTCCTGCGGAGGTGTCAACTGCAACCACATTGCAGCGTGTGGATCAACTCAGTGATTTTCATCTGTTTGGGCCCCAAAACAATCATTTGTTTGGCCGTCATTTTGATACAGATGATGCCGTAATCTATGAGGTTACACCAAATACTTTAATATGATAATACCGGACAGCTTGCTGTTTTCAGCGAGAAAGCCGATAGTGCTGCTACCTACAGTGCTTGGTGTGACCAACTCTTCAAAAACATATTGCCATCTGCATAATTCTTGGCGCACTGCCGTGTTGTTTATAATGTATCAGAGTTTGTCACTAAATAATCTTACATTGCAGTTATATTCCAAGAAAAGTGTTATGCGCTGAACAAATTACCCAGCAAGATAATGGGCGTGGGAAATGATAAGGACCGCAAGTATTACAAAATGTAATGACCTTCCATCTGTGCTGAGGTTACATTCTATGCCCCTTATATTAAGAAATTCAATCAAATACCCTACTGAAATGTTAGTAGGACGTAAAACCAATAATATTAACAAATATGCAACTCTAGTATACTCAAGCTTGAGGGTCCATATTGTTAAATAGTGCCATAAATTTCACAATCGAAAACTTGCGGGTCTGTACCGTAATGGTTATCGCGGTAGTCTTGAAATTGAAAAATTCAAAGCCATGAGTTTCGAATCTAGTCACCTTTTCTTTTACTGTAAGAAAATAATAATAATTTTCTTTACGTCCCACTAAGCACTTTTACGGTTTTCGGAGACGCCGAGGTGCCGGAATATAATCCCGCAGGAATTCTTTTACATGCCAGTAAATCTACCTACACGAGGTTGACGTATTTGGGCACCTTCAAATACCACCGGACTGAGCCAGGATCGAACCTGCCAAATTGGATCAGAAGGCCATCGCATCAACCGTCTGAGCCACTCAGCCCGGCGTAAGTAAATTATTTCACTGCATTATTGGCATAGGCTTGAGCACCAGTCCAATTAATTTCAAACGTGTGTATGGTAATTCTTCATGCATTAATTTGTGAAAGAGACTTTAGGAAATTCTGGACCCTTCATCCTTGTCAGGAATATCGTAGTTCACTCACGTAACACCAATATGTGTTATATATTATGTATTTTTGTCTTCAGAGGTAAAACAGAAAATTTAAAGAACGGCAAAAGCGAGATGGCAGCGTGAGGTTGAGTTTTTCTGTAGAGTTCGGAAAGATTGACCGTACCGAAGAAGAAGAATAAAGAAGTCAACATAATGGACCAAACTACTGTTTCTTAATTACAGCTTCTTCTCTTTCCCAAAATCTTAATAAATCATGGATGTTGTTAGGTTATCTGTCCCCGTTGGCTCTTTGGCTGATTGGTTAGCTCTTCGTGCCCCCCCCCCCCATTTATGATACCTTCATTCGTTGGAGTGTTGGACTTCTTCCATTTCCCTTCTAAAACCAAACCCCTTGGCACTGCAGCCCTTGAAGGGCCTTGGCCTACCAAGCGACCGTTGCTCAGCCCGAAGGCTTGCAGATTACGAGGTGTCGTGTGGTCAGCACGACGAATCATCTCGGCCGTTATTCTTGGCTTTCTAGACCGGGGCCGCTATCTCACCGTCAGATAGGTCCTCAGTTCTAATCACGTAGGCTGAGTGGACTTCGAATCAGCCCTCAGGTCCAGGCAAAAATCCCTGACCTGGCCGGGAATCGAACCCGGGGCCTCCGGGTAAGAGGCAGGCACGCTACCCCTACACCACGGGGCCTGCCCACTTCCCTTCTGATTAGTGTTAATAGAGGATGGCTGGCCAGTTGTACTTCCTTTTAAAATAATCACCACCACGGAATGGTCAGCGTACTGACCTTCGGTTCAGAGGGCCCTGGTACGATTCCCGGCTAAGTCGGAGATTTTAATCGCGTCTGTTAATTTCTGTAGATCGAGGGCTACGGGTTTGTGTTCGTATTCATACGCATCTTCAAGTATATACAACATATCATGCAAAAAACAACCACAAAAACACGCAATAGTGAGTACGGTATATATCCCTCCACATATGATTGCTGTTATGAAAGACATCCGGCGGGAAAACTAGGCTAAGTCCATACAAAATCCTGCGCTAGGTAATTGAAAAAAGGTTAGAAAGAAGAAGAGAGTGTAGTTACTAAGTATTTCCCCAGATGCTGGGTCGATCCTCAAACAGATTCTGCTTTATAATTTTTAAGACAGCGAAAGGCACGGCTAACACAATGCTCGTTTGGAGGTTTATGAAGGAGGAATTTCATATTTTAAAATTTCATTCTTAATTATTGTGATTATTCAATTATTTTAACAAAAATATTTCCAATGAGTGTGGTGCATTCCTCTCAACTGTAGCACAGACAAGTATGCAGTTCACACCAACACGCTAGATGTCACCACCATCGCTGTTCGCACTCCACTCAATGCTGTTGAGATACAGCTGTCCGGTATTGGTGTATTAAAGTATTTGGTTACACATTGGCTGCGACAGCAACCATAGGACTTATTTGCTGCTGGCTTTCAAGGACTTGTAAAGAGATGGGACAAGTGCCTGAATGTACAGTGTGAATATGTGGAAAAGTGAAATAAATATCAGAAAGTTACTTTGATTATTTCTGCCTCAACTCAGTTTTGCGACTTATTTATTGACTCATCCTCATATAAATCGTATGTGGGAGATCGTCTTCGCATGAGAAAGGTTGCTGCAACCTGTAAAAATGTTGTTGTCCCTGAGGTAAGAGCCAATTGTGGACACGGGTATATGGCCAGCAATATACCGCCTATGGAGCCCCGGCGTATTCTTAAATTTTGCGATGTTCCTATAAGCCACTGACTTGAGGAAACAAAGCAACGAAAAGGGCTGCTTCTGGAAACAGCCAAGAGGATGGCAAAATATTGCCTGCTATTATCATGAAAACATATACACCTGCAGAAGGGGCGCCTAAGGCAAACGGTAAAAACCTAGGGCGCCCTTATGAAGCTAGTGGATACTAACTGTTGATTGGTCAAGTGCACTGGAAATATTCTTAGGAAAGAACATTCATTCGGCCGATTTCATGTTCGTACAGCCCAATAGAAATTACCGTCACCAACACGTTCCAAGCTGATTGGAGAAAACGATAAATCAAACCCCGAAATGAGCGTAAGTGAAGGGAAATAGTAAAGTAATAAAACCTCTGACACACAGTGGTCAGCGTCTTACTTTGAATTTTATTCTGAGTGTGAATATTATTCCACGTCTTATTCAATGTTTAAGTTTCAGTCTACGACTTTTATACTCTCAAACTTATGAAAACATTTCATGTACTATAACTGAGAGAAACGAAATATTTGTAAATAAATTGTATTGCGAGTGCGGGAGAAATAATTTAAAATAATAAGTATAAAATCGCAAACTGTGCACGGGCTAATTTCACGGAACTACTTGAACGTGATCAGATATCAAATACTATACATGTCGTGGCAAGTAAGGACTAATTTTCAAACAATCACATAATTTCACAACGTTTGCCGCACCTCAGAAACAGAAAATTTAATTTATTAACATGACCATATACACATAGCGTTACGCGGGACTGAGCAAATATATACCAAAATAGGAGTGATGACAGCGTAAATTCAGTTAATTAAACATTGTGGTCATAAATTGTTCGTGTGACATCCTCAACCAGACAAGAAAGAAGGCCGGTAACCCGGACTGCAGCAGACGACTCCCATGCATTGGACTCATCCAGGACGGGAACTTCAGCGTCAACTGACTGTGCCGTCATGGGGACACTTTATCCTTAGTTCCAGCCTCCTGACACAATAAGATGAGAAATTTTCCTTTTAAATAAATGTAGTGCATGAGTATTCACTTGGGTAATTAAATTAAACAATATTGACTTATCTGTAAAATAATTAATAACTTTAAATATTGAAAGCCGTCATTTTGGCTAATTTTTTAATCGTGTTTACTTTACTGTACATTAGGAACAGGCTAGGTCTTTTATGTTGATTTATGAAGATTATTCGTTTCATTAGAAGTGTTATTTCGATATATTAGGCCTAATCAAGATTAATAAATTAAACTTTTAATAAGGGAATGTCAGTTAATAAATGTTCTTATTAACATTGCTGGAATATGAATCCAGATGTTTTTTTATTTATTCATTCAAGGGGAACCTAAGCCTAAGTTCGTAATGATGAAGTACATACAATCAATTACATAGTGGATGTACTCTCACTCATATACAAGGTAGTTAATAAGTTTTCGCTTAAAAATAAACAATATGCATGTCTCTGCTATGTATTCAGGGAGGCAATTAAAATATGTACAGAGTAATTCCATAATGCATTTGTACCAAACTTACAAGTATGTTGTTGAGTTGGTAACATATTTGAAATGTAATTTAATATGACAGGATTGGCAGCAGGAAGAGATGTCTGGGTTAGACAGTGGTGTGTGTGTGTGTGATGAAAATGAAAAATGGCTGACGTGTATAATTGCCTGTTTTTCTTCTGAATAAGTAGTGAAAATATATGATTTAAACGGGGTGTTTTCAATTTTTAATTGGTGAACCCAACATTTACTGGCGACCGCGACAGGTTATCATTAATAACAGAAGACTCGCGTGAAAAAAGAAGAGGAAAACCTCACGAAAGCAAGGACCGTAAAGAGGCTGTTATTTACGCGTATTTACAACGAGATTATGTCATCGTTGCAAGACGGTGAACCAGACGCAGAAGAAATTCAGCTACAACTAGAAATCCTTCAAGAAATGTGTGATACTGTCGCTAATTTAGATGGATTAGTATTTCAACAGACGACAGATGATAATTGCGAGGTTGATTAAATAACAGATGAGGAAGAATCAACTGATGAATATATCGATGTAAATTCTTGAGCTGTAGGGCTAAAGCAACAGGATTTTTGAATACCATTATACCGATTTCCACTCCCCAAAGTGTAGTAAATGAAAATATAGCTGAAAGAAAGAAATACAGGCTTCCAAAAATGGAATTGAAGAAGTTTTCTGGAGAAATAATCGACTCATTATAGTTTTGGAGTCAAGTCCGTAAAATACACGAAGATGAGGACATGAGCGTATCTCATTCAAGCTATGATAGAAGGTTCTAGAGTATAAGAAGTGTAGTAACAAGTCCTCACCCCCCGACTGCCGACAATTATCATAAAGCGATAGACAGTCTTCAAGCTCGATTTGACAGAGAGGACTTGAAGGTAGAAGTTTACGTTCGTGAACTACTGAAGCTAGTTTTAACTAATGCAGTGAATTCCACAGAAAAACCAACACTTAGTAGTTAATTAATTAATTTCGTGTGGCTATTTCTAGCCGAGTGCAGCCCTTGTAAGGCAGACCCTCCGATGAGGGTGTGCGGCATCTGCCATGTGTAGGTAACTGCGTGTTATTGTGGTGGAGGATAGTGTTATATGTGGTGTGTGAGTTGCAGGGACGTTGGGGACAGCACAAACACCCAGCCCCCAGGCCATTGGAATTAACCAATTAAGGTTAAAATCCCCGAGCCAGCCGGGAATCGAACCCGGGACCCTCTGAACCGAAGGCCAGTACGCTGACCATTCAGCCAACGAGTCGGACACTTAGTAGTTTATATGATAAATTAGACTCACATCTCAGGCCTCTGGAAAGTTTAGGAGTTACTACAGAAAAATGTGGTGCAATGTTGAAACTCCTAATTGAATCGTCCTTGCCAGAAGACTTAATAAGAGCCTGGAAAAGGCATACTTCTTTCAGATGTGATTCTGTCTCCAAAGATCGTTTGAAACAGCTCATGGATTTTCTCCAAAATGAATTTCTTAGTGAGGAAAGAATGTCGTTAGCAATGAAAGGGTTCAACATTAGTACATCCCAAGGGCACAAGATTAAGGGAGGCAAAAAACCAAGAGAAGCCTCTGAACCAAACGCCCCACCGCTTCTGCTTTGTTGTCTACTGATATTTCTAAAAGACAGGAGTGTGTGTTTTGTCTTAAACCCCATTCTAGTTAATAATACATTAAAGCTCAACAAATTACTGTAGAGGAAAGAAGGAAAATTTTGAGTAACAGGCACTGTTGTATTAATTGTTTCAAGAGAGGTCATCAAAGTAAAGCTTGTAAATCCATTATCAGATGTATTGTTTGTGGTGGGAAATATGTGGTATTATTGTGTTATAAACTTGATAACTAAGACAAAGAAAGTGTTTCAAAAAATAATTTTGAGGGAGAAAAAAGGTCGATTAGTGAGGATGCCATTCATGCAGATAAGACTATGGCTAACGTATCTTGTTCTCCTGAGGTATATTTGCAAACCCTGGCAGTTGTTCTTGTGGGAAAGGTTAAGAAAGAACAGTGCGAGCAATCATTGATACCGGGTCCACTAAATCTTACATTGTGCGCGGCCTAGCTGAACAAATAGGCCACCAATCAATCGGAAAGGAAACTCTAATACACCCTTTGTTTTGTGGAGTTCGTTCCCAAGAGGCAAAGCATGACTGTTACAATATACGTTTAAGGAAATTAGAGGGAAATTATTCCAATGAACTGCAAGTTTTGAGCCAAGAAATAATTTGTGAAGATGTCCCATATGTTAGGAATGGTACTTGGAGTGATAAGATAAAGGATCTGAAGATTTGTTCAATAGATGTACAAGACCGAGGACCCATACAGATTCTACTGGGGGCAGATTTCGCAGGTGAATTGCTTACTGGGAGGGCACGTCAATTAAAATGTGGTCTAGTTCTAGTTGAGACTGTTCTAGGGTGGGCACTAATGGGCAAAATTATAATATAGCTAGAATGGATGCAGCGCCGCTGTTGGTGACATCGTCGTTTTCAAAACGAACAAAAAATCTGATCTCTGGGACTTGGAAATTCTTGGAATTACTGATCCTTCAGAAAAAGTATCTACTATCGAGAATAATGAACGAGTTAAGAAGAATTTCCTTGAGGCTGTGAGGCTGAATGAAGACAACAGATATTAGGTGTGTCTACCTTGGAGCGAACAACATCCGCCTCTTCCGGACAACAGCGAAATAGCTCAGTGCAGATTGGAGACAGTCACCAAGAAACTACAAGCTGAACGACATTATGGGGGATATGATGGCGTCTTACGAGATTGGATGGCGCAAGGAATTATTGAAATGATACCCAAAAAAGAGCTGGCGAATGGCGGGCACTATTTACCACATCAACCTGTCTTGAAAGAGAACAGGACGACCAGGATAAGACCCGTTTTTGACGGCTCTGCGAAGCAGAGGAATGCCCCGTCTTTAAATGACTGTGTTGAGAATGGACCTAACCTTATATAGCTGATTCCTAGTTTATTACTGAAGTTCATAGAAAATAATAATAGTGTGATTGCAGACAGAGAAAAGGCATTTCTCCAAATAGGCGTCCATCCTAGAGACCGTGACTTTCTAAGATTTCTTTGGTGGGATAAGGAAAGTACAGGAATGATGAAAGTGATTCGTCACAATAGAGTTGTTTTCGGTCTTGCATGTTCTCCTTTCTTGTTGTAAGCAACAATAGAATTCCATTTGAACGAGATGAAGATAGAGGCAGTTGATAACAATCCCTACTTGATTCCGACAGTAGAAAGGCTGAAAGAATTTTTCCATATAGATAATTGTACCACAAGTGTTAACAATGAAACTGAACTCAGTTCATTAATGAAAGAGGCAAATCTAACTATGGAGAAGGCATCCTTCAATATGCGAGGGTGGGAGTATTCTCATGACGAAACAACTGAAAACCTGTCCCAAATGTTAGGACTCATTTGAAATAAAGAAAACGATACTGTTGAATTTAATCTGACAAATGTCATTGATTTCAAACCTGACATAATAACTAAGAGCTTCTCATAGAGTATTTGATCCTATTGATTTTTCATACCCTGTATCTCTCTGCCCTAAATTAATTCTACATGAACTTTGGGCCTCTGAGCTGGACTTGACACTGAAGTGAATGAATCATCAAATAAAAGGTTCCTGAAATGGTTGGCAGAACTACCTCACCTGACTGAGATTAAGATTCCTAGATGTCTGATTGGAAGGCTGCCAACGATTGAAGATATCTCGGTACATATATTCTGCGATGCTAGTCATACCGCACATGCCGCAGTTATATTCTTACGAGTACAGAGGATTGGTAACGTGGATCTTCGACTTGTACAAGCAAAACCACGAGTGGCACCCAAGAAGAAGATCACCATACAACGTCTGGAATTATTAGCAGCTACTGTAGCTGTTAGACTTGCCACATCAGTGTCACCATCATTAACGTTAAAATAACGTAGTTAATTATTGGAATTATTGGAACGAACCTTGGGGAAATTTCGTATGGAATAGAGTTCAATAAATCCGAAGATTATTCAGAACTGAACAGTAGCGACATGTTGCTGGAATCATAAATCCAGATGACCTGGCATCAAGAGGATGTGATCCAAAGCATTTACTGGAACAGAGATGGTGGGAGGGTCCGAAATGGGTGAAACAACCCCCTACTCAATGGCTCTGCTCCTAAGTTACGAGAAATGATGAAGACGTGTTTGAAGAAAAAGAATAAAAGTCAGCACTATGACCGCATTAGTAAATAAGACGAATACGCAAGAGTGGTGCCTCGACTATTTCTCGAGTTTTCGGAAAACAGTCCGTATGATGGGGTGGATCTTGAGATTTCTGTACAATTGTCGACAGCAAAAATTGACTAGAAAATATTCAGAACTATCAGTTGAGGAGACGACAAGACCAGAGAAAATTGTGATGAAGTACATACAAAAGGAGTGTTTTGTTGATATAAAGGACGATAGATTTAGCACACTCTGCGTTTTCACTGATGACGAGGGAGTGATGAGACTGAAAACAAAGCTAATAGCACGTCGGAATGATTACGCTTTCCACTGTCCTATTATCCTTCCTGCAAAACATGCTTCAGTTTGTGCTCCCATTAGGGAAAACACAAAGGATGATGTCATGCTGGAACACAGATTCTACTCAGTGGGCTCCGACAGAAATATTGGATCCTCGGTGGAAGAAGAACGGTGAAGAGTGCAATCGCCTCATGTGTTGTCTGCCGAAGATACCATGGAAAACACCTTGACAGAGTGAGAGAGGCTTCAGTTTTTTAGATATCAGGGGTAGACTTTGCAGGACCCTTGATTTTGAGGGGAGGAGGGAAAGCCTGGATCTGCTTGTTCACATGTGCTGTTTTTCGCGCGGCAATCTAGAGCTTGTGGCATCTTTGGCTACCTCAACATTCCTTGAAACTTTTCGAAGATTTGTATCCAGACATGGAAGGCCAGCAATAGTCTACAGTGAAAATTGGACGAATTTTCATGCGTCCCTAATGCGTTGGAGACGATTCAGTGGGATAAAACTGCTGAATATAATTCTGCAAATGAGATTGAATGGAAATTTAATCCTCCCGCTGCACCATGGTGGGAAGGTTGGTGGGAGAGGTTGATTGGTGTTCTCAAGCAAGTGCTCAGGAAAGTTCTGGGAAATTCGTGCTTGTGGTATCAAGAAACGATGACAGTTTTGTGTGACATCAAAGCTGTAACGAATTCTCGGCCGCTTACTTACCTGTCCAATGATGGAAGTGACCTGATGGCAATAACCCCTGTAATGTTTCTTCAAGAGGTCAAGGAGGTCGGAGTGCCCGATATCGACATGATGGAAAACGTGATATTCGACAAAAGATATAGATATAGACTGAAAATTAAAGTAAATTTTAAGGTTGAGATTTAGGAATGAATATCTTGGGACAACTAATTCACAAGAACCACCCTACAAAAATCAGTACAAATTCTTCGTGGATGAAGTAGTACTAGTAGACAATGACAACCCTGTGAGACTGTATGGGGCATTGGCAAGAGTGGTGGAAGTTATCCCTTGTAAAGGTGGTGTTGTGAGACTTGTTCGTCTGAAGACTGCAAGAGGGGAACTCGTGAGACCGGTGGAGAGGGTATACCCACTCTAAGTGACATAGGTAGAAAACCACGCCTTCAGATAATTTAAGCAGTGCGAAAAGAAAGAACGTGAACTCAGGACAATTAAATCATCGACCAGTAGTTCTAAACTGAAAACTATTGGTGGGAAATTGGTGATTAAACAAAAAAGATTTGAGGATTGAGTGATATTTTTCACAAGTGTTCATTTATTCTGTGTGATCTTTTTCTCAAGTGTCCTTTTATTTTCCATTCCAAAGAACGCAAGAAAGGGGAGAGGTGATCTTGCTGTTCTGAATTGTGTATAGTAAATTCAATTATTTTTCTCTTTGAATAATGCCATTTTGTATTGATCAAGTGGATAAATTGTAATTGTAGCATGGATAAATTATAATTGTAATGTGTACAAATGATGTGTTTAGTTGTTCCCACAACTCAAGGTGGGAGGATGTTGAGTTGGTAACATATTTGAAATGTAATTTAATATGATAGGGTTGGCAGCAGTGAGAGATGTCTAGGTTAGAGAGTGGTGTGTGTGTGTGTGTGTGTTGAAAATGAAAAATGGCTGACGCGTATAATTGCTTGTTTTTCTTCTGAATAAGTAGTGAAAATGTATGATTTCAACGGGGTGTTTGTAATTTTTAATTGGTGAACCTACCAAATATACTTGGGTAAAATGAATTTTTGCAGCACTTCTATTGTAGTGCATATGAACATCCGAAAAAGTTTTACAAGAAGTATTTGAGTCTATCAACTTATCCTTTAGCTTATACACCATGATAGCTCTGGATTCTTGACGGAGACTAGTGAGTGATAGGATGTTACAATATTTATACAAATGTGCAGTTGGAGTCAACATGGGTAGATTGAAGAGTATTTTTAATGCTCTTTTTGCGAGATATTTTTGAAATTGTTCACTCCTGCAACATGCCCAAATGTGGATCACGTAGTGTCCCCATATGCTTCCAAAATCTGGTTTATCTCCTACTTTTGCTCAGTATCTCGGATGTACGGTCACGCCTCCCTACATGTGTTTAACCATACTAGGTTGAGATTTTAGGAAACATTACTTCCACTGACGGACATGGCGATGGCTGGAGCTATTCTATGAATCATGGCAACACTTGGTAAATTCAACCTAATTTATTTAAAAGAAAACCAAAGAAAGTTAATTTGACAGACACAACATACAAGAGTTACGACAAAATCATGACATAAACATGAATAGAAATGTACATACATTCATCTCCTAAATGTCTTGAATTCAAAGTCTGTGCACTCGAGTCTACCTGTCGAAGATTTGATCACTTTCCCGAAGGACTGAATTATTTTTTATCATGATCTACCTATCATCGATGAGTCCCTACCCGCCTCGCGCAGATATTTTAGGGGAATACTACAGTTTGACCTAATCTACTATACTGTACATCCTGATTAAAACGTTATCTTAATAATTACAAACGCAACATCAAATAAACATGAATTTCAAGCCTCGCATGGATTTTATTTATCACATACAAAATTATTCACAAAGCAATAAATCACAACACAAACTAAAACAAATCAATACACACAGGTCCTTAAGAATATAATGCCACCCCATTACCGCAAATACACTTTCATGTACACTCTCATTCAACATTAAGCCAATCTCCATTCGTGCCGATAAAAGCTGATAATAATTGCAGAAACTAATCAACTCTACTCAAATTTTACGTTCCTGCAGTTATTTCCTGGTCTAAATACTCGCTTGTGGAAATCCATAAACTATACTCGTGAGTAGTGCGGGGCTAAGAATATCATCACATAAGCCTCTACAAATACTGACACTTCCTGGGATTTTTATAAATACCTTCACAGTCCAGTTGGCTTATCACATCAGCTGACAGGGAAAACGATTATCACACTTATATTCCACCTTACATGGACGGGAATTCAAATACCTTCACTTCCCAGGACACTCGCCTGCACATATACCTAGAGAACGCAGCTTCGTAATAACACACATGTGCTCCCAAGGCTTGTTAGCCTTCCCACACCATGTTACCTCTGCGCCTCTCTGAAATCCCCGTCTTATCATATTAATTATCAAATGCGCACTCTCAGTAACATTGCCTAATTTCATATGACATTTATTTAATTATCAAAACTCCATGCTATTTCCAGTCACCGTGCTAACTTTATCCAAGCACACAACTCATAATGATACTCATTTCCATCTCATTGACTGCATATGGTAATTCGTAAAATAACCTACCTCTATTAACTTGGCAATACCTTCCATAGTTATATTTTCTTTCACATAATTCACAAACTATTTGGATTACTCTAGCCATGATACTATGCATTACTAATAGCATTCTCTAAGCAACATTCATTCTGAAATAATAATCACTTCTATAATTAAATCGCCATTTTGGCACAAACACAAATTCATGCATGCGTACTACACTGTATGCATGTATTACAATCAACATTCTCTACAGCTTGACATTATATTCCACCCCATGTACGTCTCTAATTTCATCCCTTAACTCACATAACATTTAAATCTTGACTTCCCTGTATTTACATTTATAACTTATCTCAATTAGTTCCCATGCATTTAAACTAAACCTCCCATCATAACACAAGATGAAATGAAAAGGAACAAAATCACTTAGTTTCCCTCTTTTACAAAATCCTATCATTTACTGTATCGAAAATCTACGATTTTCCAAATCTCTGTAATAATAAAAATCCTACTGTCTACTGTTTACAAAAGAAAACTTCCCTCTAAAACATCTACGTAAGTTTTTACATGCTAATAGTTTCTTCTACTCATCCTTTGACCATCATCTCTCCTCCAGCGTAAAGTATCATTCCCTACGGCTTCTACTCCCTCATGATGCCATCGCTGGTTCCCGTTGATCAACTGCTCCTTGGATGCTGGGCTGGACCATGACGTCTCCTGTTCAGGACATGGTACTCTGCTACTGCTGTGGTCCCTCGCTGATTTACCCGGACTCGTACAGGCTGCACGAATAGCGCGGAGACTCCTGACAGTCTGTAACGTCACCCGGACCTTAATCATTTAACATTTGACTCAATAACTTATTCATCATTATGACTGGCTATCGTGATTTATTCTGTCTTTGCGGGTTGTGAGTTTACCACTACACCCTACTGCCTTTCTAAAGTTTATCTTCATTCGCGGATGCCGTTCCACGGATGTCCATTAGATACTGCCGCACTTTAGTTTCGTTTCTGTAAAGCGACGGTCTTCGATACTCGAACGCACACGTAATATGCCTTGCTCATATCAATCATACTGATATATCCTCTAAACCTGTTTACTGCTTCGAATATCTCGCGACTGCACCGTGTCCCTTCTGAATTATCTTCATACGAGCTATGCGAATACATTAACATTGTCTTCATAACAGATTCCCGAATGACACTCTCCGTACAGCATGAAATAATACTAAGTCTGCTGCCGGGAATAAGTTCTAGAATAAGTTCAGGATTCGACTGAATCAGTAACTGTATCTGCGAATGCTACACAGGCATGAATTCAAACTGCAACTATCAAGCTATGGGAATCAGAAATACAATGCAACTACTTTCATACTGCCAGCAAAAATAAGAATGGAATATCCCCAGAATATCAAGATTCCCTCTTTTAACACTCTTCTCGCTGTTGTTTCCATAATTTCCCTTCTATCTGGCTCTCACGTGTCCTGCAATCGTATCCACTCTCGTTCATTTTGATCCCATCTCATTGGTTGGTTACTCTGGCGATGGTATCCACATTCTTCTCAAGCTCAATTATTAATATTCGTCCGGCTGAACCATATATCTCCAATCTCGTCGTATTTTTATATCCTCCGCTCCGTCATGTGAGTGTATCGAATGGCTTAATTTTTCTCATACTGTAGTTTTACGATCATTCTTCTAGTCTATCTTAATTTTTATACCGTTCCTGACACTACACTCCTTTCAAGACATTCTCTTTTCTCGGCTGCAAAGGTTTTCTACCAGATTTTTGAAACACTGCCTCCTTGTGTCGAGCGCATCCTCCTGTCTCCATTGTCTCTACGTTTTCCAAAGGAGCGCTCTCCGGACCGCAAAGTGTTACAGCCTCATTGTCAATGCCTGACAAAGCCCCAACCTTCTATCATTGCCCCTTCTGGTCTGGTCTTCCTAAGTCCCTGGGTCTCGGTACTTCACGTGATCAAATATCCTTTAGAATCATTCTATTCCAATTACTCAATATCTTTTTATGAGCGTGCCAGCACAGGCTCAGCAAGTGAGAAGGTTCTCAAAAAGTGCATGATAAATCAGGACCATACAGTAAGGGCTGGCCCGTTTCTTTGATGCAAGCGCTGACACCTTGTGGCTGCCTGTCGGAGACTCTGACGTCGCTAGCCAGAGAAGTTACGGTCCCGGCAGCTTGTGGCTTAGCTGCGACTTCCTCCCTTCAGTTGTCTTCTATTCTACACCAGTTCTGCGCGAACACTTTGCCTGTAAGTGCTGAGGTATGGTAACAACGTGTTTGTAGAAATTTATAAAGTATTAACTGTGAATAAGTTTCGCGTAGAAGTGTTGCTGTCGTTAATTTGTTCCGAGAGGTAGAATGAGTTGTTGCGTGGTAGCTACGTGTAGAAATTGTTCTAGAAAGACAACAATATGATATTGACCAGTTCTTAGCTAAATCTGTACCGTTAAGTCCTGAAGGTTTGTAATCTCGTGTTTGTAGATATTAATAAAGCATTAATTGTATGTGAATTTCGTGTAGCATTGTTGCGGCCATTAATTTGTTCCGATAGAGAACGAGTTGTGTGGTAGCTACGGGTAAAAGTTTTTTCTGGAAAGAAAAACAATCAGGGAATGGACGCAGGTTACCACAGGCTGCCGAAGGATCCTCTGACCTGCAGAATTTGGTTGACCAAATGTAAACGATTGGATTCCGTTAATTCTAAAACTGTATTTTATGCTGCAAACATTTTTCCATCACTGATTGTGAAGATGACTTGAAAAATAGTTTTTTAGGATCACCCATAAGGAAAATACTGAAGTCAAGTGCTATCCCATTTCTGAAACAACTAGGTTATGCGAAACAACAGGATACAAATAACTCACATTTGGCTTTGCAACTTAAAGTAAGAAAAACTCGCTTAGCCTGTGTTCACTGTATTCATTAAGACCAATTACTCGAAGAAAGTGAATCTTCAAAGAAAACAGTTTACGCTTTAGATGCTTTGAAAGAATAACAATGGAAATGTTGTAAAATAATTACAGATAAAACCCAAATAATTCCAGACTCATTCGGAAATATGTTGTCAACCCATTAGTGCCTAGCGTCCGAAAAATCTGACGTCGTAAAAATATAAAATGTGTGATATTCATGCATGGTTTTGAGCCCGCGGTACTTCCTTGTGCTTCAGAAAGGCTGTAACTAACAAGAACCCACGCGATTTTTCTTCTTCCGTTAACTGATGGAAGAATGGCGTCAAAATACCATCTTTGTACCTCTCTGCATTTACTGTCGTCTCTAAAATATTAGGCCCAATTATTCGTCTTGCACTAACAGCACACCAATCTTCCTGTCATAATGAGGGACTTCATAAACACCATTAGGATTTTCTGCACGCCAATAGCGAGGGTTATGACTGTTCACACGACCATTATGACCAAACCAGAACTTTACATAGAAAAATGCGGTGTTGGAATGATAACTGTCGCAACCTGTTAACATCTGAGATTCAGACTGGCGACTGATGCTTGTCAGGTCGAACACGTGCAGGCTGCTTGCAAGGTCAAGAACTATGCGCACGTCTCCCCTACTGGATCTTACGTATCGAAGAGTAAAAACGCTGCTTCGACGATCTTACCATATATGAAAGACCCTGTAGGCCTATGTCCTAAGTAGATTACAACTATATCACCTGTCAATATCCTCCAAGCCATCACTGAGCCTCCACTATACTTCACTTTGAGAAATACAGAATAAACATTGCTCTTCACACGTGCTTCTCTACATCAACGAACATGGACCATCTGAAGCCCTCCAAATACCTCAAACTATGATTCTTCTGCGAATTGGTCGCTGAGGCATTGCTCATAACTCCGTTCTTATGTTTCTGAGTCATTCTGTGTCCTAGTATTTTCATTCGTTTCCGCTTGCGTAGATAAGTTTCCTTGTTTCTACTTATCCGCAGAGACCACGATCATGACGCCCATGCTGATAAGGTGAAGCACAATTCGGAGCCACAATGAATGCTTAACTGGTATAAATTACCTATACGAGGTTGAAAACATGTGTATGTGATGAGGATTCGAAGTTAATTGCAGGTGCAGAAATTATAGTCATAGGTACTGGTTTCTATAAGGATTACATCCCTTCAACAGCGGTGTGTTGTTGTTACGTTTCAAAAATACAGATATATGGGCCTCTTCTTTATCAAATAAAAATAATATCCTAAGAATGTTTATAAAATTCTTCATATGTTTTTTCTTCACACAAGGATCTGTCAAGTGCTTCACGGTGTTTAATCGGCTTTCGTATTAATAACTTCATGTGGTTATTGCTCACCTGTGCTGCCATTGTAAGGCAGACCCTTCGATAAGGGTGGTTGGCACCTGCCTTCTAGAGGAAACTGCGTGTTTCTTTTAGGGGGATAGTGTTCTGTGTGATTTGCAAGAATTGTTGGCACAGTACCAACTCCCAGTCCCCGAGCTAAGGGAATTAACCATTTAAAATAAAAAAATAACTCAGCCGGGAATCAAACCCAGGGACTTCTAAACCGACCATTCAGCTAAGGAGCCGGACTATTCGGTTTAAGTATCCAACCAGCAAAATTATCCCTGCTTTCTTGCTTTATTGCAAGTTCCAACAAAGAATTATCACATAAATATGATTTGTTACAATTACGAAGTATATCTCTGATATTTCTAGGAATGTACCGGGAACGTGTACCCGGAATGGTTACATGTATGAGTCCATCCCAGTGTTCCCCAGGCGCATGTGTGCCGTCTTCACGATATGTTCTGTGGACCACATGGTGATGCCCGGAAGTGGTACATCTTTCCGCCCGACGTTTTTCGACAACATGGAGGGAACAAAACGGACGCTGACAATAACTTTATTCTCTTTTCAGTATGGAACATCGTCTGTACAACATGTTTCTATTTTATTTTATGAAATACTTCCTCTCATGCAGAGGCTGCCTTGCGACAAAGTATACTTTTACATTTATGTTTAGAAGAGAAATAGATATACTGTACTTGAGAAATGTTGAAGGTAACCTAATTGTAACAGTGATTTCTTAGAATTATCAGTGAGCCCTTTAAGGGTATGATGGCAATCTCCCGTAACGTTGTAACTGGCACAGACATCCGTTTCCAGAAATTAGCGACAAAAGCGGGAATCGTTCCCCTTGCTCCAATCATCAGACCTACTATGTCGATTTCCTCTATCTGGTATTTCTCCCTGTAGTAAGGAATTGTTGGTAAGTAAATATTCCTTTTCTCTAGGTTAACATCTGAGGGCTGCGACTTACGGCTTTCAAAGCGAATTGCGGGGTCGATGATGTAACCTCTCTTCTTATTCTTGAAAGCAATGATGTCAATCCTTCTGTGGCTTCCGTTTCCGCTAAGCCATGAACCTCTTCAAATACCTGGAAACCATGGTCTTTTAACGTTGCCGCAATTAAAGAGCGAATGTTATGATGACGCGTATTCCTTAAAAGTTCACCATGAGGACAAGATCCCAGAACATGTGCAAGAGTTTCAATCTCCTTGAGGCAGCGCCTAAAAAGGGAATCGTTCTGAGATCTTCCTGGTACCGATCTAACTGCTGAAATGTTTGCTGTCGTCTTAATTGCTTCACGCCATTCACTACATGATAGGCTTTGATGGTCTCGAATCCAGGAGTTGGCAGGAGTATATTCATTGTACGAACATACACCTCTTCCTTTCTGCTGCAAGTTACTCCACTCACTGAATGCCCTTTCGCTCAGTACTCTTCTCATTTTCCTGGCACCTGTTATTTCTAGGCGTGGATGTAGCAAATTGCCAGATGGAGGGAGATTGAGGGATTGTAGTGAGAGATTTATTTCTTCTTTCAGATTTCTTGTATTGCAAATATTCAGTGATTTTGTTAATAAGACAATATTCTTGTGTTTTACGAACAATGACATGTGTTCGTTAATCCCTGATATATTATGGCCAAGTTACATTTTCTTTTATGTGCATTCAGTCTACAAAGTGTGACAAGTGCACGTCAATCACTGACATTTCTTCTAGTTATGTTTTCTTTTGTGTGCTTCATTATGTTGAACCTGAGTGTGTTTAAACATGAACAGTTATAATGCAAAGTGGAAAGCCGATATACATAATTATTTCAACGAATAGGTTATCTTGTGTTTAAGTACAAAGTTATAATCTCCCTATGTTACTCATGGTGTTAGGTATCGAACTAGTTCGAGGTGATCGTTTCGCAAAAGTGAAGTGCAATTCTTTAACTTCATTTTATCGTGGTACGAGTTCATCAGGAATAAGGCATCATATCATAACCTGCAAGATTTCACAACGACGTCCACATCTCTCTTCACAGGAGTTCGATGACGACCAACCAACCGGAAATTCTTTTCAATCCCAATATGGAAGCTTAAATCATGGAGGGGAGCTGAAGAGTAACACATGTCGTAGAGGTCTTCCAAAAGTCACAGCAATGAGGCACGAATCTTGGAGACCGCCATGATCACATGGCGGGAGCATAAGATCTCATGTGAGTTTGTTTTATCCTACTCAATGTTTTTCCTGAAGTGAAATCTTATCGTATTAAATTGCCACAAATTCCAGCATAACATTTGATTACATGATGACAGGGATCATTACTTTTTAGTATGAGTATTTTGAAGTTAAATGGAGATGTTGATCTAACTTATATTTTTCGAGATCTATTGTGAGTGTGAAATTTAGATTCAAAATATTTTTATATGCAAAGATCTCAATGGGTGTACTTTGGTGACAGTACATGAGTACATGTAAATTACCGTAAGCTTATTTTGGACTGGTTAATTAAAAATAAATATATTTATGAATTACATGGAGGAGTGTGATATCAGTAATTTAAGCATATTTGACCTGTTTTCACAATATGGCTATGGAGTAATAAAATATATGGCTTAAAAGTATTTGAATTGAACAACAAAGGACATGCAAGTGACTGTGAGTGTTAATAAAGTGAAGAACTTAATAATTTAAATACGGTATAATAAAGGAGGAAGTGAAGCCACAGTTGAATGTAAAGCTTATGTTCTGTTATTCATTTGATAGATAAGAGCAAGGTAAATTATTAATCAATAACGTTTATGCCATAGCACAGATATCTGTTATGTTTGGTACAACATTGGATTTGTGATGCAATGTCATTTTTCAAAAAAAATTATTTCATAATATATTTATATTCTTGGATGTTTTCTCCCTTTCTAATTTGAACTATAAACTTCTCTTTGTGTAATTAGCCATCCTATGCACTCGTTGTTCCATATTAACCTGTATAGACCGATATTTAATGCTCACCTATATACCTAATTCATTTTAGGGCACAAAGGAGACTACAAAGCCGTTTGCAGTACCAAAAAGAGAACTGAAATTTTCCATCAGTTTCACATTCGTAAGAGAAATTTTACATTTTGCCTTTTTAAAATATAATTTCGGAATGTATTGAGTTGTTAATTATAGTTTAAATGCACACGTAATATTCTCATTTCATTTTATGTTATAGATTTTAAGAGGAATTGTTCCTTATTATTTTTCAGTCACTAGTACAATGACGTATTTTGTAACCAGATCATAAATTATCTCTGGTAACAGTTAGTCATTACATAATACAAATAAGAGCGCTTGTTGGCAGATTTTAGTGGTGGTGATTAAACTATACAACAATATCCTGAGCTACTTTAAAATATGTGTTACTTAGCAACATTATAAAGAAATGAAACAGCATTTATCGAAGCTAAGTTGTGTATTTCAGATCCGCACTATGTAAGTTATAGACATTCTGATTTATATGTTGTTGTTTTTTTTTCGTAGGGGAAGTGTAAGAGGAAGCTCGACTTAACGAACTGATTAAGTTAAAAAGAAGATAACTTAATCACTCTCTCGAAAGTTTCCTCACTTCTTTCACAAAAGGATTTACTTAACTCTGTACATGCATATGACGTTCTTTCTGGTGTTTTCGTTATTTTAAAACAGCTCACTGTTTCTCGAATGCAGTATAGTCAATATTAGTAGGTGTGGGGAAATTATCCTTCAAATTCCAATCATAGTGTGGGAAGGGATAGCAGCAGTTTGGCCTAGCCCATTCCACGCCCAAGTCAGTTTCAAGAGATGCTGGATCATTTTAGAACTGGGTGGGGTGAACATACCTAAAGAGGAATCATCTAAATAAGCACAAGCTTAAAGATAATCTCCCATCGCTAATGCCTGTAATTAATGCTGCTCCTTTTTCGTCTCCTTACAAGGGAAGCCTCCATAAGAACTGGGCGCATTGCAGCAAAACAGACGCGGATTTTTGCATGAATCAAAACTAAAAATGAACTGGAAATCCCATAAAACTGACACAACAATTACAAACTACCTGTTACAAGACAGACTGTGCGTACTGATTTCTAACGCCTTGACAGATTACCAGTATCGTACAAACGAATGACGAACCTTATATAATTAGGCCCATAAAGCCTCACAGACATCAACAGCGTCTTTCACGAAATAACTCCATATAAATACGAGGGTAAATCAAACTTAGTTCGGCCTAGCTTTATATCGCAGATGATGCCGTTGAACACTACATTGCAGGCTATTCAATATGCTCCGTCCTCAGGTCCACACACCCCAGCTAGCGAACTGGAAGCTGGTGGATTGAAATATAAAACAGTCCTTCGCCGATATCTCGAACACACTAGGCTACCTACTAGGTAACAGTCTAAAGTTCGTTGAAAGTTGAACATTTTTGTCCCCAGGGAAGTTCCTACACATTTCTGAAGAGAACGTAGTTGGGCGGAGTTTGATCAGGCGAATATGAGGGAATTTGGGAATTTGCATAACAGTGAACGCCAACGTTTGCAAATGTGCTAATGTGTGAAAGCTTCTCTGCAATCTCAATCAATAGTAACTTCTGAAGTACATTAACAACAATATTTCATGCATGAGATAATTCCTAAATTTTGTCACTATATGTAACCAAAACACATAACTTATAGCCTACATTCCTACTAATTATTAGACACAGCACAAGAGATCACACACAACACCAACCCCAAAAATCAACGACTAAACAAGTGGACCAAAATGAAGTGTATACTATACATTATCAAGATGACATCGACTCACAAATTGTGAGTAATTACAGGGATCTTGTATTATAATACGAAAGCCTAATTATTACTGTATTTCTTCTATATGTAACAGCCCCAACATTCCACGTGAACAGACAAAATTCGATTCACGAACTCTAAGCAAGCACATTGTGTTGTTGATGTCGTTGTCTTTCTTTACTACAAATTTGGCAATAGCAAATATAGACATTCAAGAACTGCTACCAAACTTACACTCTGCATAGCGCCAACGAGGCTCAGGCACTATCCAGCATGGTATTCATTTATTTGTGACATGCTCAGCTCTTTCACTTTCTTCTATTCGACCTCCGTTTGTCAATTCCTACAACCGAGGTGTTAGGATTATCTGGTCATAGGAGTTTCTACATTCCCACCATTTTCAACCCAGTCCTTTCTATAGCCTCCCTCCGATATAAATTATGGGGCCTGATAATGCTGCAGCATTGAACTGTAAACAACAATCGTTATATCATGTTAATCATCGCCTTTTCTCGTCATACTGTGTCGGATTTCTTATCTTGAGGTGGCGTGCATTCCTCTATGGGATCCAACTTTTTCATGTCCCTGTGTACAGTCTTCAGCCAGATGGTTACAGGTCTGCCTCGTTCTGTTTTTCCCGACGCGATGGATCAGTATTCTTCACGATATAACCATCGGGTGCACGCTTCATCTATCTCTGATCATCCATCCATGTTGGGTGTTTCATTTGGACTACCACAGATATATTCGTTGCGTACCTTGCTTTTAAGTTGACCGCCCGTATCTCGCTACACTAACGTTTCTTTTGTGTCGTTCCCAACATGACTGATTATCTCATTAAATAATTCAGCATCAACGTTAGTGCCAGCCTTGCCAGGTCTGTGCATTCCACAAAATATCCAGTTACCTATTACCTTTAGAGATAAGTCTAACCCTTAAAATTTCATGTTTCTCGTCTTTAACTTGTTCGTAGTGTATAAATTCTTCTCTCACCAGTATAAATATTCCCTCTCCTATCCTTCGTAACCTGCCCTACGATAAACAATTCAGTACCACGAGGAAATTTCGGCATCCATGTTATCACTTTTCAGCCATGATTCAGTTCCTGAATCTGGCAAATATATATCTACTAGCAGTTACCCGCGGTTCGCTCGCTTGGATTTCGTAAAATAATAAAAGTAATCGTTCATCGGTACTGTACTAAGACATTATCTGAAAATCCCTAGTGTATAAACGTTCACCGATAAATTGAGTTTCATTTACCTCGGAAACTCCTTGTAAACCACGTTTGTGTTATTGCCTATATGGGCTAAGATGACCATGGAACATAGAACTGTACATATGAGAAACAGTCTACTCTCAAATCGAAAAAAAAATTTCCACGTCGTAAAATTTTCAGTTTTTGAGATAGGCTATAAGAATCACCATAAAAAATTAACCCCTTTATCAGTCCTTCCCATTTTCCGAAAACAAAAAGAAATATATGTTCCTTTAGTTTTAAAGGTGATTACAAATACTAATTTTCGCGTCTGTAACATCATCAGTTTGTGAGATATAAGCATCCTCATTAAAAATTATTCACTTCTTTTTCACTTCTTTTCACCCCCAGTTAAGTGCCTTTTCCGAAAACAAAGAGTACGCGTTCCTGTATTTTTAAGGAAGTTTCTAAATACCGAGTATCATGTCATATACTACAGATATACCGGTACTCATTTTCAAAATTCACCCACTTTTTCAATTCTTTTCAACCCCTTAAGTGGATTTTCCGAAAACAAACAAGTACGCGTTTCTTCATTTTTTAAGGAGATTCAAAATTAAGTACCAACTTTCACGTCTTTAACATCTTCAGTTTTTGAGATATAAGCATCCTCATAAAATGAATTCAACTTATTTTTCCCTTTTTCCACCCCCTCTCCCTTTAAGTGGACTTTCTGAAAACAAACAATATGTGTTTCTTTATTTTTAAAGGAGATTCAAAATACCAACTTTCACGTCTGTAACATCTTCAGTTTCTGAGATATAAGTATCCTCTTAAACAGAATTCAACTCTTTCTTTACTTATTTTCACGCCTCCCCCCCCCCACCCAGTCGATTTTCCGAAAACACACAAATACGTGCTTATTTTTAAAACAGATTCCAAATACCAAGTTTCACGTCTGTAACATCTTTTAGAGTTATAAGTGTTCTCATACAAATAATTCAACGAATATTTCTATTCCTTCCCCCGTAAGTGAATTTCCGAAAACAAAAGAAGACGTGTTTCTTTATTTTTTAAGGAGATTCCAAATACCAATTTTCACGTCTGTAACTTTTTTTAGATACACTGACTGACAGAGCAAATGCAACACCAAGAAGGAGTGGTTCGAAAGGGATGAAAGTTGGGGAAAAAACAGAGACGGCACGGACGAATAATTGATGTTTATTTCAAACCGATATGCAGGTTACACAATGCGCACGGCATCGACTCAGTAGGATGTAGGACCACCGCGAGCGGCGATGCACGCAGAAACATGTCGAGGTACAGAGTCAATAAGAGTGCGGATGGTGTCCTGAGGGATGGTTCTCCATTCTCTGTCAACCATTTGCCACAGTTGGTCGTCCGTACGAGGCTGGGGCAGAGTTTGCAAACGGCGTCCAATGAGATCCCACACGTGTTCGATTGGTGAGAGATCCGGAGAGTACGCTGGCCACGGAAGCATCTGTACACCTCGTAGAGCCTGTTGGGAGATGCGAGCAGTGTGTGGGCGGGCATTATCCTGCTGAAACAGAGCATTGGGCAGCCCCTGAAGGTACGGGAGTGCCACCGGCCGCAGCACATGCTGCACGTAGCGGTGGGCATTTAACGTGCTTTGAATACGCACTAGAGGTGACGTGGAATCATACGCAATAGCGCCCCAAACCATGATGCCGCGTTGTCTAGTGGTAGGGCGCTCCACAGTTACTGCCGGATTTGACCTTTCTCCACGCCGACGCCACGCTCGCCTGCGGTGACTATCACTGACAGAACAGAAGCGTGACTCATCGGAGAACACGACGTTCCGCCATTCCCTCATCCAAGTCGCTCTAGCCCGGCACCATGCCAGGCGTGCACGTCTATGCTGTGGAGTCAATGGTAGTCTTCTGAGCGGGCGCCGGGAGTGCAGGCCTCCTTCAACCAATCGACGGGAAATTGTTCTGGTCGATATTGGAACAGCCAGGGTGTCTTGCACATGCTGAAGAATGGCGGTTGACGTGGCGTGCGGGGCTGCCACCGCTTGGCGGCGGATGCGCCGATCCTCGCGTGCTGACGTCACTCGGGCTGCGCCTGGACCCCTCGCACGTGCCACATGTCCCTGCGCCAACCATCTTCGCCACAGGCGCTGCACCGTGGACACATCCCTATGGGTATCGGCTGCGATTTGACGAAGCGACCAACCTGCCCTTCTCAGCCCGATCACCATACCCCTCGTAAAGTCGTCTGTCTGCTGGAAATGCCTCCGTTGACGGCGGCCTGGCATTCTTAGCTATACACGTGTCCTGTGGCACACGACAACACGTTCTACAATGACTGTCGGCTGAGAAATCACGGTACGAATAGGGCCATTCGCCAACGACGTGTCCCATTTATCATTCGCTACGTGCGCAGCACAGCGGCGCATTTCACATCATGAGCATACCTCATTGACGTCAGTCTACCCTGCAATTGGCATAAAGTTCTGACCACTCCTTCTTGGTGTTGCATTTGCTCTGTCAGTCAGTGTATAAGTATCCTCACATAAAGAATTCAACTCATTTTTCACCCCATCCCCGTTAAGTTGACTCACCCCCAAAATGCGTGTTTCTTTATTTTTAAAGGAGATTCCAAACACTAATTTTCACGTCTGTACCCATCAGTTTTTAAGACATAAGTATCCACATAAAAAGTAATTCAATTTTTTCACTTCCTTTCACTCTCCCTCCTTAAGTGAATTTTCCTAAAACAAAAAATACTTGTTTATTTTTAAAGGAGCTTCTAAATACCAATTATCACGACTATAACATCTTCAGTTTTCGAGATATGTGTCCTCATAAAAGGAATTCAATTCATTTTTACCCCCTCCCCCAAGTTTATTTTCCCCCTAAAATGCGCTTTTCTTTATTTTAAAGGAGATTCCAAATACCAATTTTCAAGTCTGTATCAACTTTAGTTTTCATAAGGTTTAAGTATCCTCATACAAATAATTCAATTTTTTTTTCAATTCTTTCACTCCCTTAATTGGATTTTCCGAAATCAAAGGAAAATGTGTAACTTTACTTTTAAAGGGGATTCCAAACAGCAATGTTGTCTGCAACATCTATAGTTTTTGAGATATAAGTAGACTCATACAAATAATTTTACTAATTTTTCAATTCTTTCACCCCTGCCTAAGTGGATTTTCCGAAAACAAAAAATATGCATTTCTTTCTGAGATTCCAATCACAAATGTTTACATCTGTAACGTTTCAGTTTTTTATATATCAGCATCCTAATACAAAGAATTCAACCCACTTTTCAGTCCTTCTACCCGCCCCTCCCCTCCACACCCAAGTGTTTTTCCGAAAACAAAAAGTACGTGTTTCTCTTTTTTGAAAGGGATTAAAAATACCAATTTTCACTTCTGTAACATGTTAAGTTTTTAAGATAGACTGTAGATACGCTTATTCAAAAAAATCACCCCTTTTTGTTTCCCTGAAGTGGATTTTTCGAAAAAAAATCTATGTCTCTTTACTTTTTCAGGAGAATCCAAGTACCAGTTTTCAAGTCTGTAACATGTTAAGTGTCTGAGATATATTGTAGGCCTAGATATATTTCTTTGAAATTTCCACCCCGTCTGTCACTCCCGTTCACCCCCTCTTCATTGGATTTTTCAAAAACAAAAGAATACGTATTTCTTAATTTTTAAAAGAGATTTCAAATACCGATTTCCATGTCTGTAACATCCTCAGTTTTTGAGATACAAGTATCCTCATAACAGGTGTTCAACCAATTTTCCCCCGTTTTTCACCCCGTTAATGGGATTTGGCGAAAACACAAAAACACCTATTTCCTTGTTTTTAAAGATGATTCCAAATACCAAGTTTTACGTCTGTAAACTTTTAAGTTTTTGAGATATACATATCCTCATTCCAAAATTTCACCCCACTTTTCACCCCCTTAGCAGCAATAAAATACATGTTTCTTTATTTTTAAAAGAGATTTTAAATACCAATTTTTACATCTGTAAACTTTTAATGTTTTGAGATATAGATACACTAATTTTAAAAATGTATAAAAATTCACCCCGATTGTCACTCCTGTTTAACCCCCATTAATTGGATTTTCCTAAAACAAAATAATAAGTGTTTCTTTATTTTTAAAGGAGATTCAAAAAACCAATTTTCATGTCTGTAACGGCTTCAGTTTGGAGATATGTTTCCTCATAAAAGGTGTTCAAACCATTTTTCCCATTTTCACCCCCTTTAGTGGGATTTTCCGAAAACAAAAAATATGTGTTTCTTTATTTTTAAAGGAGATTCCAAATACTAAATTTCATGTCTTTAAACTGTTCAGTTTTCGAGATATAGATAAATCATTTCAAAAATTCACCCCCCACTTTTAACCCCCTTAGCGATGGAATATCCAAAAATCCTCCCTTAGCGAGCACCTACATTGTAATATGCCTGTATTCCCAAAATTTCATTCCTTTGTGTCCAGTAGTTTTGGCTCAGCGATGATGAATCAGTCAGTCAGGACAAGTTATTATATATATATATATTAAACTAGCAAGATACCCGTGCTTCGCTACGGTATTATACTGAAATTTATAATTAAATGCTTAACGTTTTATATATAATCCTCCGAAATTCGCGATCTGACTCGTTTTCTGATAGAATCCGCCAAAATTAGTGATCTGACTCGCTTTCTCAGAGATTACGGCAAAGTTCCTCACATTTTTCAATCTTTCTTTCCAGCAATCGATTTCGTACTTCCCGAGGTAGGTCCAGGTATTCCACGCGGTCAGTTCGGTCCCTAAATCTTTGCCATCTTTTCCTATAAGCAATTTTAGTATGGATCAAATCCTGAAGGAGATCCGGCGTGGTATCGTCTTGGGTGCCTTGGCGGTACTGAACCCGCGGCTTGACTGTATTCGTAGTCATTACCAGGCCAGGACCCGTTTCCAGCGTGGTCCGCACAATTTGACGACGGTCCAGAACATAGTTATTATTATTATTATTATTATTATTATTAATATTATTATTATTAGATGTTCTGGACCCCACACCAAGATGCAAGACCGCTACTTGGCGGTAAATTACATCTGCTACCATTGTCATTGTTGACAATGTGACCAGCACCATTGTCGCACGTAGGCCAGTGTGCGGGATTTCTTTCGATACGAATGACATACTTCCGTGCATTATTGACCTTATTACAGAGGTGAATAATTTGACTGTCAATCTCATTCCTATCGTTTATTTCAAATGTGTTAACATTTTTATTTATATGCCAGGAAAGTCTACTGTAATCTAAGAACGTTCTCCGAAGGAAAAAAATGGCTGTTGAAATCGAACCCAGGAAAGATTACAAATGATCGGTTTATGATCAGAATAAGTACATCGAAAATTTAGAGCCTGTTTCCAGTCATTTGACAGGGTCAGGAATGGAATGAATAAAGCCCCATCTAGCGGCGACAATAGGAATTGTGCCGGCTGCCGAAGCACTCCTCTGGGGCAATGAGCGATGAATGACAAATGAAATTAAATATTCGACAGTGTTGCTGGAATGAATGATGACAGGGGAAACCGGAGTATCCGCAGAAAAACCTGTCCCGTCTCCGATTTGTCCAGCACGAATATCACATGGAGTGATCGGGATTTGAACCACGGAACCCAGCTGTGAGAGGCCGGCGCGCTGCCGAGTGAGCAACGGAGGCTCCTTATAAGTACATTATGAACAGTAAAATCAACTGATCTCACCTCCTTTTACACATCACCGCCGTTAAGTTAATTTACCCCCCCCCCCTCCCAAAGAAAAATTAAAAGAAGGCGTGTTTCTTTATGTTTAAAGGAGATTCTAATCACCAATGTTCACGGCTATTACCTTCAGTTTTGAGATATAAGTATCCCCGTGAAAATGATCCACCTTTTTTCACTTCGTGTCACCCCCCCGCAGGTGAATTTTCCGGCAATAAATACTTGTTTCTTTAATAGTAAAGGATCTTCTAAATACCAATTATCACAACTCTTAACTTCTTCAGTTTTTGATTTGTGTGTCATGAAAGGAATTCAACTCCTTTTCACTCCCGCCGCCCAAGATGGTTTCTCCTTCAAAACGCGTTTTTCTTGGTTTTTAAAGGAGAGCCAAATACCAATTTTCACGTCTGTAACAACTTTAGTTTTTATTAGATGTATGTATTCTCATACAATTAAGTAAATTAATTTTTCAATTCTTTCACACACCCCCCCCCTTTCATTGGATTTTCCGAAAATACATGTTTCTTTGCTTTTAAAGCAGATTCCAGATATCTAATTCCACGTCTGTAACATCTTCATTTTTGAGATATCAGTAGCCTAATTAAAAGAAATCGACAACATTTTTACACACACACCCCGCCCCCCTTTCCACCCAAGCGGTATCTCCGAAAACTAAAAATACACGTTTCTTTGTTTTTAATAGAGATAAAAATACCATTTTCACTTCTGTAACATGGTATGTTTTTTGATATTTACTGTAGAAATTCTCATTTTAAAATTTCACCCCCTTTTATTTCCCCTTAAGGGGAGTTTCGAAAAACAAATCACCTTCTTTACATTTACAGAAAATTATAAATACATACTTTTTAAGTCTGTAACATTTTAAGTTTCTCAGATATTCTGTAGATATAGTCTTTCAAAAAATTCACCCCAATTTGTCACTCCAGTTTAACCGCCATTAATTGGATTTTCCAAAAACAAAAAAATACGTGTTACTTTATTTTTAAAGGAGATCCCATATACAAATTTTCAGCTCTGTTTTCTCTTCAGTTTCTGAGATATATGTATCCTCATAAAGGGATTACACCCTTTTACACCCCTCCGATTGGGATTTACAGAAAACCAAAAATACGTGTTCCTTTATTTTTAAAGGAGATTCTAAATACCAATTTTTACATGTGTAAACTTTTAAAGTTTTAAGACGTAGACACATTCATTTTAAAAATTCATACCCCTTTTCCACCCCCATTATTTGGATTTTCCAAAAATAAAAAAATACCTGCTTCTTTATTTTTAAAGTAGGTCCCAAATACCAATTTTCAGTTCTGTAATATCTTCAGGTTCTGAAATATAAGTAGCCTCATTAAAGGCATTCAACCCCTTTTTCCCCCCCCTTTTCCACCCTTCCCATTGGGATTTTCCGAAAACCAAAAATACGCGTTTCTTTATTTTTAAAGGAGATTCTAAATACCAATTTTTACATCTATAAAGTTTAAAAGTTTTCAGATATAGATACACTCATTTTAAAAATTCATCCCTTTTTCACCACCCCCCTATTAATTGGATTTTCCAAAAACAAAAAAGAGGTTTTTTTTTATTTTTAAAGGAGATCCCAAACACCAATTTTCAGGTTCTGAAATATAAGTAGCCTCATTAAAGTCATTCAACCTATTTTCACCCTTTTCCACCCTTCCTATTTGAATTTTCCGAAAATAAAATTAGTGTTTCTTTACTTTTAAGGAGATTCTAAATACCAATTTTTACATCTATAAACTTTAAAAGTTTTCAGATATAGATATACTCATTTTAAAAATTCACCCTATTTTCACCCCCCCCCCCCATTAATTGGATTTTTCAGAAACAAACAAATACGTGCTTTGTATTTTTAAAGGAGATCCCAAACACCACTTTTCAGGTCTGCAATATCGTCAGTTCTTGAGATATAAGTATCCTCATTAGTAGTATAATGCAGGGATTCTGCGGCACCTCCTCCGCCGCCCGCCTCCTCCGCCGCCTCCGCCGCCGCCGCCCGCGGGAAATTTGAATTTTGACGGGAAATTTGAATTTTGGCGGGAAATTTGAATTTTGGCGGGAGATTTGAATTTGTAAACAAAGCCACGTGCTTTTTGACAGCTGTCATCGACAACAACGCATCGCTAACCTCACTGCTGCCATCTTGACGGGCCTAAACCTCACTAGTACCAACTTAACCTAACTAGCGTGAGGTAAACAAAGCCACGTGTTTTTTGACAGCCACATGCTTTTTGACAGACAACAACGCATCGCTAACCTCAGTACTACCATCTTGACGGGCCTAAACCTCAGTAGTGCCAACTTAACCTCACTAGCATGAGGTAAACAAAGCCACGTGCTTTTTGACAGCCACGTGCTTTTTGACAGATTTGTAAACAAAGCCACGTGCTTTTTGACAGACAACAACGCATCGCAAACCTCAGTACTACCATCTTGACAGGCCTAAACCTCAGTAGTGCCAACTTAACCTAACTAGCATGAGGTAAACAAAGCCACGTGTTTTTTGACAGCCACGTGCTTTTTGACAGATTTGTAAACAAAGCCACGTGCTTTCTGACAGCTGTCATCGACAACAACGCATCGCTAACCTCAGTACTGCCATGTTGATGGGCCTAAACCTCAGTAGTACCAACTTAACCTAACTAGCGCGAGATAAACAAAGCCACGTGCTTTTTGACAGCTACGTGCTTTTTTGACAGCTGTCATCCGCCATCTTTAAACTACAGAGCACCGTGCTGCCCTCTTTCGTCACCTGTCATCGGCAGTGCTGCCATCTTGACGGACCTAAACCTTAGTGCTACCAACTTAACCTCACTAGCTCGAGATAAACAAATCCACGTGCTTTTTGACAGCCACGTGCTTTTTTGATAGCGGTCGTCCGCCATCTTTAATCTATAGAGCACAGTGCTGCCCTCTTTAGCTACTTACCTTTGAAATGTGGTGGCGGATAATTTGAAAAATGCTTTTTGACAGCAGCCATCTTTGAGCACGGTGCTGCCCTCTTTAGCTACTTACCTTTGAAATGTGGTGGCAGGCAATTCCACATGACAGCAGCCATCTTTGAGCACCGTGCTGCCCTCTATGTGGTGGCGGCAAATTGAAAAATTCCACGTGCTCTTGTTTGGAAACAAACTCACGTGCTTTTTTCGACAGCTGTCATCTGCCATCTTTAATCAACAGAGCACAGTGCTGCACTCTTTAGCTAGATACCTTTGAAATGTGGTGGCGGCAATTTGAAAAATTCTATGTGCTCTTGTTGGGAAACAAAGCCACGTGCTTTTTTGACAGCTGTCATCCGCCATCTTTAACGAACAGAGCACTATGCTGCGGGCAATTTCGTCAGCTGTCATCCACCATCTTTAATCCAGAGAGAACAGTGCTGCACTCTATGTGGTGGCGGTAAATTCCACGTGCTTTACAAACCTATGCGCTTTTCTGTCATCCGCCATCTTTAATCACAGTGCTGCACTCTATGTGGTGGCAGCAAATTCCACGTGCTTTACAAACCTATGCGCTTTTCTGACAGCCGTCATCCGCCATCTTTAATCTAGAGAGCACCGTGCTGCACTCTATGTGGTGGCAGCAAATTCCACGTGGAAACAAATTCTACTCGCTCTTCAGCTGTCATCCACCATCTTTAATCAAGAGAGCACCGTGCTGCCCTCTTTGTGGTGGCGGATAATTTGAAAAAAATCAGCAGCCATCTTTAATCCAGAGGGAACAGTGCTGCCCTCTTTAGCTACTTACCTTTGAGGCGGTTAATCTGAAAAATTCAGCAGCCATCTTTAATCCAGAGAGAACAGTGCCGCCCTCTTTAGCTACTTACCTTTGAGGCGGCTAATTTGAAAAATTCTATTTAACAAGCTGCCATCTTTAATGAAAAGAGCATCGTGGTGCTATCTTGCGAGTAATATTTTACGTCACAGCTGTCATCCACCATCTTGCATTGCTAACCTTAGTGCTGCCCTCTTTAGCTACTTACCTTTGACAAGCTGTCACCCGCCATCTTGCATCGCAAACCTCAGTGCTGCACTCTATGTGGTTGCGGATAATTTGAAAAAATCTTTTTGACAAGCAGCCATCTTTAATCAACAGAGCACCGTGCTGCCATCTTTAGCTACCGCCATCTTACATCGCTTACCTCGCTGCTGGTGGCGGCTAATTCGAACACGCATCGGGAAAGCTAGAGTAAGCATGTGCTGCAGTGATGACGTCATCATGCATGCTTAGACTTGTCCGTTTTCTTAAGAGTAAGTCGGCGTAAAGGGATGTGGTAGCGGTAAATTCGAACAAGTTTAAACATGCATCGGGGAAAGCTAGAGTAAGCACATGCTGTTGTGATGATGTCATTGCGCATGTTTATACCTGATCGTTTTTCTTAAGAGTAAGTCGGTGCAAAGCAATGCAATAAGTACAACATTTTTTGAATGCGATCAAATATTTATTTACAAATGTACTACAACAGTGTTCGTTTTTTGCTGCTGACAAGGTTGGTGTGCTTCTTAACAACGTATGCTTCTGAAATGCCTCCTGCAACATTCAAATTAAACAAAGCATTTAGAAATATATATTATACTAAGTATGTTATGCTTTACAGAGAAGATCATATACTTCTTACCTTGCTGTTATTCCTTTTCGGAATCATCATCATCATCATCATGAGGTACTAGAGAAAGTTCATTCATACACTGTGTACAGTGTTCAATCCTCGGATTTGGTCCATCCCAATCATCATCACCATTTTCTCCTCGATGCTTGTAATGTCGTTCACAAGTTCTGCATAAAGCTACTTCGATTGACATCTTACTGTGTAGAGGAAGGATGTCCCAAAAATTATGTACGTAAGAGGCAGCGTACGTATATAAAAATCCTGGTGGTAAGTATTGAATAAGATGTTTCGGCATCGACGATCTACGTTTATAGAACATCTTAATAGCCTCACTCACTCGTGAAACATAAATAAGATGTTGCGTATGAGCATGCAAACAGCATGCACATTTACAGTTTTGTTCCATAGCGTACGATGTCGAAGCACACACTAATGAAAATGATAAAGATCTATTCTTATTTATAGTCTCGTAACAATATTCGTTAGCGGATGGTAAGTAACATCACTCATATGAATAATAAGACAATAGGCTGCTGTGTTAGCAGGAATGTTTTCAGATGTTTCAAATTCTAAACGAATATCAACTGGAGATTCTTTTATAGATTCTTCATGATAAGAGCAGTCTATAACTACAATCGGTGCTTTATTTTTAAATTCTTGAGGTGTAAATAGCGGACGATCTTCTTTCTGATAATACGATGATTGAAATTTGCAAAACATGTCATAGAGCATCCCAAACTTATTTTTCTCAAAGTTAATGTCGATGTTTTCGTAGGGATACGTAATTCCGTTGAGATATAGTCTAACGTGTCTTAATTTGCAGTGATCAAACAGTGAGCTATCTTTTTCGTGATTGAATTTACGATTAGTTTGAAATCCAAAAATAATGTACAAGGGATTCTCAGTAAAACGTGATGTTTTAACAGCCCAGCTATGCTTGTTTGTAGGTGGTAACACAGGATATTCATGCAGCTCCCAACTTCTAAAACGTATAGGTAATGGTGTATCATTTTCTACAATCTTGAGCAATCGAAGTTTTTCACGATCAGATAAGGTTACATGTGGGATCCGCCACAGTATACGATGCAGTGTTATTTTCGATTCTACAGGTGTTTCTACTGCTTTAAGAGAATTGTAATCACTTCGATCACGGATTAGAATAAGCTCTTGTTTTGCGTTGATTATAATACGTGTAAAGTCTTCTGCGAATCCAAAAATATGTTTCAGTGATAACATACCCGTAAAAGTTCCATCCTCATTAATCATCCAGTTGTTAGTAGCTTTTGGACACCATCCAGCCATCCGCAAAAGATTACTTTCTTCATCACAGAAAGAAGGGTAGAGTTTCATTGCACTTGTAATACCAACATTCTTCGTTCGATCTATTTCAACATTATTTACTTCATATCGCGCTTCAGAAAAGAGAAAAGCTAGAGCATGGTTGTTTAGTTGTGAAGTGCTTGGTCCACTTCCATTAGACTTTTCTAATCGTCCTTCAATATAGAGGTAGCTTTCGTGTGGTAAGGTGTAAACATCTTGTTGATTAATAATAAAATGAATTTCATCATTGTTATTTAATCCAAACGTAAAAGGTTGATAGGAATGAAGCTCACTTCGTACTACACCTTCACGACTTTCTACTGTATTCGTAATGTCTAGCATTTCCTCCATTCTGTTGTAGTAGTGTATATCCTAAAACTTGGAGTATCTGCTTATGGGTATCTGTTAACTCGATGAGTCTCTGCACACATGTAGTATGTCTTCGGAATGTACACCGTGTTTTATAGATGGTTTTCATACTGGTTTAAGATGTAGTTTGTAAGCTACGTACGCGTGCTGATCTAAATGAATAAGCTGATTATGTTTATTTACAAGTCTAAGAGTAATGTTGCTAATGTGTTTTACAGACACAGGATGATAAAGAACTACTGCTGGTTTCTCACAAATAGTATATCCACGTTCCTCTGTAACAATAAAGTCGTGCAGGACGTGCGAAGGTTGTAGATTACTATTCAAGTCTGTAATAATATTACAAGTAATGTTCACATTATAATCATCGAAGAGTTTTATAGGTTGATCAGACTCGTAACGTACGTTCGGTAGGAGCTCCCTCGATGAAAATCCAAGCAGTGGTCCAATCGAATCAGGTTGTGATTTGAAGTCAATCTTAAATGATGATCCAATAACACATTTATGCGTAATGTTGCTTATAGTGATTGAGAACTTGTAATTATGATTACTAAAACTATCTTCCCCAAACTGATCAATTAACGTACTTTCAATATAGTCATGAATATCATCTACTGTATAACTACCTGAGGGTAGTGTTAGCACATACTCATCGTAATAGAACTTGTTTAAACCATCACGCACATTATAGATTTTATTGTAGCTTTCAAACGATACTAGTCCAAGACTATGCGGCTGATAACCAAGTTCGATTGGTGGATTAAAATAGATGGTTGTTTCAGGTCCTTCTCCACGTACAGCAAACGTTCTTTCACTGTTCGTCATCACGTAGACACTAATACACTTTCTCCACTGTCTGGGTTTGATATAAGAACATAAGACATAATCGTCCGCACATGCGTGTATTAAAGTTTTGCACACGGTTTTTATTGTAAACAATGTCTGCACTGCTTCCGAAATAACGTATGAGCTCAAAAGGAGGAGGTAAATCTCCATAGCTATCAAAATACCATACTTTAGATTTACGTTTTACATAAGCAACGTAATGAGTTCCAAGTCCACGACTGTCGTCCAAGTTAATTACGGCACTTTCACGTTCACGTGGACGTGCTGGTAGTTGATCGCGCATATACACTCCTCGAAAATAATGAATTCCTAGTTGTTTAGCAAACGTAAAAACTTCATCATGCGTTAGAGCTCGATATGGCAGTGCATTCAGTAGACGTTTTTTGGAGAAATGTAGATACCAAGCCCTTTCTTGTATGGCGCTAGCTTCATGTTCACACCTTTGCCTCGTAACGCAATTGCCTCCATCGTCTTGTTATGACGTTCACTCTCTTTCAAGTGTTGTTTCGCTTCTTCTACAGCTTTGACAGTTCTCGCTACAGCACTAGCACCACCTAGCAATGACCCTAAAGCTGCTAAGCCAGCAAACAGCGCAGGAAGAAATCCTCCTCGTTTTGGTACAGGAATAATTCGCGCACGTTTACTAAATATTGCTCTGCACTTTGGAGAAATTCTCGCTCTTGCTGCGCGTAACGCCTTAGTAATAGCTACACGAGGATTGTATTCCCCTCGAATAGCTTTTTGCGCAGCCTTTATAACATCTCTCCATCCAACAGTTTTTACTTTCTTCTTCTTTTCATGTCGTTTGAATATCGTTGTTTCACCATGCTGGACACGACGTTACTAGTCAAGAGCAAATCATAAACTAACCGTTGCCTCTTGTTTCGTTTAATATATATATTACTATTACGTACTTTATGATTCAGTTATCATGAAGATTATAAAGCAGCAAGACACGCTACCTGTTACCGACATTGTACCACATCTCTTACCTAGTTCTAGTACAACTACTAGGAAACGTCATGGAACCTTGTTTCCTTTTACTGTTCGATGTATTATATCAGGTCCGTCGGGATGCGGTAAAACAAATCTTTTACTCACACTTATTACTTCTGTAAATGGTGTACGCTTCGAGAATATTTACGTTTTCGCAAAGTCACTCTATCAGCCGCTATATACTATTCTACAAACTGTAATGCACGATCTAGTTAAAGATGGAATAAGATATTTTAAATTTAATTCACATGAGCAAGTACCATCACCAGACGATGTGCTTCCTAATTCTCTTTTGATCTTTGATGATGTCGCAACAGAACAGCAAAACGTTATTCGTGCATTCTTTAGTATGGGTCGGCATAAGTATGTTGATTGCATCTATTTGTGCCAAACCTATTCTCGTGTGCCTAAGCAGTTGATACGCGACAACGCAAATGTTATTGTGCTTTTTCGGCAAGATGAGCGCAACATGCGACATGTGTATAACGATCATGTTAACACTGATATTACATTCGATGACTTTAAACGTATGTGTGCTAAATGTTGGTCATTACACCGTTACAGCTTTTTAGTTATTGATAAAGAAAGTGATGTACAGCATGGACGATATCGCATGGGTTTCGATCATTTTATATGCATTAACACTGAATTACAGTAACTACTTGATTAAAAACCACCATCATGTTAACATCTAGCAAGGAGATCACAAAACATATCATCCAAGCTCGAAACAATATTCGACGGAAATTTAAAGAGCTTAAACGTATTCAAGCAGACACGGATTTATTTTTAAAAACACAACAAAGTACACCACTCAAAGACATTTTTAATTCTACTTCATTACCGCAGTCTACTTCAAGTTTTGCTTCTATGCAAACATCATATCATAAAGAGAAGCATGAAGAAGAAAAGCATGAAGAAGATACGGAAGAGAAGAAGCAGGATGTAGATCAAGAAGAGGAAGATAAGGAAGAAGAAGAAGAAGAACTTAATGATACATCACCATCTAAGCGTGTTGAGTTTTTAACTACAGATGTTATTGCAGAAACACCTACTACATCGACGCAAAATCTACCATCTTTGTCTGAGGTTATGATTACACCAGAGTATCGCAATCAGTTTAGAACTTTTATTCAAGATACCTATGGATCTCTCTTTGCACCTTATATAGAAAAACTTTTTACAGGACACACTGATACTACCTATGGTATTCGCTACGAAGATGACTGCTTCCGGATAGGAAATTCAAATGTTAAGATTAATAACAACAAACTCATTGTAAAAGGTGTCACCTATAAACCTACGAAAGGACTCTTAGAACTTCTTTTCTCACGAATACCTGACAAGGATATAATTTTACAAGATGATCTTAAAAAGTATAAAGCAATACTTTTTGCTACTGATGCAACACGACGTAATTACAAGAGAACAGAAGCTGTAAATGCGAATAAGAGTTACAAGTATCGTGAGTTTATTTCTAAGCTGTTTCCGACTGCACATAGTCTAGACGTTATCTACAAGCCTTTGTTGCCGTACGTGGATGTAAGATACTGGAATGACCCAAACTTACTCGTTGAACGATTACAACTTTTAAGAGCATCGCAAGAGGCTGGTCACACTGGTCACGGATCAGAAATTCTAGAAATAGAAAGAGAACTACGTTATGCCGGTATTATTTTGTAATGGCTCGTCAAGAGAAGATCTCACCTGTAAAGGTAAACATCGCACATGAGTTACATAAACCAGCACGTCGCACCTACTGCCGCAGACGCGTTATTACACGAGGAAAAGATGATCTCTGGCAAGCAGACTTAGTAGAAATGATTCCATATGCTTCTAGTAATAAGGGCTATAAGTATCTACTTACTGTTATCGATGTGTACTCAAAGTTTGCTTTTGCACAACCCGTGCGTTCTAAAACAGCAGCTCAAGTTAAAGAAGCATTTAAACATATTGTTGAAGAATCGAAACGCTGCCCAAGGCTTCTTCAAACTGATCAAGGTAAAGAGTTTTACAACAAGGATTTTTCTTCTTACCTCAAGTTACTTGGCATTCAACACTACTCTACGTTCAGCAATCTCAAGGCAAGTGTTGTAGAACGCTTTAATCGTACACTCAAAACAATGATGTGGCGAGAATTTACAGCGCAAGGTTCATATCGTTGGATTGATCTGCTACCTAGACTTTTATCTACCTACAACGATACACCTCATCGCACTATCGAAACAAAGCCACGTCTTGTTACAAAGAATACACCTCGTCTAGATGCTATTCATCTTGTAATCAAAACAGCTGATCCACGTCGCTATCGCTTTAAAGAAGGTGATTTCGTTCGCATCAGCAAACACAAGTCTATCTTTGCAAAAGGATACACACCTAACTGGAGCACTGAAATTTTTCAAATCAGAAGTGTTAAGCTTACTAATCCAGTTACGTATTTACTTCGCGATCTCAGAGGACAGCCTATTGAAGGAGGATTCTACATCGAAGAACTGCAGAAAACAAAATATCCTGATCACTATTTAGTTGAACGTGTTATTCGACGTCGTGGTAATAAACTGTAGGTTAAATGGCTTGGTTTTAATAACAGCTTTAATTCATGGATTAATAAAGAGGATGTACTTTAAATCTTATGTGTGTTTTCTTTTAATCCTCTACGTTTCCTTTCTTCTAAGTCACTAGGACATGCTGTAGGATTAAACAACACCTGTAATATGTTTTGACAATTCATATTTATTTTAGACTATATACATACATTTTTATCCTTTGTTTATGTTACGGTCTTTGACACTCAGTTTTCGTTTTATTGCACCGACAACGACAAGTGCTGCTATATTCTTCTGAGCAGCTAAAGCACTAGGTAATAACACACAGCATAACTTTATGAAGCAGATTTTAACAGCTACACGACATACTCTATGCAGGCAGCATGTAACTACGTATCAGGCGAATGTGTTCTAGGGCCGCAGGGGAGATGAAGCACGAAGAAAAGAAGATCAATCACTCTATTGATGAGTCCACGTCCAACATGCTTCCTCATCTTTCTCCCAGCACGTTTCTTCACCTTTTCCTTGTTTACTCTCTCCACAGCCATGATAAGTGTTTATAAGCGAAGACAACTCGTTAGTTTTAGGTCCGTGATACAGTTTAATTAGTTGACATGTACGGCACTGTCTCACAGAAGGTCTTCTAGCTAAACTCACGTGTTCATGATGTAAACTACACGTTTGAAGCTCTGACAAAACAGGATCTTGAGTCCACTCACGAGGCACCTTTTCCCAAATCTTCTTTACAGCATTCGCGGCTACATTAACCAAAAATGCCTTTGGTAATGCATTTAACTCTTCTTCAGTAAAAGTGTTTAGTTTCTTTTTGCATGCATAAAACTTTACGATCGCCTTTTCAACTGCGTTACACTTAGTATCTGTTAGAAATGACATGATGTCTTTACTCTACAAATGTTTCTTTTACACTAAGGTTATTTCGACACTGCACTTTACATATGTTGTTCACTTCCCGGCATGCACTGCGACACAACCAATCAAAGAGCATACCTACATGTTGTAAAGACTGTTTAGTTGTTTCTCTGCTATGCTCTTTCGGAAGAGTTTTAAATGATGGGCACCCCAATTCATGCATGTCGATAACTTCACATGATGATGGTAGAAAATCACGCAACCATTCTTTCTTTTCACAACCCTTTAAAAGAACAAGATCCGCTCTTGACAAATGCGCATTCATCATTAAAGGTAGAAAACGACAAGGTATTCCTTTTTCTTCCCACTTCAAACCTAAATTGTTTTCAATCCACTGAGTCTGCTTTTTATCTTCATCTGTTTGCAAACAGTAAGGGAACGGTGGACTAAATACTAAACTAACAAGTTTTGGAGCCCACAACACACTGCAATCTAACACAGCCACCTCTTTAAACACAAATTTGTTTCCGTTTACTTTAAAGCCTTGCACATCAACTATTAATGTTTTCGTCATGTTTGCACTCTACACTCTATCACTGTTTCTCGAAGACTAAAGCTTTTAGTCAACGAACGGGTTTAAACATGCACAATGACGTCATCACAACAGCACATGCTTACTCTAGCTTTCCCGATGCGTGTTCGAATTAGCCGCCACCAGCAGCGAGGTAAGCGATGTAAGATGGCGGTAGCTAAAGATGGCAGCACGGTGCTCTGTTGATTAAAGATGGCTGCTTGTCAAAAAGATTTTTTCAAATTATCCGCAACCACATAGAGTGCAGCACTGAGGTTTGCGATGCAAGATGGCGGGTGACAGCTTGTCAAAGGTAAGTAGCTAAAGAGGGCAGCACTAAGGTTAGCAATGCAAGATGGTGGATGACAGCTGTGACGTAAAATATTACTCGCAAGATAGCACCACGATGCTCTTTTCATTAAAGATGGCAGCTTGTTAAATAGAATTTTTCAAATTAGCCGCCTCAAAGGTAAGTAGCTAAAGAGGGCGGCACTGTTCTCTCTGGATTAAAGACAGCTGCTGAATTTTTCAAATTAACCGCCTCAAAGGTAAGTAGCTAAAGAGGGCAGCACTGTTCCCTCTGGATTAAAGATGGCTGCTGATTTTTTCAAATTATCCGCCACCACAAAAAGGGCAGCACGGTGCTCTCTTGATTAAAGATGGTGGATGACAGCTGAAGAGCGAGTAGAATTTGTTTCCACGTGGAATTTGCTGCCACCACATAGAGTGCAGCACGGTGCTCTCTAGATTAAAGATGGCGGATGACGGCTGTCAGAAAAGCGCATAGGTTTGTAAAGCACGTGGAATTTGCTGCCACCACATAGAGTGCAGCACTGTGATTAAAGATGGCGGATGACAGAAAAGCGCATAGGTTTGTAAAGCACGTGGAATTTACCGCCACCACATAGAGTGCAGCACTGTTCTCTCTGGATTAAAGATGGTGGATGACAGCTGACGAAATTGCCCGCAGCATAGTGCTCTGTTCGTTAAAGATGGCGGATGACAGCTGTCAAAAAAGCACGTGGCTTTGTTTCCCAACAAGAGCACATAGAATTTTTCAAATTGCCGCCACCACATTTCAAAGGTATCTAGCTAAAGAGTGCAGCACTGTGCTCTGTTGATTAAAGATGGCAGATGACAGCTGTCGAAAAAAGCACGTGAGTTTGTTTCCAAACAAGAGCACGTGGAATTTTTCAATTTGCCGCCACCACATAGAGGGCAGCACGGTGCTCAAAGATGGCTGCTGTCATGTGGAATTGCCTGCCACCACATTTCAAAGGTAAGTAGCTAAAGAGGGCAGCACCGTGCTCAAAGATGGCTGCTGTCAAAAAGCATTTTTCAAATTATCCGCCACCACATTTCAAAGGTAAGTAGCTAAAGAGGGCAGCACTGTGCTCTATAGATTAAAGATGGCGGATGACCGCTATCAAAAAAGCACGTGGCTGTCAAAAAGCACGTGGATTTGTTTATCTCGAGCTAGTGAGGTTAAGTTGGTAGCACTAAGGTTTAGGTCCGTCAAGATGGCAGCACTGCCGATGACAGGTGACGAAAGAGGGCAGCACGGTGCTCTGTAGTTTAGAGATGGCGGATGACAGCTGTCAAAAAAGCACGTAGCTGTCAAAAAGCACGTGGCTTTGTTTATCTCGCGCTAGTTAGGTTAAGTTGGTACTACTGAGGTTTAGGTCCATCAAGATGGCAGTACTGAGGTTAGCGATGCGTTGTTGTCGATGACAGCTGTCAAAAAGCACGTGGCTTTGTTTACAAATCTGTCAAAAAGCACGTGGCTGTCAAAAAACACGTGGCTTTGTTTACCTCATGCTAGTTAGGTTAAGTTGGCACTACTGAGGTTTAGGCCTGTCAAGATGGTAGTACTGAGGTTTGCGATGCGTTGTTGTCTGTCAAAAAGCACGTGGCTTTGTTTACAAATCTGTCAAAAAGCACGTGGCTGTCAAAAAGCACGTGGCTTTGTTTACCTCATGCTAGTGAGGTTAAGTTGGCACTACTGAGGTTTAGGCCCGTCAAGATGGTAGTACTGAGGTTAGCGATGCGTTGTTGTCTGTCAAAAAGCATGTGGCTGTCAAAAAACACGTGGCTTTGTTTACCTCACGCTAGTTAGGTTAAGTTGGTACTAGTGAGGTTTAGGCCCGTCAAGATGGCAGCAGTGAGGTTAGCGATGCGTTGTTGTCGATGACAGCTGTCAAAAAGCACGTGGCTTTGTTTACAAATTCAAATCTCCCGCCAAAATTCAAATTTCCCGCCAAAATTCAAATTTCCCGTCAAAATTCAAATTTCCCGCGGGCGGCGGCGGCGGAGGCGGCGGAGGAGGCGGGCGGCGGAGGAGGTGCCGCAGAATCCCTGCATTATACTACTCTCATTAAAGGCATTCAATCAATTTTTCACCCCTTTTCACCCCTCCTATTATGATTTTCCGAAAACAAAAAAATACGTGTTTCTTTATTTTTAGTGAAGATTCCAAATACCTACTTTTACATCTGTAAACTTTCAAAGTTTTGAGATATATGTGCACTGTTTTTAAAAATTCACCCCCCCCTTTTCACCCCCCATTAATTGGATTTTCCAAAAACAAAAAAATACGTGTTTCTTTGTTTTTAAAAAGAGATCAAAAGTACCAATTTTCAGGTCTGTAATATCTTCAGTTTCTGAGATATAAGTATCCTCATTAAAGGCATTCAATCAATTTTTCACCCCTTTTCACCCCTCCTATTATGATTTTCCGAAAACAAACAAATACGTGTTTCTTTATTTTTAATGAAGATATCAAATACCTATTTTTACATCTGTAAACTTTCAAAGTTTTGAGATATAGGTGCACTGTTTTTAAAAATTCACTCCACTTTTCACCCTCCCATTAATTGGATTTTCCAAAAACAATAAAATACGTGTTTCTTTATTTTTAAAAGAGATCAAAAGTATCAATTTTCAGGTCTGTAATATCTTCACTTTCTGAGATATAAGTACCGGTATTCTGATTAAAGGCATTCAACCCCTTTTCTTACCTTTTTTCACCCCTCCTATTGGGATTTTCTGAAAACAAAAAAGTACGTGTTTCCTTATTTTTAAAGAAGATTCTAAATACCAATATTTACATCTGTAAACTTTCAAAGTTTTGAGATATAGATACACTCACTTTAAAATTTCAACCCCCTTTTCACCCCATTAGCAAAGGAATATCTAAAAATCCTCTCTTAGCGAGCACCTACATCTTAATATGAATCTATGCGCAAAATTTCATTTCTTTATGTCCAGTAGTTTTGGCTCGGCGATGATGAATCAGTCAGTCAGTCAGTCAGTCAGTCAGTCAGTCAGTCAGTCAGTCAGTCAGTCAGTCAGGACAAGTTATTTTATATATATAGATTGATTCTATCCCTTATTTTACTGTACATCTACAGTTCAACACAAAATTTTTTTATACCATCCTATTTAACCTCTGCTTCCTATACTGTCATCACCACTCCCTAGTCCACCCCGTTTCCCTGAATGTCAATATAACACTTCTAAGCAAACTGCCTAAATTATATGAACCATTACTGTTCAAGTGAAGGCCACCTGAAAGTAGAGCCCTGTATCCTGCCCGCCCATTAGGATTTACAAATCTTACTTCCAGTTTCCCATATACCCATTCCATAGTCTTATTTAAATCTCCTATTACCCTCCAGTCCATACCCCTCCTACATAGGATTCCACTCTGTTTTTTTAAATTTGTTCCGTGCCGCCGTTAACAAGTCCAACACATCACCTACTATGTTAGTACCTATTTCTGCTTGCCTTACGTTGTTGGCAATAACGTGGAAAATTACCACCTTCACCTTACCCTTCTCTCACCCTTCTATTTCCCTCGACATCTGCCTTAACCTAATTCCTGGATAACACTCTACTCTGGTTCCCTTTTCTCCACACACGTTCTTAACAAGTCTAACGATTGAATCACCCATGAACAGAGCTTCAAATCCACACTCCTTATTAGATCCTCTCCACATCTGGTTTCCCTTAATTTCCATGTCTCCTAGAGAACATTCTCCTTCCTCTCTTCACTCCCTCTCACTACTCTGTTCCATCTCCCTCTTCCCATCCTCTACTCTACGTTCCTCTTTTCTACCATTCCTTTCCATCTTGCCTCGAACTCCCTCTGTATCCCTTCCCTGATCTCCACCTTATCTTAGATGATCTAGTAGCAGTGACCGATTCCTCACCGATACTTCTCCTGAGCCCATTCCTTGGGGAAAACCCTTAGCCCTCGTTTTCCTTTGCCTTAAAGTATTAACCCTCCTGTCTTCCACAACTTCTCCCCCGTCCTTTTCCCTCCCTTCTGCCTGCCCCCCATATCCTGTAAATTGATTGAGGGAGACCTATCTTCAATCCTGTCCTCCGTTACAAGTCGAATTACCTCCCTCAAACTCCCTATCTCTTCCATCATCTTTTTTACCTTCCATTCACACCCACAGTCCTTACACATTCCTCTCTCATTAATTCTTTTACCTCTTCAAAGAAATGTGAAATAATATGGAAATATCAACAGAAATAAAATAGCGTACTCTATACATAGAAGTGAATATATATGTCAGAGGAAGAAAATAATTTATTTTACACGATTATTTCACGACAATAATGCAAGCAGAAACTTTTTTTTTTTTTTTTTTTTTTTGCAATTTGCTTTACTGTACGTCACACCGACATATATAGGTCTTATTGTGACGATGGGATAGGAAAGGCCTAGGAAATGAAAGGAAGCGGCCGTAGCCTTAAAGATACAGCTCCAGCATTTGCCTGGTGTGAAAATGGGAAAGCACGGAAAACCATCTTCAGAGCTGCCAACATTGGGGTTCGAACCCACTATCTCCCAGATGCAAGCTCACAGATGCGCGCCCCTAACCGCACAACCAACTCGCCCGGTAGTAAGAAACCTACTGATAAAATAACTACACTACATTGATTCTACTTAGACATACCTTCATTATAAAAATCTAGGAATAAGAAGCTAACAACAGAAACGTGTAGCTACACTAAATGCGTATAGGTACAGACAGATTATTATTATTATTATTATTATTATTATTATTATTATTATTATTACTTGCAAACAGAAAAAGTAAGCAAGATACTGTCTAATAAGAATAGTTATGCTACAGTTGTAAACTACAATTAAGCCTAATTTCAAGAACAGGATTCCAGTAATAGCTATCTGGGTGAACCGAGCACGCCTTTACCGACTCGACCTGACAGGCCCTTTTCTATAGCCAATTCGAGATTAAAATAACGAATGAGACAAATATTTGAAATATAGGTCAGAATTATAGTTTGATTTATATATTTTGAGGATCATCGCACAGTTTCCAGCCTTAGATGACAGATCTTTACCAGCCAAAGTTCTAGGCTGAAATATTTCGCATTGCAGTTTTTGCAGATGCGATGAGGATATATAGAATGGCATTTAATTGTATGACTGGAGTTACATACTGTGTTACATGCAGTGATGGGAATAGTACAAGTAAAACGTAATTGGGCTCGATTACAGTTACCTAAGAAATATTTTACTCAATTACGATTACAAATTACTTTTCAAAAAGTAATATGTAAAATTACAATTACTTTACAGAATGCTAGTCTTCAGGGAACCACTGATTTTTTTCGCACGTGACTGGAATAATACGGAAGTTTTCAAGGAAGAGATTTGAATCCTTTTTGTGTGTATTTGTTATTTTTTTGACATAGAGGCATTAAGTAGCTATCATCTCTAGCTGAGACTAAACACGACACCTTGGAACTTTCGAAAATATATTTTGCTTTCATTTCTATAGAATAAAATAGAATAGAATAGAATACTCCCATCCCCTATTTCCGGATCATCTGAGACTAGGGAGAGAGAGCACTCTTTTATTGCAATTCATTAAAGATGAATACATGCAATTACATTTTTCTCCCATAATTATTTGAATATTACTATACTAAATTTAATTTATTTTGTAATAGACGTTAACAATATATTGTCTAGGACAACATGTATCTTTCCTTAGCTTATTTAATGCTTACATTTGTGTCACAAATCTTTTGGAGTATCCTAATATTAACGACATGCCTTATTTAAAAGCTGAATTATGAATAAAATATGATAACATGACAATACAACAATTTATATTACTATTTGATATTATATTTAACCTATTAGTAATTACATTCATTATTCTAGGACACGGAGGCCTCTTATCCATCTTATCCTTATCCTTCTTTATTCTCGTTTGCATTTGTTTTGTTTTTGTTTTTTCCTTTTTCCACATATCTTTTAAAATACAAAAAATGCTATACTTCCCGGTGTAATTCACTGTTTATTTAACAGTTTAGCCATTGTATAGAATTCTCTCTCACTTTCCATTTTTATTTTATACTCACTTCCCAGATATGTTACTCTCAGTGCATCGGTTGCTCTATAAACTCTTAATAGACGCGCTTCTTCCATTTCTTCTCCACACAGTAGACACTGATTCTCGTTATTTCTCTCCCTCTCTGAGCCTCATTTTTATAAATTCCCATTAGCCACCACTCCATTCCTCTCAGTTCTCTGTTAGGAACTTTGATATGTAAGAAAAGGAGGTAAACTGAAGAAAAATGAAAGAGGCTGGAGATTAGAGGGTGTAGAACTATAAGTTACCAATAAAATAGAATATTTAAGAATTACTATGACATCGAATAAGAAGTGGAATGAGCAAATAAGGCTTAAGGAAATAGGTTTTAAGCCTTTCTCTCCTTATTGTCACATTGTGTATAATTTTACCAAATTCCAGCGGTGTCTTTTTAGTTCCAAATTCTGCCATAATCGTCTGTTTCTCAATATCCTTCATTCTGACCATTACTTTCCTACTGAATTCCTTATTTTTATAATGAATCTTTTTGCCCCAGTAGCTTCCCATTTCTATTCTGTCGAGCATCCTTTTCACTTTCGTTAGCCAGTAATCATCCTTTAAGTTTTCCATCTGTTGTTTGTATGCTAAATTCAGTATTTCCCTCCCTTCTCTCCTTTTTAATTACATCTACATTTTTTCTCTCTACATCAATTCCCCTACAATGCTCTTGAAATCACTAGCGAATTTAGAACATATTTATGTAACTTGTATTCAGTATTAGGTATCTTCCTCTCTAAACACGCCTCCTCTAAGCATCACTCACAATCGCGAGTCTGTTTCCGCGGATATAAGCTTTCAGTCGTGATTGCCGCGCTTTTTGTAGCTGGAATCGAAGCGTTTTCATATTTTTCATTTCCTCTTCATCAAGTTCTTTCTTGATCCATATTCTTTACCCTTTCAGCTCCTTCGCGCCCTCTAAAAATGTTGAGCCTTCACGCTCGATGCCATGCATATTTTGATCAGTCTCCCTCCCGCATTTTTCCCTATTCTGAATACACAATCAATGTCACTGCCATAGCATTCAACTTCCAATTTCTCCATGATTAAGGAAAGTACATCGTCCAGCAATTCGCTTGGGTTCTCTTTATCTGTCTCTACCAATCCATAGATTATTATATTTCTCCTCCTCTCTGCCTTCTCTCGAATTCGTTACTTTAGTTCCATCTTTCTTATCCTTTCTTCTAATTCCAGGACTTTATTCTTCATTTCAGCCACCTCAATCTTATCCTGTAGCAGGATCTCCTTGATATCACTGAGTTCTGATTGTAAGAAGGTCCTCATTTCCTTAAGATTCTCTACGTTGTTCCATTATCATTTCCCACGTCTTATCCCCTTTCAAGACCTCCTTGAGCTTTTATATATCATCCGAAGACAGTCCAGGCCCAGGGTTTATTTCAGTACCACCGATCATCAATAGCCCCATTACCACCAGTGATGTTAACACCGTCTGCATGATGCCATGGTTATTGATTCCGGTCTGTATTGCTTTCATGTCATTCTTCGTTGCCACCTACCTATAGCGCACCGATATTGCTCCATTGTTACTCCCATGTTTCACTAGCCTTCGCACTCCCTACACTTGTCACTCGCCCAGCACTATTGCGTCATTTCACCTTGCTGACTGAACTGCAACTAGCCCTTCATTTTTTTATTAAATGACACTTACTGTTTCAAATATTTTATCATCTCGTTTTCCAATAATTGGTACGTAAAATTCTCGTCGCTAATCCTCGACCTCATGGGAAGGTACATACTTCCATTTCCTGAAAAGACGCTCTACAGGTGCACTTGAAAGAATACCTGTGTTTAATTTTAAGAATATAATTACAGTAAGATTGATGTCTTTGAAAATACTGAAGAGGTAAGAAAGTACCTCATCCAGAACTGTCGAATCTTCTGGTTCTGCTGTAGTGGAACTGGAAAAGTTATCTTCATCATTGATTCCCCCCCCCCCCTTTCTTGCTACCGTGCGATGTATATCAATTACTAGAATGTAACGATTACAATTTTATTTCAAGAAGTAAATTACAAATAAAATTACATTTTGTAAAAGGTAAAGATTACAAGTAAAAATTACTAAGAATGCAATCATTACAATTAATTCGATCACTTTTACTCACTTACTTTCCAAATTTGGTTACGTGTATCGTATATCTCTCACAGAACGCTAAGTCATTGCCGTAAAATTGTCTCCCTGATCTTCTCAGCGTAAATTTCTCCTCGATTATAGATATTTCTCTTTTATTCAAAGCCATCTGTATGGAATATAAAGTACAATATTAAGCGTTTCCTGGACAAGGACGTTCTTGGTAGCGCCTTTGCAGCGTTCTTCTCCGTCGATCTATATGCAAATTAAATTGTCGCCAAGTAAGACTAGGAAGGCGGGATTTATGAGGCTCGTTCTATTAGGAAGTTAATAGTTCCTACTTTCTGGAGAACAAATAAGAAGGCTAATGATGAGCGACATGTGTTGCTTTCCCCTCAACAATCAGCCATTGTCTTGATTAACTTAAGTAACGTGTATCGCACTAACGACACTTCATTAGCTCTTAATGTACGCTGAAAAGAAGTTATAAGTATTGATTCAAAGCACAGTAGTAGTAGGCCTACATATGACTGAATTTCGTAAAAGAATCCTGGAAGCCATGGCCGTTGTCAAGTTGCTATCCAGTCTTGGTATGGTACCAGATTCTACTAGGAGTTTGAAACTATTGTAACAGAGTACATTCAGTCTCAGAAACATGACTAAGAAGATAAATAGGTTTGGATTCAACTCTCGGTCAACCTGAAAATCATTATCGCTTCAACTCCGGGTCAATACCGCGACGCATTCTAACACTCAGGTTACGGCTAACTTCTTCATAATCCTAGTCCGAATTACGACGAATACACACACAAGTACAGATACCAAGATCACATAGATTATCACAAATACTAGACACTTGGGTGCTCAACAACAGAAACGTAAAGGAAATAGCGATTATTTGAAAATGTCCAAGTACCTTTATGGGTGAAGTGCCTCGTGTAATATCACATATAGTATTAAATAAAGGTACCCAGTTGCTCAGCCCAAAGGCCTGCAGATTACGAGGTGTCGTGTGGTCAACACGACGAATCCTCTTGGTCGTTATTCTCGGCTTCCTAGGCCGGAGTCGCCATCGAAACCATCAGATAACTCCTCAATTATTATCACGTAGGTCGAGTGGACCTCGAACCAGTCGTCAGATCCAGGTAAAAATCGTTATCTTGCCCGGGAATCGAACTCGGGGCCTCCGGGTAAGAGACAGGCATGTTACCCTTACACCGCAGATCCGGCAACTGTAACCACCACCATCTTATATCCACTTTCATAAGATATGTCAAAGCCTGCATTAAAGAAAATCAGAGTTTAACTTCAGTCGAAAAAATCGTTAACTGGACTACGGAAATCTGTAAGCAATGAGGAAGTAATTCGCCCTATCATCAGCGATAATTTTAGCAGTTGGGGCAGAAGTACCATGAACTTTACGTGGCGGGGGAATATTTTATATGTTCGTTATAGGGGGAGTCCGCCTCTGTGGTGTAGTGGTTAGCGTGATCAGCTGCCACCCCCGGAGGCCCGGGTTCGATTCCCGGCTCTGCCACGAAATTTGAAAAGTGGTACGAGGGCTGGAACTGGGTCCACTCAGCCTCGGGAGGTCAACTGAGTAGAGGTGGGTTCGATTCCCACCTCAGCCATCCTGGAAGTGTTTTTCCGTGGTTTCCCACTTCTCCTCCAGGCGAATGCCGGGATGGTACCTAACTTAAGGCCACGGCCGCTTCCTTCCCTCTTCCTTGCCTATCCCTTCCAATCTCCCCATCCCTCCACAAGGCCCCTGTTCAGCATAGCAGGTGAGGCCGCCTGGGCGAGGTACTGGTCATACTCCCCAGTTGTATCCACCGACCAAGTGCCTGAAGCTCCAGGACACTGCCCTTGAGGCGAACCTGGAGGGTAAACAGATGATGATGACGATGACGTTATAGGGGGACCTGTTCATATAAGCTTACAACATACTGTATTATAACTTTTCTCTGGAGATCATAATTTGGTTTGTATTTGATTCGAGAACTGGAAAAGAATCAGATGAGAACAGCACGATTTCTTTCGGGTAGTGTTACGAAAATGTCTGTAAATATTGGGCTGGGAAGACTTGAGAGTATGGTAAGAAGACGAGCTCCTCGCGACGTAGGGGGCAACGTGTCCGCCTGTCACCCGGCGGCCCCGGGTTCGATTCCCGGTCGGGTCAGGTGGTTTTAATTGTAAGTGATTAATAGCCCTGGCCTGGGGACTGGGTGCTTGTGTCATCCTTAAGGTTCCTTTCCTCACATTCAACATTTTACACTTCCGCCATTTACATAATACACGCATGTTCCCCACATATGGTGCAAGTAGGGGCAAAAGACTTCCATAGGTCAACGCCCCGAACAAATGGCATTTAAAAAAGAATTGGGGAAAATCGGTATAATTTACCAAGGGAGATGTTCGATAGATTTCCACCGTCTTTGAATTCATGTAAGAAAATATTTGAATAAACAAAGCTTGGTGACAGCCATAACACAGATCAGTGCTGATTGATTGATTGATTGATTATACAGGGTGCCCGAAAATAAATTACGGAAAATTTATGGGCATAATACACCTAATAATGTCATCCATGTCTTTTCCTAAACCGTGTGGTCAATTGCCAGAGAGTAACTGGTTCATATCTCTTATTTCCTGTGACGTAGTGCACTGAATTCACAATAGAACGTTACCAGTGCGATCCCACCGCACGTTCAACTGAAAGACAATCAATCAGAATGTATTAGAGGACTCATACCTCTGATGAGGGAATCAACATTTATTTTTCAGGTTTGATTATGCTCCCAGTGTCGATGAAGCAGGGAGTTGAAAATGTATCAATTTCACATGGATCAATTAGGTTCTATTATACTACCCCAAATGTACCGTGTAGGAAAACAAGGATACAGAAGTTTACTTTCCACCCATACAGTAATATAATAAATGACGTGGGGACTACGAGTGTCATTGTTTCGTCATTCCAGCATCGCTTGGTCGTACTAGAAAATTGCCGTAACTCAGAGTACAAACACCGTGCGTTCGGTCTTAGTTTATACAGTATGATAGACCCTGTACTGTAAGCTTGCTTTTTGAAGATGGTGGGTTCGAATCCTACCGTCGGAAGCCCTGAAGATGGTATTCCGTGCATCCCATTTTCACACCAGGCAAATGCACGGGCAGCACCTTAATTAATTCCACGGTCGCTACCTTTCCAATCCTAGCCCTTTCCGATCAATCCGTCACAAAAGACCGTCGGTGTCTTAGTGCGACGTTAAACCAGTACCAAAAATAATGTCTTTCAGACACAAGTTTACTTATTTGATAGACAGTTTGACTACAAGTATATCAAGTACACAGCAGATATATATATGGTTGTAAGATTAGTTTGTAATTACCGATCGAGTTGGCCGTGCGGTTAGGGCCGTGTTAATATTATTATTCAGAACTATTCCCAAAGAAAATGCATGGGGTTCGCAGAAATGATCAGAATCTCTACTAGCGAATGGAATCCAAGCATGAGCGCGTGATTGAGGACAACACGGCTGTTTACATGTGCTGCGCAGTTGGCAAGAAACACAGTAGAGTGCATTCCATGACTCAACACATGTAGGAAAGGGGAGTGGACAAGCGGGGCATCAGCAAAGGGAAATATATTGGCACGGGATAATTATTTCCTGTACCCTTCGAAATTGGGCAAAGACTCTCATGGTCCAGATCGACACCTTGAATAATACAAAATTCCAGGCATCGACATCGTGGGTGAAGAAATTCAATTCAAAATTCAAAACTAGATACAAAAAGTGTCTCGTGTAATATCGCAGAAAGTATCAAATAAAAGTACCCAGGAAGAGACCGATTTTCTTCAACAAGTAGACACATTTGTTCAGGAAATATGGCAGTCAATGGACGACTGTGATTCATTCCTTGCGAAAATAATTAATGCTGATCAATCACAATTCGGTAAAGAAATATGTTCAAGACAGTTCTGTCGACATTTTTGTCCTGTGACTAAATGTGCAGGAGTAAAATACATGTTTTCTTCTACTGATTTTTTGGAAATCAAACTTACATGGCGAACTATTGAGTTATTCAACTATTCAACCTCATTAAGAAACTCGTTTCAGGAAAACCTTCCGGTCTAATACAATCTGCAGATCAGTGCCGCGCAGAACCATTTGCATCGGGGTGCATCCATGCTATTTAGAGACCATTCAAGAATTACGTAAGCATAACTCTTGTAAGTTTGGACACCCCTCCCAAACCCTCCCCACCCCCTCAACTTTGTGAGCAAGATTCAACATTTCTTCGTCGGCCTCTCTTCTGCTTATTTAAGGTCTGTCTAATTTCTTTACGTTACATTGTTGACCGATTCAGTATTTACATTCATAGTGTATTTAAAGTGGAAGTGTATATCTACACCTTAGTCCCGTTTCCTGATACAGAGTGGGGCAAGAGACGTGAAAGTGGGAATCCACAGAAAACTATTCTCAGGACAGCCGACGGTGGGTTTTGAACTCACTCGTCTGCCGAATGCGAAGCTTGGCTCTATAGTCTCAGCACGTTAATACGCGCAGCCACTACGGATGGGAGTTTTAAAGTAGAAGTTTATAGGTATTCAATAATTAAGAGTAAAAACTGAAAAATTTGACAGTTTTATCGGTCTTTGTTTAATTATTGGCAGTAGCGGCGCTAAGAAGCTCGGGTCCCCCCCCCCCAAACCACCACCACCACCACCACGCAATAATATTGAAAATGGGCCCTCGTTTCCTGATAAGAAAAGTGACAAGTTTATTTCGTAGTACAAGGCTGTATATTGTTACTATGAACAGCAACGACGATAATAATAATAACAATAATAATAATAATAATAATAATAATAATAATAATAATACACATTTTTTCAAATTCGAATTAATTAAAGTATGCACTTATATGATACGCGCGCGCGCACGCACACACACACAAAATGCATATTCCAGTTATAGCAACCAAACACGCTGACCATCACAATGTTAAGAAATAATCTCGATCCGAGGACCAAGTATTTTTTTTCTATTCACAACTCAACCGTCCATTGTAGGCCTACTTAGCTACACTGACTGCTGAGAGTTATAAACAGGCTCGAAACTTCAATATTTAGAGTTTAGATAAGGAGGCTGTCCTTGTTATTGCATCTTCGCTGACTACTGGGTTCTCAGAACTGGCTAATTACTTCAAAAGCCTTGTTGATTGTTGTGAGTGGCAGCAAGGGATGGTTATTATTGGAAAAGGTTGGGAAACCCACATTCTTTCAGAAATAGCTACCGTACTTTTATTGACGAACGAAACTCTGCACTACGACGGCCTAAGTTTGGAATAACCCTCTGTAATACAAATGATGTCCGCCTCTGTGGTGTAGTGGTTAGCGTGATTAGCTGCCACCCCCGGAGACCCGGGTTCGATTCCCGGCTCTGCCACGAAATTTGAAAAGTGGTACGAGGGCTGGAACGGGGTCCACTCATCCTCGGGAGGTCAACTGAGTAGAGGTGGGTTCGATTCCCACCTCAGCCATCCTGGAAGTGGTTTTCCGTGGTTTCCCACTTCTCCTCCAGGCGAATGCCGGGATGGTACCTAACTTAAGGCCACGGCCGCTTCCTTCCCTCTTCCTTGCCTATCCCTTCCAATCTTCCCATCCCTCCACAAGGCCCCTGTTCAGCATAGCAGGTGAGGCCGCCTGGGCGAGGTACTGGTCATACTCCCCGGTTGTATCCCCCGACCAAGAGTCTGAAGCTCCAGGACACTGCCTTGGAGGCGGTAGACGTGGGATCCCTCGCTAAGTCCGAGGGAAAAACCGAACCTGGAGGGTAAACAGATGATGATAATGATGAATACAAATGATGCTGTGTTGTGTGCTGTACCATTATCAATATGATAAATCACTCTTCAGCTACTGAATTAAGAAACAGTCATGGGACCTTCACAAACTAAGGGCCACCCGCCCCGCGGAGTCTGCGGCGTCTTTATCGCGGCCACTGGTTATTGGGAATTTTTCGGTTTTTTTCTGTCGCACATAAGCATTGCTATCTCCTCCCACGCTTCAACAAAAATAAGGAATGACTGAACCCTTGAATATTCACGTAATCCTGATCGGCCCCTTGCAATATCTTGAATACATCGATAATATGATATATTTTATTTTACGGCTTGACATCAAAGAACGGCCGTAGCCAGAGGGGTTGAACAAACCGACTTCTGGAAGCAAATGAGTAAAATAAACAATTAATTACAAAATCGTATCTTATTTACTTGAAAGAAAAATCCATTCTGCTTTCCTGTTTAGAAAACGTTCAATGGCAGCACTGTGGAAGGTAGGCGATTCTCCTATTATTCTCAACTTCTTCTCCTCAATGGTCATCATGCCATACTGCTCTAACTTTGTTGCCTTTGTGCTAAACTTTGGAATGATTTGATTCGTTTAAATGAGGAAAGTTACCTTTCGGCAGATACAGATGTGTTTGCCATATAGTCAGAACAAGTAAGGCCAATTTTTATATTTATTATTACTCATTTAATCCGTTTACGCTCTACCACCTCAAGCGCAGTGTCCTGGACGTGAGACACCTGGTCGGGGATACAACTGGGTGGATGACTAGTACCTCACCCAGGCGGCCTCGGCCTTACCTGCCATGCTGAACAGGGGCCTTGTGAGGGATGGGCTGATTGAAAGGGATAAGCAAGGAAGAGGGAAAGGAAGCGGTCGTGGCTTTATGTCAGGTACCATCCGGGCATTTGCCTGGAGGAAAAGTGGGAAACCACGGAAAACCACTTCGAGGATGGCTGAGGTGGGAACCGAAACCCCTCTACTCAGTTGACCTCCTTAGGCTGAGCAGACCCCATTCCAGTCCTTGTATCACATTTCAAATTTCGTAAGGTCTCCATCTATATATATAAAATAGCTTGTCCTGACTGACTGACTGACTGACTGATTCATCATCGCCGAGCCAAAACAAGTGGACATAATGAAATGAAATTTTGGGGATACATTCATATTAATATGTAGGTGCTCGCTAAGAGAGGATTTTTGGATATTCCCTCGCTAAGGGGGTGAAAAGGGGGTGAAATTTTAAAATGAGTGTATCTATATCTCAAAACTTTAAAAGATTTCAAATGTAAAAATTTGTATTTAGAATCTTCTTTAAAAATAAGGAAACACGTATTTTTTGGTTTTCGGAAAATCCCAACAGGAAAGGTAGAAAGGGGTGAAAAAGGGGTTGAATGCATTTAAAGAGGATACTTATATCTCAGAAACGGAAGATATTACAGACCTAAAAATTGGTACTTTTGATCCCTTTAAAAATAAAGAAACACTTTTTTTTTTTTTTTTTTGGAAAATCCACTTAATGGGAGGGTGAAAAGGAGGGTGAATTTTTAAAATGAGTGTATCTATATCTCAAAACTTTGAAAGTTTACAGATGTAAAAATTGGTAATTACAATCTTCAAACGTCCGGCTCCATGGCTAAATGGTTAGCGTGCTGGCCTTTGGTCACAGGGGTCCTGGGTTCGATTCCCGGCAGGGTCGGGAATTTTAACCTCAATTTTTTAATTTCGCTGGCACGGGGGCTGTGTGTATGTGTCGTCTTCATCATCATTTCTCCCTCATCACGACACGCAGGTCGCCTACTGGAGTCAAATCAAAAGCCCTGCATCTGCCTAGCCGAACTTGTCTTCGGACACTCCCGGCACTAAAAGCCATACGCCATTCCGTTACTGACAGAACTCCATTCGAGCTTCGAAATCCCGCCCATGGAGCTCTTGGTGTAGCTCAAGATGGTATGGGTGAAATTTATGTTCATGCAGTATTCCCAGACGGACGGCTGTCAGTCGTGCAGTCGCCCTTGTACTGATGTGTGGATTATTACGAGCTGCCTCCAGAATAGCCTCTTCTGTTTCACCCGATGTATCGGGCCTATCGCGGACTGGTGACTGGTTGGAAATCACGCCTGTTGTGCTTAGGCGTCTTTCAACACGGCGGAATGTCGTTGCAACCGGGTGTCGCCTGTCGGGATACCGTTCCTGTTACAGACGTAGTGCCTCGCATAAAAGAGAAGCATGTCAACGAATTCCTCTGTGGAAAACATGCCAAATGACAGCAGAGATTGCAGTACATTCAGGCCCTAACCATCGGAGTATGGGCAGGGCACAAGATCAATAACAGCGTCATTCTATTGTTTATATGTGGCAAACGTGGGCCTGTGTTTTCTTATTTAAACGTCATACCAAAGCAAAAAAATGTGAACGATGCAGGATTCAAACCGCCGCTGACACATTTCGTCCACTGCTACGCGAACACCTAACCACATCCGATACGCTACACTGGTGAAAACATGCTGATGGTACGACGAGAGGACCGTACATACGCCATCTGGTTCTGTGTTTGAGTCTTTAATTAATGCACTGTTACCTAGTTTTATGCATTGATTCCCCTCTTCGTTACACCCGGTCACGAGGCACGACATATTAACATAGTTACATGGTAAAAGGACGTTGCTACATGATTTCAAGGCGTCATGTTTTGTGAACGGATGATATAACATTTCACTAGGGTTCAGAATCGTGTGCAAAATGTGCTCACTGAACATTAGTACCATACAGTACGCCTGCAGGGGTATAGCACCTCTATAACCATGTGGACGTTAGCTAGGCTGCAGCAAACGATATTGGAAGGGACTGCTGAATCACACTGTATATATGTTGAGGTGTCACTTCAGATATGTTTCATGTAATTAAGTGTACTAATGAATCCCGATATCTTAGCGGATAATGTTAAATATATGCGGCGTTATTCACAAGGTCCATACCGAATAACAGGAATTTATCCCGACTTCATAATGAGACTTGAAATACCGGACGCTAATTTCGAGTGAACGACATTCTTACAGTCAGATCGAGCATGGTACAAAAATCCAATCATGGCATTTCTCAGTTTCGAATTTCCTGGAGTTTCTAGACTCCAGTTCAGATATTCGGTGGGTACGGGGCTGAGACAAGCTACTAACAATCCCTCAAAGCCATAACTTCGTGAGGTGAAACGTTGCGGAATGTACGAGGAATGCTTCAGACTGCTTCCATTGTTTAAAAGGAAATGAAGTATCACAATGTTACTATACTAGGACTTTCTGAAACTCACTGGCAAGGCAGTGGTCTCTTAGACACTATCAATGGCAATACTGTTTACTTTTCTGGTCAGTACGGTACAAGTTGTAATGGAGTAGCCATAATCAGTCCCAACATTCTACATCGTGCCGTAATTGGACATTGGCCTGTTTACGATAGGATTATGGTTGTAAAATTTAATTCAAGGCCTTGTGCACTGAACATCATACAGGGTTATGCACGAACATCTGCAGCACCCGGTGAAGAAAATGACGGATTTTATGGCCTTTTAGGAAAAGCCTTAAGCAGTGCCCGGAATAAGAAATTACAGAACGATTATTTCGGGAGACTTTAATGCTAAAATTGGAGAGAAAGACTGGGATGGTTATATCACTTGTACTGGACGTTTTGGTATTTTAGTAGAAACTGAGAGAGGAGAAAGGCTGTTACAGTTCTGTTTAGGTAATGACATGACTGTGGCAAATATATTATTTCAACTTCTTTATAGACCTCGTTATACATGGATACCAAATAGATTTCTCTTGGTAAAATGTCGCTGGAAATCGTTGATAATGAATGCCTAAACATACCCAGGAGCAGACTGAGGCACTGATCATGTGTTTCTGGTCATGGATTTTCATCTAAAGCTTCAGGTGACAGCCAGGAAAGGAATGAGATTTCACATGGAAGGCGAATCTAAAAAATTTCGAAGACTAGCTTGGATGGAACTAAACCTTGCACGGACATCTGAAGATCAGTCAGTCACCGGGTGAGTTAGCCGTGCGGTTAGGGGTGCGCGGCTGTGAGCTTGCATCCGGGAGATAGTGGGTTCGAGCCTCACTGTCGGCAGCCCTGAAGATTGTTCTCCGTGGTTTACCATTTTTACACTAGGCAAATGCTGTGACTGTACCTTATTAAGGCCACGGCTGCTTCTTTCCAACTCCTAATCCCTTCCTATCCCATCGCCGCCATAAGACTTATCTGTGTCGGTGCGACGTAAGACAAGTTGTAAAAAAAGAGATCAGTCAGCAAATAAGACATGGAATGAACTAAAATCTGTAATTACCAGCACAAATTTGATGCAAATAGAAGAAAACCTTAACTAAGCACCAGGAGCCTCTCTCTAATCGAAGTGAGGAAACTACTGAAAAGGGAAGGTCATGGAAATGCCACACAGATTGAGAGAGATCAGTTTCTGAACCATGAAATACAGAAGAGTTTGAGAGACGATAAAATAAAACAGATATACGGAGTATGTGATGAAACTGAGAACTACAGCCAAAAGAACCATACTCGAGATCTATTTAAGTATTTGAAGATCATAACACGCGACTTCAAACCTAGCTCATGGGCAAAACTCGGAGATGATGGCACTCTTATTCGTGAGAATGCAGGCAGCATTGAGAGATGACGGCAGTACTGTAAACATCTGTACACTGACAGACATGACCCAAATGATGATCACATAAAATATGACTTCAAAGAATATGAACCATCAATACTGCGAAGTGAGGTAGAGAATGCCATCAAACATCGTAAAGATCACAAGGAAACTGGGTATGATGACATATCAGCAAAGATGATAAAAGAGATAGGGCACGATGGCGTAGATCTGCTCCATTTCATCTGCAACAGAGTCTGGGATACTGACGAATGGCCTCAAGACTGGTCCACTTCAGTGGTTGTTCCACTTCATAAGAAAGGATCTGTGAGGGACTGCAATAATTATAGGACTATAGCGTTGATTTAACATGACAATAAAGTTCTTCTCCATTATCATAGGTCAGCACCTAAAGCCATTCATACAGCAACAGATCCCACAAGAACAAGCTGGATTTGTTCAATGCAAAAGGACTCGGGAGCAGGTCCTGAATATGAGATAACTCATCGATAAAGCCCGATAAGTCAATATTCCAATGCTGATATACAGTACTTCTCGGACTACAGGAAGGCTTTCGACTGCGTGATATGGAAATAGCTGTGGAAGATTCCCTCATTAATGGGCATTCCATGTCATCTTATTCAACTAATTGAGGGGTTGTACAACAACAATACAGCAAGAGTCAGCGTTAACGGTGAGATATTTCAGGCGTTTCGTATATGTAAAGGGCTCAGGCAAGGCTGTATATTGACTACCCAGCTATTCAGCATCTTAGAGAGTACATTATGAGAGATGCACTAGATGGATGGGATGGTGGAATCTCCGCTGCTGGAAGGAAGATAAATAATAATCTTCGTTTTGCCGACGATACTAATCTATTCCCCATCAGTGAGGAAGAGCTTGCCATCCTGTTGGAACGTGTTAAGGTAAAAATTCAGACTCTTGGTTTGGAGATAAACTTGAACAAGACAAACCTAATTGTGTATGCCCATGGCAAATACCTTCAGTACACTGGTCTCTTGATTGATCTTCAAGTTGTGCATGAATACATTTACCTAGGCTCAGTTCTAAGTGATGAGGGTGCCTGTGGACAGAAAAATAAAATAAGAATATCTCTCGGATGCTGTGCGATGGAAAAGTTGAAAATCATCTGGCGTGACGGAGGAATATCTAGAAACACCAAAATGCTCTTTGTGCGGACTCTCGTGTTTTCCATATCCTTGTACGGTTGTGAAACCTGAACTATAAAAGCTAAAAAACATCAGCGTATTGACGCCTTTGAAATGTGGTGCTGGCGCGGAATGCTAAGAATATCATGGACTCAGAGGAGAACAAATGTATCAATCAGGATTGAGAAGACCTCTTTCTTTACTATGCTACCAGAAGATATTGCAGTTTTTCGGCCACATCACAAGACGAAAGGGGGACAACTTAGAGAAGGCGATAGTACAGGGAATAGTCAATGGTAAAACGCCAAGAGGAAGAGCACCAAGCGGATGCGTTGATCATGTGAAGGTAGTCACCCAGATGCCTTTAAGAAAGATCATACGAGAGGCAGAAAATCGAGAACAATGGAAGCAGCAGGTTAGATCTAGAACAAATTGACATAACATGCACGAGGTCATGAAGCTCAACCTTGAGCGAAACGATTAGAAAAAGAGAGAGACACCCCTTTGTAGTATTGTGATTTATCGTGTTTTGTTTAAAGTTTTGTTTTAATTAATAAATTAAATTAAATTTTACCTCTAAACAATGCTCATTCAAATAGGTTAGCTATGGACCCTCTGCATGCTTCTTTTGACTTAAAGTTTGTTTTGATATTTCGTCGAGGACCTCAAGGGTTAACCAGGGATATTAAAGTCAGGGAAGGGTGCAAAAGAAACTCAAGTTTCACAACTTCACTTCTAACAAATATGGGAAACGAATCGAAGAAACATCTGATGGCTCCAGTTCACAAAACACAGATTCTATAGTTCAAACGTTTGTGTTAATCCTAAGATCTACCGGTATTATTATATTGTCTGAGTAGTATGAATAATTCTAACTATTATTTCTTGAGTTGGGAAGGTGCATCGATACTTAAAATATCGTGCTATTCTAGCATTTCCACAAAGTAGACGCGAGTTTAAACAATCGACTCTGAAGGTGCGTGTTTAGGACTCACAAAGCATGTTATACTGTATCAGAAGAATCAGTAGGCCTACATGAATTTTCGATATCCTCGCGGTCGGAGTGTAAGATTGTCGAACCTAGGTACCAGCAGTCGTTCTTTCGTTACGTTAACGGTGGCAGTCTATAGTTTTCCTTATCTCCCGAACTCCTACATTTACTCCCAGCAAATGGTCAGTATGAGCCGAATATTTCAAGGTATTATACCAAATGGTATAGACACAAACCCCACTTGATACATAATAACAGACTTCATTAACGCATAAAAGTACACAGTACCACCGACTACGATAACTCTAGTCTCACAAATGAAAGAACAACTGCAAATGGCGTCTCGGTGCCTTGTTAATCCCTGCAGGGTGTGACTCTTCTAAGAAATTAACACGTCATCATGAAGGGAAAGTCATTCATCGAAGTTTTCTCAAATGACAACGGCGGAATTATTTTATCTTCTTATCTTCTATCTTTGAGACTCGTGATTCGCAGTGAATAAAACACACAAGAAGCGGATATGAGCATTGCCGCTACAAAGTTCTAAATTATGTGTTGAAAGACAATGTCTTTCTTCACGTTATTATTCTCTTCGAATGACGTCCTTGAGGCAACATGTTATTCCTTTGTTAGAGGCAAAAGGAACTACACGGAATTTTCTCGGATGATAACCAACTTCACTTCCTGGTTTACGAATATAATTTATATAATCACCAGCCTAAACCAATCAGTTGGAAACAAAGAATGCCTCAAAGATCTGCATTGCAACTCCAGTATGCATTATAGTATGGAATTTGTATCTAAGTTTCCAAACATATTGCCTTATAAATAAAATTCTAGGGGTCCGTTGTCTGTAATTTATTTATTTCACCAAATTTTGATTTATTTATCCGTTTCAGATTAATTCAAGATCGTATAATTAGCGTTTAGCTTTCGTGTCTGTCTGTTTGTTCCACCATCACGGGTAAACGACTGAATAGATATCCACCAAACTTCATATTTCGACTCTACTCACCAAGAAGCAGGTTTTAAAATACATAAGGTAACTTAGGGAGATCCCGACATGAGGGAGAACTCGACACTTTTAAGCTTAGCACCTCTGGTAACCACAGTACTGCACAGGTCAAACTTGCAACTACATTTACTGGAGCTGTATGGTTTTGTGCTCATGGTCACCCTGTTCGCTGAAGATTATCACTATAAATACAAGGCATATGAACAATTGAAGATGAGTAAATAAGTGATATATGATTTAAAAGTAACTTGCTATAATATGATGCGTAGGTTGTGTAACGAAATAGGTAGATATGCGATACTTTTAAGATAATGTTTTAGGTTAGGCGCACTAAGCAAGTTTAGAAGAAGAGGTGATGTCATTTCCAAATCGCCAAACCTTCAGGTTGGTAATTGTTGCGAACTCTTGCCTGCCAATGAAACTCGGGGAGATCTATACACGACAAGCTGGGAGATCTCGACACTGTCGATATCTCCCTGAATCTCTAAACCGGGATACATTTTTGGGGACATGGTTTAATGGTGCGTTAATTCTACAGTTTAGTAGGAGTAATAAATGATGACAATGTAGTGTATTAGGATATGTATAATATTTTTGTAATGCGATATTTTTATAATTATGTTTGTAGTGTTGAATTAAACTCAAATCACGAAGGTTGGAGACTGATGATAAAGTAGAAGTTTCGCATTAATAGTTTTGCATCCAAATGGTTATAGGTGGAGGATGCCACGGAAATATGTGTACAAAAGTCTGCTTGGACGATGGAATGCAGAAAATATGGCTGCTGCTATTAAGGACGTGAAAGAAAATGGAACTACTTTAGCAACAGCTGCGAAGTATTTCAGTATCCCAAGTAATACACTCAGATCCAGAATACTATCTGGTATAACTTACCAATAGAAAACTGGAAAAAGGAGCAACAATTGACAAAGCTATGGAGGACCAGTTAGTCAACCTTTTTCATCTCGATTCTAAAGGGTTTGGGCGAACAGTGACCTACTTACGAGAACTGGCTTTTAGGTTCACTCAGAGGAATGGTGTTAAGAAGCATATTTAAAAACCAAAAGGCAATGGTTTGATATGAGTGGGTTTTTCAAGAGCCTGGTAATATTTTGAATGTCAATGAAACTGGTGTTCAGCTCATATTTAAGAAAGGGAAGATTATTAGTGAAAAGGGAAAGAAAAACGTGTTTCACAGCACCACGGCAGAAAAGGGATCTACGGTAACAGTAATGGTGTGTGGTAATGCTATTGAATATGCTATCCCACCCTTTGTTATAATGAAAGGGGTAAGGCAAAGATACACTCAAAAGGAATGCCTATTGGATCAGTTGTTAAAATGTCCGAATCATTATTCCTTGATCACCTAAACCGTTACAAACCTCAGAGCAGGATTCGGTTCATAATCGACGGACACTCAATGCACTGAAAAGATCCGGATGTGCTTGATAAGGCATAAACTGTATGAATAGGGATGTGTTGATTCCCCTCCCATCCGCCACGATGACTTCGCAGGATTATCGGGAAAATTTAAAGAATAGGAAACGCTAAAATGAAAAGAATCCTTCAAATCGAAGGACAACAAAGAGAACTCGGCGTGCGCAACGGGGAAGCTAGTTTCTCAAGCAGCCTTCTTTGCTCTGAGAATTACTGTGCAGTATGTGACGAAAACCGTAATGAGGCATGGGTCCAATGTAGTGGGGAATGCAGGAAATGGTTCCACGAGATTTGTGTGGAAAATGGAAACGATGAGCAGTTTATATGTACCCATTGTGTACAATAGTTGCGTAACTATTCGGAGATCCTACCTAGTGTCAGGTTCTCCCTAAGTGCAGGAGAAGTGGACATTATTGCATCCTTTATTTATTTGATAGTTTAACAGGTTATGAAATGTTATTTTTTCCATAAATAATAGAAAACATAAACTAACTGTGTACAAAATCACCTGGGAAATAATTGAAATATTTTACAAATAAAGCATGATTAAAATTACAGGTTTTTGCTTAGCGTGTCGAGATATCCCTAAATTACTATATCTTTTAAAAATCACCAAATATACTGAGGATTTTCAGGAAGACAAGAAGAGAGGTTTCTGGGTTTTTATCCATTTGCTCTTACACTATTGGTTATATCTCGGCCAAACTTCACATCTAGAGTCTACTCATCCAGGAGCAGGTTTCGATATGCGTATCATTTAAAAATCACTGAACAGACTGGGAGTTTATAGGACGACTAGAAGTGTTTTCTTCAATTTTCTCCTACACTATTGATTATATATAAAATCTGTAGACTATATTTGAAACGCCCCTTCATTTTAAATAATGTATGTTTCATTACTCTAATTTATTTCAAGATGACCTGATAAATGCACACACACATACTCAAACACAAACAATTCTAACCAGTTATTAATGGCCACACTTACTAATTACCAGTCTATTTACAAATCTCTCTACCTTATGGCGCAGCAAGGGTCCAGCCCGTTCCTTTACCTGGGACACTAATCCTTACTTTCACTTTCCCCAAAGTCCAGTCACCTCCTACAGCCACTGTGCGCAGATAGCTGAATTTGAACACAGTGCCCGACTGTTCGTCGGTTCGACTTCAATGATAGTCAAGTACTTCGCACAGTCCCATGCAGTGAACAACTGAACAGCTCAGCAGTATTCAACAGCAGGAGGATACTCACAACGGCGAAAATTAACACAGGTCCATTTATCCTCGCACTCACGATAGCGCGTTTCCTCGCTGGCTCACGGCGATTCTCAGTCCACAGAATACACGAACACACAGTACAGCCTACCGTTCTGTCACCTCCAGATACACACTCATGGTCTCTCCGACACTACAACAACAGCTCCTGGTTCACACCTCGGTGGGACACTGGCCACAGCCAACACTTCTGTCGCCTTCAGCCCAGCCACCGAACCCCAGCTCACTGAGTGTCACACTGACTTCCTGACAGAGTCCAACTCTGACTGACTGTCCGCTGCTAGCATCTCTTTTTATAGTCACGTGATTTCATCCAGAAATTTCACGATGTCACTACAGGCAGAACATTCCCGTTGAATCTCCAAGGAACTCGCAGCTGTGAATATTGAAGCTTCTTGGGGAAGTGAGAACATTTTGCTAGTGTTGAGTGCAGGGCAGTAGTACGCATATCCAACTCCTTCATTGGTCTTAGACCCATCTGTGTATATTTGAGTATAACTGCCCCAATATGCATCGATAAAATTTGTTACTTTTTCGTTGATATTGGTATTGCAGATTATATAATCTGGAAGATGAAATGTGGATGGTTGAAATACTGAAAGTTCATACCTCTGTCGAAATACTGGAAGCGCTGTATCTTGAAGAGTAAGAGGTATGATGTGCTGCAATTTCTTGATACTTTTGACCAATAGAGGTGTCCGAAATACTTGCCGTTAAATCAGCCATCACGTACGGCGTCCAGCACTTCAGCCGTATATTAATTCCACGGACTCCAAGAGTGCACTTCAAAAACTAGAACAACAAGGCAGGAACACGCGTTCGAATAAATACATCATGGACATCCTAAGTTGCATATACCAAGCTAAGGAAAACGGAATAGAAGTTCATCTTATGTGGATCAAAGGTCACACTGGAATTATACACAATGATACCGTAGACCAACTGGCAAAGCAGAGCATTACAGAAGGCCAGTTCCAAGCACTACGCCTACTATACAAGGACTTCCAAAGCCACATCAAGAAACAGGCTTACAAAGAATGGTCAAATTACTGGGCAACAACTCAACGCATCAAAGGCAAGCATTACGCCGCTATCCAGAGACACATCCCACAGAAACCATGGTTCAGTCTACTATCTCTCACTCGCCGCCATATGACATCAATTATCAGAATGCGACTTGGACATGCATCTTACCCCAGTCATCTGTTCAGACTCAAAGTCATAGACTCCTCAAATTGTCCCTCTGACCCCACTCAAGAAGCAGACCTCAACCATACAATTTTAGGATGCACTAGATACAAACCACAAGTGACCAATTTATATCAAACGCTTATACAACTGCAAGTTCCCCTTCCCACCTCCGTTTCGTCGTTGTTCAGCAGCTATGACATCCGTATATATCAAGCAATAGCCAAATTTTTAAGTGAAGCCAATTTAACACTGTGATACGTTTGTTCTGTAGTCTGTAGTTAAACTGTTCTCATCCAACCAAAGTTCCCGTACCGTGGCTTTCCATCACCAATTAGTCACAATGACATGAACGGTCCCATGTTGTAAAGACTTGTTGTTGACTTTCCTGTTTTCTAAATGTACAGAGCTGGCAGCATGGTCTTACGGACCAAATGCCAAAATGTAAATTAAAAAAAATGAAAAGGAACTCGCAGGTAAGCCGGTCACCGAGAACAATTCACGGAAAGGCCGATCCCACCCCACAGGCCGGATGGGAAATACCAGATCGTTTGAGTCACCAGCCCCTTCCTGGAAGTAAGGGAAGGGAACTACCACGGGGCTGGCACGTAACAATAACTTTTGTTATGTACATTACTTCGCCTACTCTTCAAATGACGGAGAAAATTACTATTTTCTATGGGCTTCATGCTCTACAGCCAGTGATGGACACTCTTGCAGACGTACAGTTACTTGAAGGATCCATAACAGAAGAAAATCAGAGGATGAATCATATTTCTCTCGGCTTTAAAATTACCCCCACCTATTGTACCGGAACACCGAGGTAACATGAGGTAGAACTTTTCCCTTTTGTGTCTGTCTGTCTGATGATGATGATAATTGTTGTTTAAATGGGCCTAACAGCTAGGTCATCGGTCCTGTCTGTCTGTCTGTCTGTCTGTCTGTCTGTCTGTCTGTCTGTCTGTCTGTCTGTCTGTCTGTCTGTCTGTCTGTCTGTCTGTCTGTCTGTCTGTCTGTCTGTCTGTCTGTCTGTCTGTCTGTCTATTCCTAAAAGTGTAAAACTGCTGGACTTTTATTTCAACAAAACTCCGTATTTGGATTCTGCTCACTCAGGATTGAGTTATGAGGTGCATATACTAATGGCAGTTGTACAGAAGTGTGTACGAGTGAAGCTCCGTAAATTGGACAAAGTAAGGCGACACCAAAAGGGACATTGCCATAAATGTAGTAAATTTGTATAAACTGAGAAAAGTATGGCCAGTATAAAGTGTAATTTCTGGAAAGTAACGTCGGTAACGGCTCTACGGACATTTATCAAGAACTACATGGAGACCTAACTTCTAACATGGCCTCATGCAATATCTGTGAAGACTCGATCTCAGGAGGTCAGAAGGTGACTTGTAGTAAGTGTGGAACTGTGTACCATGGAAAGTGTGTAAAACTTAATAAAAGTGAGAGTGATGCAATTGTGAAAAATAAAAGTATAACATGGATTTGTGAGGACTGTAACAAAGACGAAACGAAAACAGGAGAGGGTGATACATCTTCTGAAGTTAATATGGAGGACATCTATAAGCAACTGAAAGAAATAACAAGTGAGCAAAAAAAACAAGAGTACACTCTGGAGGTTTGTCACTGCAAACTAGATGACACACAAAGTGCGGTGAATGACCAGAAGACCTTCTACAGGTAATTGACATTCTCAACTCTAAAAACAACAAAGTGCTATTACTACTACTAAACGTTTTCATTCCTCCCCTGAAGAAACTTCGCATGTTGAGAGGATACGTGATATTTCAGTGATTATAAAATAAAGTCAAATTTACCAAGAATTCGGCAGTACGAGTCCACTTATTAGGATGGCGCTACCCCCCCCCCCTCCCCACCCCCGGCCAGGATGCATGCATTGGTTCGGTTGTGAAGGGTGTCAAAGCCTTTGTACCCTCTCCTTAGGTAAGTTGCACACAACTGTTGTGGGGGGTGGTTATAGCCGTTGACAAGTGTCCATAGTGCATTTCTAAGATATCTGTATTTCTGTATCTCTAAAACTAGTGCAAAATATGTGGCATATAGTGACTTAATAACAAATTTTGGGATAGAGAAGTTGCATACTAGGAGAACATTAACGAGTGTATAATACCCCCAGAGAATTTTCAAAGGTAAAAGAGATAACTGAAAGTTACTCCTCCAAATAAACCCGTCTGCACCGTATGGAAGTAATAGAAATAATTTAACTTTCTTTATTAAAAAGTCAAACACAAATCACCATATGAATTCACCATTAAACAGAATATGTCAGTCAATTAATAAAATGCCAAACGTGGACACATTTCACGAGGAGAGTGTCTTGTTAAGGTCAGTCAGAGGAGAACTCACACAGAGAAAAGATATGAATTAAATAGAGTATCATACGTGTGTACCGTGAATATTTTAGTCCTTAATTAATTTAGATAAACTATGTATAATTTAGGAGAAATTAAAATAATAAGTTGAAACATACACTTACCACTGTGCATAAGTATAGTATTAGGTTCATATTTTAATTTTTATTGTAGATTTTTATTACATTAGTAATAATGAATGAAAATGTTCTGTACGTGGGCAGAAATGCCTGTTGAACAGTAAATCAAATAAATAAATAAATAAATAAATAAATAAATAAATAAATAAATAAATAAATAAATAAATAAATAAATAAATAAATAAATAAATAATATAAATAAATAAATAAATAAATAAATAAATATGATATGGTATGCGCATGCTATTTATAGGAAGATTATTCTCAAATATGTTCGTTAACATTAGGTCTGTCCAGAGAATGTATACAACAAACGTTTAAGAATATGGCATTTCCGTTCCTTTATGTCATGTACGTATTTATCGTATGACGTATAATAACGCAGATGATTACGAAAATTTGGATCTAGTCTAAGTCCCGGGGGGTTAAATAATGTATTTCGCTTAAAGTTTGAGAACGGGAGAAACCTAAAAAGCCATTTTACTCTTTTCTATAGGACAGATAGAGTGCCACGCCGGTGGTCAGAGATACAATATGCATCCTGAGAACCATGGAGAATATCGCACAACTTCGGACCAGGAACTGTACCGTTTAATAAAGTCGGAAATCGTCATCATTCTCCCCCGACATTGTTCAGCTTCATCATATTTCACGTTACTGCTACGCGATTTCGTAGGAAAATATCATTTTACCATGTCGCATTAAACGTGTGAATAGCGCCATGTTACTTCGCATACATTCCTGAAAGTAACATGTAATCTACTGCAAATTCCCCTGCGAAGAACGGGTACAACGGGTACAAATAAATTCAGTACCGCATATAAAGTACCATTCAAGTGATCCACAAGAATGTGATTGATTGATTGATTGATTGATTGATTGATTGATTGATTGATTGATTGATTGATTGATTGATTGATTGATTGATTGATTGATTGATTGATTGATTGATTGATTGATTGATTGATTGATTGATTGATTGATTGATTGATTGATTGATTGATTGATTGATTGATTGATTGATTGATTGATTGATTGATTGATTGATTGATTGATTGATTGATTGATTGATTCACTCATTCATTCATTCATTCATTCAATCATTCAGCCAGTCATCATTTATTTATTTATTTATTTATTTATTTATTTATTTATTTATTTATTTATTTATTTATTTATTTATTTATTTATTTATTTATTTCATGCTTTACAGGGGCAGATGTGGAATTGAAGACTTGAAGTAAGAAAATACCAGACTATGAGAGAACAATGCTTTATAGATATTTCTCTAAAATAAGCTAATTTATTTATAAGTGACGAATATATTTCATTAATTAGCCACCTCATTTCTCACTTTCATTATCTGTAGTGATGCTGTATGTTTAATTTTCTTTCAACGTTCATCTGTCTTAAGGGAAGTCCAGTGTCCGAATATTGCTCAGAAAACGTTTTCTTCCACAAGACAGCAAATCTCTTGAAACGTATCTCTCATACTTAATCACTCTCCAATGCCAACTGAATGTTCTAGACACGAACTCGTAACCCTCATCCTGGAAGGCAACTACCCAACCAACTATGCCATCTAGTAAATCCCACTTTAGCAAAAGGAGAAAAGAAAAAAGAAATCTTACCTGCTAAAATATAGTGAATACGTATTCATATTTTTGTATTTAATTGAATATTTAACATTATTTCTTGCTACTAAACTGTATTGACGTAGACACAGCTGAAGTTTGGGCGGAAGGAAAACTGCACGATTCTCCTCCCTCGGAAATTGCGGTTGGCAGTATCAAAAAATGTGGACTTCTATCATACAGGTTTGGTCGAAATTAGATCATTCATTCAAGTACTAGATAAATCAGAGTTTTAAATATTGATTATGAACGTAATAACTGTATGCAACACTACCAACACTCAAACATCACAGTATTCATTGAAAATCGGAGAGTACAGTAGTTCTAAAATCATTCAGTGAGGAACGCGATTTTTTTTTACAATTTGTTTTACGTCGCACCGACACAGATAGGGCTTATGGCGACGATGGGATAGGAAAGGTCTAGGAGTGGGAAGGAAGCGGCCGTGGCCGTAATTGAGGTACAGCCCCAGCGTTTGCCTGGTGTGAAAATGGGAAACCACCGAAAACCATATTCAGGGCTGCCGACAGTGGGGTTCGAACTCGCTATCTCCCGAATACTGGATATTGGCCACACTTAATCGACTGCAGCTATCGAGCTCGGTACACCGTTATTTCGAAGAAACAATGATATTTCCCTTACGTATAATTTAGAGTTGGTTACACTGGAATAGTGGTAAGTGGTATAATAGTTCGCTCTAATGTGTCCTTATGCCGTATAAACATTTAAATGAAACTGAAGAACTTAGTTCCATATTACATAGCGCACACAATGGCAAAATTCGCGCACTAAATGCATGGAGTTTCTAGAAACTCTTCAAGATGAAACAACACCAGATAAACTGAGTGAAGCAACCCCACTGCTGTAAGCAGGGGAAAAATGAAGAAAGACCCATAAATTGAATCTGAGGCTATCCATACAGTAAGATGACATACTAACCATTACAGCAAGATGGTATGTTCATCAGAACAGAGAAATTACCAACTAAGAGCAAAGACGTCCCGGATTGAAATACTGACTGAAGTGTGTAACAAGAGAGTCACGTTCTTAAGGGAAAGAAGTTTGAGCATCCTAAGATCCATTCCTGGACTATACCGGTAATATTGATATTCGGCTGTGCCCTGAAGTAAATACACAGTTTCTCACTCTTCGAATGTTTAGGACCTAAAAACTCGAAAAATATGCAGCAAATACTCCCTTAGAAATACAGAAATATGATCCGAAAAGGCACAATATGTCTTAATAATTATATTTGCGTACTTTATATAAAATCAACTATTAATAATGTACTGATATGTAATTTTGGTTAACAATTTATTAATTCTACATACAAACCTATATTTTTTTCAGCCTGCACTGATTTCTTGAATACTGGTGAACATGTTTACCTCAATTCTTATGGTAGAATTTTGCAACAAATTCGCGGAAAGTAGTATATTATTCAACGTTTCTCACGGTGAAACCTGCGGCACAATTCACATTTCATGTAAAAAGAGAAAGAAACAGCCATAAGTTTAAAAGAGTACGTCCCAATTTTTTAAAGAGCAGTAATTTTGAAAGTTTTTGACTGGAACGTGGCACTCACTGGAAATGTAACATGAACTTTTAGTGCAACAGGAAAGAGGACAACAGAAGCTTTTGAAATCTGGTGTTACAGGAGAATGATTGGATGAATATAAGGTGGGTCAATTGCGCAACAAACGAAGAGGTACTGTATTATGACGAGTGGGGGAGGAGAGATGTTTCTGGCGAATGCTAATAGAAAGAAGAGATAGGATGGTAGGGAATAGCAAGCTTAGATGTGGAAGAGATGGTTGATGATAAAAACGGTAGAGGAAGTTTAAGTTAGAATATTTTAAACAGATTGCCTCGTTTGTAGGGTGTGGTAACTATGTAGATGTGAAACGATTAGCTCAGGACTGGGGCATAGACGCTAAGGATAGCGGGGGCATTGGAGGACTGCATCAAACCAGTCTAAGGACTCAAGACTTGAAAGAACATCATCAGATTGTATCAAATCACATTCTAAAATATTTAGAAATGTATAAATATGTATGTTTAAATTCTGTTTACATATTACAATATTTGAAACTTCTTAGTACTACCGAGTTTGTGTGCTTGAACGAAACATGTTATATTTTATATTTATTTTTCAAGCAGTTTCGACATTTATTTATTCATACAGTAAATTAGTTTCGACAGACCGAAGAACCTAACAGTTACAAATTAACTGAGTCGAAACTGAAAAGAAATTGCAATTGCAATTACCTATTTTGTGGATTCATAACACAGTAACACTCACTTACAAAATTTATGAAACCAACAAAAACAACAACGGCATACAATATAAACATGGAAATTCTCAAAAGAAAACAACAATGATCGAATATGGTTATAATAGCCCAGACTGACCTGGAAAAAAATGTAACCAGGATGTTTGTGCTGTAATAAATACCACTAAAGAAGAACGAAAGCCGATATTTGGTTAGGGTTCCATGTGGTTGTGCTTCTTACCTCTAAACTAGGGATTAGGAGCAATATGTATAACTATTAAATCCTAGCTAGATCTACACTTCGAACCTACACAACGTTATACCTATGATGTAAAACACAAAACACCTTCCCAAACTACTACCGGTATCTTAACTAACATTGAAAAGATGACATTCACTAGCTTAACCTATCACACTAAAGAATAAACTGTACACAGATCATGAAATCAAACTCAGTATCCTCTACTAAATATCAATAATCCAAAATATGAACATATAATAAAGTAATACCAGTCTATTGATGTTCCTAAATTGAAAACTATTCCACTTTCTTTACAGGTAATTGTTCACCAAAACCTCGAAAATCTATTTAACAAGTATTATCATGCCCAACTTGTCCTATTTTGCAAGTATAAAGGTTTTCATGCCTTAATTGTTGTTCTACTGATCCTCCAACCATCAGATATCCTCTCTTTAAAGTAAATTTCACTTTTAGATGATCCTTCTCCAACGCTTTGTAAAAATCTTCCTTGCACTCAAAAGAATATTTTTTTTCAACAGAGGCTCATGTTAACTTGAGATCTCACAACATTTCCTATTCCAACATTAGTAGGTTACTAAACATTCATGATAATTCTACGATAGGTTTACTTCCAATAATATGCGAATACATTTCTTTCCAACAACTGCTCTGAGTGGCTCACACGCTCAAAGCGCTGGCTTGGCAGGTTTGATCCTGGCTCAGTTCGATGGTATTTGAAGGTGTTGAAATACGTCAACCTCGTGTCCGTAGATTTACTGGCACGTAAACGACCTCCCGCGGAACAAAATTTCGGCACCTCGACATCTCCAAAAATCGTAAAATTAGTTAGTGGGACGCAAAACCAATATCATCATTATTATTATTATTATTATTATTATTATTATTATTATTATTATTATTATTATTATTATTATTATTATTCTTTCATAACAAATCTGATTTGGGGAGTAATTTTCAAACGAACACTGGACCTTATTCACGCGATTTCTCTTCCCTCAACAAAATACCAGAGCCATCCTATACTTAATAGCCTGAAATATATATCAAAACACAGGGAAATGTCAAGTCCCCTTCAATTCCTAATATAATATTGTCTAAGCTATACTGCAACTGGATCAATCACATAACATATTGATTCACTGCAACTCTCTTGGCCATAAACATATTGTACACAGCAACTAACTTAACCAAAAGCACATTGCCTTACTGCAATTCAGTTCTGACAAAGTGAACTATAATTATAGGGTAATTCCGGGAGAGTTGCCGCACTTTTTATGTCTTTTGTTATATCTCGGTATATTTACTTTAAAAATTGTTGCAAATTCATCGAGCATAATTTGGAAACATGTACATTTGATCAGGGATGAAAAAAATATTGGCAATTGAAAGTAAATGGGAGAAAGGAGTGAACAAAGGAATTGTTGCATCTGCGGCGTCTCTCCCTGGATCCCGGTATAGATGCCGACTTTGCTCAGGAGAGATGCCGCGAGTAAAATAATTAATGACAAAATCAAATTTAAGCCAATTTCTTCAACTTTAATATAACCGAACACTAGAACGTACTACAAGACAATTATATCCACGTAATATAATCATTCAATGGAAAAAATCCATCTGATAATTTACAACATTAAAATCATATTTTAATTTCGATTTACTATAAATGTGCATGTGCAATGGATTCTTCACTGTGTTATATAAAACCCCACGGCACTTAACACCCTTGAAATGGCTCTGGCCTGCACAGCGACCGCTGCTCAGCCCGAAGGCCAACTATCAGGGAGAGACGCCGCACCCTCCTGTTTTCATACCTCAAGGCTATCATGGCCCAAAATTAGCTTACTCTCAACTACAGTTATGTTTCTGACGTCTACTGTACTAAAAACGTCTGATTTAAGCATTTGAAGCCAACTTAATATACAATAAATTAACACACGCAAAAACTTTGTCAGGAGGAAACATGTACTCGCCTCATGATATCGGCTATAATTGGCGTAATATACGAGCAAATTTCGTCACACTCGCAGACAGTAGTTCTTCCTTAGAAACTGAAAAACCACACATATTGCCATCTAGCTGTAACGATGGGAACCTTTAGCTACAGTGTATGCGGCATCTCTACCGGGGCGGCATCTGTCCCGGATTTACCTTATTATTCCAAATTCTCACAGTAGTCAGATATAAACATGCTTCACTCAGCAGAAATGGCATCTTGTCTCAAGTAACTTTTAGGCCTATCCTGGAATAACTCACAAGCTGAGTGGAATATAACTTCTAATACAGGTGCTTCATTTAAGGTCACTGTAGCTCACAATAACACGCAGTATCACAATATCTGTTCTGACATCATTAGGAAACTGTTTAACTAGTCTTTTACAAATGTGATGGATATTATTATTATTATTATTATTATTATTATTATTATTATTATTATTATTATTATTATTATTATTATTATTATTATTATTATTATTATTATTATTATGTGGTTAATTGGCTGAATGATCATGATCAACATGCTGCCCTTCAGTTCAGACCGAGCTAGGGATTCTAAATGTGTGTAGTTAATACCTCTGTTTCGGGGACTGGGTGTACAGTGTGTGATTGTCCCAATACACCGCTTAATCTACAGTACATACAATGTGAATTATCTTGTTTCAGTGTCATTATTACGCTTAAAACACATCACCCTACAAACCATCACAAAAGCAAGCAATATTGAGTACATCCCCCACCCCCACATAGGGTTGGCGTCAGAAAGGCCGTAAACTGGAAATGGAAAAAAGGCCCGGAATGTATTATGTTAGACTCCACGGCTAATTGGTTAGCATGCTGACCTTTTGTCTAGGAGTAATGTAATATCCTATGTAGGGCCCTACTTCACAGACGCGCAGGTCGCTCAAGGACGTCAATTCGAAAGATCTGCAGCAGACCTCCCCGTTACCATTACAGTATGTACGGTATTATAGTAGTAGTATACAAGCCTAATATTTAAGGAATATGAACAGTTTCCACCACGGTTCTGTATTGTTTTTATTATTACTACAATTCGGGAGATAGTAGGTTAGAACCCCACTGTCGGCAGCCCTGAAGATGGTTTTCCGTGATTTCCCATTTTCACACCAGACAAATGCTGGGGCTGTACCTTAATGAAGGCCACGGCCGCTTCCTTCCCAGTCCTAGTCCTTTCCGGTCCCATCGTCGCCATAAGACATATCTGTGTCAGTGCGCGTAAAGCCAATAGCAAAAAAAGAATACAATCGTTATTACATTCTTGCTTACTTCATTATGGACAATTTCAGTACATTATTTGATTACATCAATTCCAAGTGATATAAATAATTTCTCCATTGTTTTATATTATTTTGTTCACGGTTTTCTGTTTCATTATTTTCATTCCCTGTAAATACTGTATTTAATGGCATTTTAATCTCATTTCTTCTTTTGATGTTTACTTTCTGCTTTACGTCGCACCGACACAAATACGTCTTATGGCGACGATGGGAGAGGAAAGGGCTGGGGGTGGGAAAGAAAAGACCGTGGCTTTAATTAAGGTACAGATCCAGCATTTGCCTGGGGTGACAATTGAAAAATACAAAAGACCACCTTCAGGACTGCCGACAGTGGGGTTCAAACCCACTGTCTCCCGATTACAAGGTGATAGTTACCTAACTCAAACCACACAGGCACTTCCTCGGTTGATTTCTTCTGTAATGACTGGAAATGTGTTTGATTTTCCTTTTTATGCAATATATAATTAAATATATCTTGTATTTTTAATGCTCCAGACTAGTCAGCTGCTTCCAGGGGTGCTCAGTTCGAAATAGGATAAAAAATGCCCTAAAAATACATACACCCTGGATTTTGATGGGGAACATATAACTAATATGGACACGGTGAGGTCAACTAAAAGCTATAAATAAAGTAAGGCGAAGCATGACGTCAGTTTTGGAGGAAAATCTGTTTATTAAAATAAGCAAGAAAAAATGAAAAAAATAGCAAAAGTGACGTGTTTATATTGTACAGTTAGATTAGTTTTTGTCTCCCCTTTGCGCATTAAATCACATCTTTTCTTAAGGTTAGGGACCCCTACTGCAATATCAAGTGTGTAGGAAAGGGGAACTTACTCATCTACAGTTCAAAGTGTTAACGAAATTTAAAGCCAGGAGCGTGGTGCGAGCACGCAAGCCCAAGGTGTAAAATTAATGAAATGTCAAGATTTGATTTGATATGTTAAGTATGTGTGTCGGCATACATTGTATATCAAGCTGAAAGAAAAATTCTGAGTCATGTAAAAATTTGGACCATTTGATACTTTTTGCACTTTTGAGTGCTCTCCTCTTGAATAAAATTGTGTAATGTATCCTTTTGTTTCTTGCAAGTGGTTTTGACGTCACACTAATATATCGAAGGTTTTGGGTGACGCAGAGATAATAAAGGGCTAGGATTTGGAAAGTATCAGCCGTGGATGTAATTAATGTACAGCCTTTGCCCGGTGGAAAACCACGGAAAACCCTCTTGAGGCCTGCCGGCGGTGAAATTCGAACCCACAACCTCCTCAATGCTACCTCAGAGCTACGCAACCCTAATCGCACGACCAACTAGCTCTGTGTTTAATGTCCTTATTGCTGCATCTTGTGTCATTGTTCCGTCAGCACCTCCACTTGTTTTGGCCCCTTAAAATATGGCAGACATGGCGTTCAAGTTGTTTCAAATATGGTTCCGCAACAGCCACTCTATAGACTTCTTTCCAGATCGTTGGTCCAACTTCTCAAGCTAAACGTATCAAAATACCCAGCCCAAGAACAGATATTTTTTTAATATAATGTATTAACAAGCATTCGAAGTACATTAAGGGAAACATCCAATTCGTAATTCATAAATCGAAGCTTGAATTGGGACTTCTGGAACGATATTCAAACAAGTCATTGTAAACATCAATATTGGCATCCTACTCACACTCTAAATAAGAGCAAACGAGGTTTCCGGTACTGTAAGGTTGTACTCTAGTCAGAACATCTTGGATTGTGGGCGTTGTTCGAGTCCGTTTCGCTGGTTAAGCTTCCAATTACAGTGAGTCAGCGCTCATTACATATCCTCCAAAATATCCATACAATAAGCTATCAATTGAGGCACCTCCCTTGTTTTATATATACCTTCGAAACGACATATCAACGTCAGCTTTCGCGGGAGACTCCTTATAAACGAGGGAGTGTAACACCAACGAGGAGACTACAAAAATGTCGTCTGGCGGTGGCGTTCCCTCAGAGAGCGAGAAGCACGAGGTTGCACGCGAAGAGTCTTCCCCATCTCCAGAAGTGACGCTCCGCAGGAAGACAACGTCGCTGAAGTCTGCGCCGGGAGGCAGTTTCGGCAGCAAGAATAGTCTCCGTCTGACCCAACAGGACTCCATGTGGGGCGACCAGCTGCTGAAATCCGGCGCGGCGGCGGACAGCGAACAAGATGGGTCCGACTCAGAACTGTCCGACTCAGAGCATTTTCTGGCCAAGGGGGCATTTCTATTAACCCCCAGCCATGAGCTTAGTATCGAAAAAGCCAGCAGCATTTGTGAGAAGATGAACTTCAAAGGATTGTTTTCACTGACGAAAACGGCAACTGGAATTTTGTTTAAGTTCTCCGAGCCCGAGGACTACCAAGCGGTCTTCAAGAAAGGATTTCATAAAGTTACAGGAGCCAGATTTTACAAGAAGGTAAGTGCATGTGCAGTGTCTAAGTGAAGTGTCCAGTGTTCTCGTTAAACGATTCACAATGTGATTAGATACCCGCTGAGAAAAATGAAAAGAGTTTTCAGAGTGTCAGTATATTGATATTTTCAAATGTCGAACAAGATGAGTGAACTGAGATAACTAGGTAATTCATTATTCCGTAGAACATATTTTTGACATTAAATCTACGTAGAAAAAAATCAGTCTTTCGATCACTGAACGCATGGGCTATGCGTGTGCTCTCATGCTGTCACTACCGATTATTAGACAGTACGATGCCCTAGCTGTTGGCTTGAGACCACTTCTCCGCGTTTAAACATTTGGAAATTAACTTCAGAGTGAATAGAAGTATTTCAGTTTAATTTAGCATGTTCATGGAAATGAAATATATTTTATTAAGACAGTGGGACGTTAAAACAATAACATTATTATTTTATTAAGAAATTTAGAAATGAGATCTGCATATGTAGAGTATATACTGAACGGCATAGATTCTTGTTATATTTTAAGTCAACATTATCTACAAATAGACGGTGGTCGTAATGGTTGAAATTACACAATACATATAATCCAAGTAGTGGTCTCGGCTTCCTAAATTTTCCTCCCTCATTGTCTTTTTGATAAATAGATTTGTCGAAAGAAACCTTATATTTGCGATAGTCGAAAAATCTTGAAAAATCTATTAATATTACGCCAGGATATACCAATATATTCGGTCAGGCTGAAAGAACCAACTCGTCAAAATTTTGTTCGGAATTAATTAAGTCCCCAGTAACAGTGTTCTCTAACTCACGTTTTGATATTACGGATGAATGAGTAGCAGAACTCCTAACAGCGATAAATGCAAGGATATAGGCGAATGTGTACTATGACAATTTCCTATGCGCGCCTTTTGTTCACCGTCAAAATGTACTGAGAGTTACATTATTTAAACAATTGGCTTAATAAATGCGATTCAAAGTTTACTCTTATTCTTAAAAGTAACTGCTATGTACAAGTAATTTAGAACAAACATAAATTAACATAAAAGTCCTATCTTTGACGTCTACATTAGAGTATATACTGCAGTGTATACAAGAAATTACAAATGAACTATAAAATGAATTCCAGCTACTGTCATTAACTGAAAGTTATTGCTCATAGGGAGATTGCTCATAGTTAGCTCATAGAAATGTTGTCCTATCTTGGGCAATATATTGGAAAAATCGCCAACGTGTCATGCTCACCGAGATGGTAGAACAACTTGTTAAACACCGTCAGGAGAAAATACTGGAACTTACGACCGCCACAGACTAATTTACAGTACAGTTATAAGAAGAATTGGAGCTTATTTTTTCCATATCAGACAAAGTGCCGTATAACAAGTATGTAAAATTGCACGGCATTTGAAAGGAACATTCTGCATGCGTAGGTTAACGTTAATCTTGCAATTTATATCTACAAATTCACAAGTCTTTTGTGGAATAGTACATAGTGTGTAAACTTATCATACATATAAAGTCCCGTTTGAAGTACCGTAAATACTGGCAGAATGCACGGTGCTGATGTTTTTAATAATTTGCGTATCTTGCAAAGTGATTTTCAAAATTTTGTTTAACGTCGAACCGATACATACCTCGTAGAGATCATGTGGCGATGATGGGAGAGGAAAGGACTATTACTGGGAAGGAAGCGACCATGGACCTCAGATATAGGCCCAGCATTTTTGGCGTGATAATGGGGGACCACGGGAAAACATTTTCAGGGCTGCCAACAGTGGGATTCGAACCCATTATCTCCCGAACGCAAGATCTCAGCTATGTAACCCAAACAGCGTAGTCACTAGCATGGTTCGTGCGAAGTGCAGAAATTTCTTATATTCGTTGTGAGACATAAGGCAATATGACCTTGATTTAAGAGTGGTGGTGGTGATTATTGTTTTAAGATGAAGTGCAACTAGGCAACCATCCTCCACCTCGATTTAAGACGCAAAACACGTCTGAATCCTCTCTTTCTTGTTATTTGTATATTGATTTAAACAGCATTCTCTAGATCTTCTTCTAGGTCTAGAACTTCTATAATTTAAACAATGAAACGTTTCGGCTGTAAGATTTCATCCGGTCATTTATTCGTCTCGAGATGCGTAATACACCCAATTCAGTGTACATTACTCACAGAAATTCCTGAGGAATACGGTTCAAATCTTATCCCACCATCAATTGAACACAAGAAAGAATAAGCTATCGGACTTTGTACGACCAAACAATAATCAAAGACTTTGTATTAGTTCTGCACGTAAACATAGTTCGTATTTTTAATTTATTACTCCAGTTAAAAGTGAACCAAGCTTACAGGAACGTGTCAGTAGTCGTTATCAATGAAGGTTTTCACTGAATTGAAATTTACTATGATAAAAACGACATTTGCAGTAAGATACAAAAGCTAATACCTAGAAAAGCAGCTGAAATAGATAAGGTTTTGGAGGATATACTAAAGACAATGGGTTGGGATATAGTACCATATCTGAAGTACTTATTTGATTATTGTTTGCATGAAGGAGCTATACCAAATGAATGGAGAGTTGCTATAGTAGCCCCTCTGTATAAAGGGAAGGGTGATGGACTTAAAGCTGAAAATTACAGGCCACTCAGTTTGACATGCATTGCATGTAAGCTTCGGGAAAGCATTCCTTCTGATTATATTATACATGTTTGCGAAATTAATAACTGGCTCGATATAAGGCAGTTCGGGTTTGGGAAAGGTTATTCCACTGAAGCTCAACTTGTAGGATTCCAGCAAGATATAGCAGATATCCTGGATTCAGGAGGTCGAATGGACTGCATCGCGATTGACCTATCTAAGGCATTTGATCGGGTAGATCATGTAGTACTACTGGCAAAAATGAGTGCAATTCAACTAGACAAAAGAGTGACTGAATGGGTGGCTGTGTTTTTAGAAAATGGAACTCAAAGAATTAGAGTAGGCGAATCCTTATCTGACCCTATAATTATTAAGAGGGGAATTCCTCAAGGCAGTATTATTGGACATTTACGTTTTCATATACATATATCAATGATATGAGTAAAGAAGTGGAATCAGAGATAAGGCTTTTTGCGGATGATTTTATTCTGTACAGAGTAATAAATAAGTTACAAAATTGTGAGCAACTGCAAAATGACCTCGATAATGTTGTGAGATGTAAAGTAGGCAATTGTATGATGATAAACGGGGTTAAAAGTCAGGTTTTGAGTTTCACAAATAGGAAAAGTCCTCTCAGTTTTAATTACTGCGTTGATGCCGTGCTCAGTTTTAATTACTGCGTTGATGCCGTGAAAGCTCATTTTGGGGATCGTTATATCTAAGTGTTAATATAAGGAAAGATCTTCATTGGGGTAATCATATAAATGGGATTGTAAATAAAGGGTACAGATCTCTGCACATGGTTATGAGGGTGTTTAGGGGTTGTAGTAAGGATGTAAAGGAGAGGGCATATTAGTCTCTGGTAGGACCCCAACTAGAGTACAGTTCCAGTGTTTGGGACCCGCACCAGGATTACATGATTGAATAACTGAAAAAATCCAAAGAAAAGCAGCTCGATTTATTCCGTGTGATTACCGACAAAAGAGTGGCGTTACAAAAATGTTGCAAATTTTGGGCTGGGAAGACTTGGGAGAAAGGATACGAGCTGCTCGACTAAGTGGTATGTTCCGAGAGTGGAGAGATGTTGTGGAATGACATCAGTAGACGAATAAGTTCGAGTGGTTTCTTTAAAAGTAGGAGAGATTAAAATATGAAGATAAAGGTGGAATGTAAGAGGACAAATTGGGACAAATATTCGTTTTTAGGAAGGGGAGTTTGGTATTGGAATAACTTACCAAGGGTGATGTTCAATAAATGCCCAATTTCTTTGCAATCACTTAAGAAAAGTCAAGGAAAATAACGGATAGGGAATCTGCCACCTGGGCGACTGCCCTAAATGCAGATCAGTAGTGATTGTTTGTAGTGATTGAATGTTGAATTGCTTGACTGAGGAACGTCCACGCTGCGAACAGAAGAGATATATATTTTACAAGTTGTTTTTCGTCGCACAGACACAGATAAGTTTTATGGTGTGGATGGGATAGAAGAAGACTTGGAGTTGGAAGGAAGCGGCCGTAGCCTTAATTAATGTACAGCCCCAGCATTTGCCTGGTGTGAAAATGGGAAACCATGGAAAACCATCTTCAGGGCTGCCGACAGTAGGGTTCGAACCCGCTATCTCTCGAATGCAAGCTCACAGCCGGGCGCCCCTAACCGCATGGCCAACTTGGCATGTTCGACCCTGGCTCATTAGGATGGCAACTGAAGGTATCAAATATGTCAGCCTCGTGTCGGTAGATTTACTGGCACGTAAATGAACTCCTGCGGGACTAAATTCCGGCACCTCGGCGTCTCCGAAATCCGTGAAAGTAGTTAGTGGGACGTAAAGACAATAACATTATTATTATTTAATAATAATATACCGAGTGCAAGCATTTTAATTTGACGCCATCTGGCTGCTTGCTCGTCAATTGCGACGTTTCGTTTTACTCTAGGCCTACAAGACGGCAGAGCAAACCGAATCTCCCCTGGGCGTCTGTGGCTGAGTTTTAATGAATGTCGACATTGTACGGCATGGAGTGTCGAATGGACTTTTTACCACCCTACAAAAATCCGACTACCGCTCCTGGGTTTGAACCCGCTCTTGGGACCCGTATGTCGACACTCTACCACTGTTCCACATGCATGTAACACTATTGATGTTACTCTTTCCTATCGCATGACGTGGAGAGTACAGCCGGACATGAATGGTTTATCGCATAATGATGTACAGCAGGGCCTCTCAAACGCCCAAAATCTCACGCGTGCAAACTGAGGCGCAGAGTTCTTGTGCACAGTGCATCGGTCCCATTCGGCTCGGCTCGGACCAACGCTTCATCTCTGGGCTACTCGGCTAAGCTCGGCTCAACTTGGCTCAACTCGGCTCGGATTTGGAGCGCTACGGAGCAAGTGAGGAAGAGGAAGACAGGCGGAGCGAGCGAGACGGGCGTGGGGAAAGAGAGAGACAGCGCTATTGCTCCAAATCGAGGAGTGGGGGTCTGCACTCTGGTCAACCAAGCGAAGTCGTCTTTTGCACCGTGCACAGACGCCATGATGTACAGGATGATGTTTACCTATTACTGCATTACGAATTCATGATTTTTGCCAAATCACTAGCTCCATAGATCAATCTAGCAGTGCGTGATTTTAGGATAATGGTTAAGACCCATTGTCAGCTGATATAATATTTGTTTTTGTCTGCAAGAATATTTTGGAACTCTCTCCTGAATTGTGATTCAGTGGTTGTAAATGATTCATTAACAGCCAACTGGGGATGTAGCGTATTAGTATCAAACCCAAAATATTGATTGATACTATTTAGCATTTTATTAATACTTTCATATAAAAACTAAATACATGAACGGTGTATAACCGTATACTTAAAAACAATGTACATTTACGTGGATTTTTGGGTTTGTTAAGAAGTGCGAGATTGTCTATCTTCGTCATCTGTAAGATGAAGAATCAGTGAATTAGTCTTTAAAGCAGACAAGAACATTCCTACCATAAGTCATGTTAAATTTTAGATGAAAAAGGAATTTTCGAAATTTAGTCCTTGTTTTACGTCATATGGAATCAAATAAGTTACTCATCCTGTTTTCATAAACGTTGGTACACATGAAGTTTTTGGATGGCCATCGACATTCTATGCAATTAACAAGGGACATCCTTCATTTCGAACGCTCTGAACTACATGAAAACAGGTTTAGATTATAAATCGTTCGTCACAAAAACAGTGGTCTGTGACTTGTCCATGCAAAACTCAGGAGTTGCCGGCTAGCGCATTTAGACGGTGGCTTGTTGTATCTGCACTGCATAAGTATAGCTCCAGTACGAGTGCGTGTCTTGGAGTGTTTGGTTGTGGGCTACAGTGTAAAGTGTGTACATTGGTATCACGAGGATAATTAATCCCATAAATGCTGTCAAATTATTAGAGACTTAATTTCCATGCGCTGAATATGGAAACACAATTATTGAAGTCGAGGAGGTTAAGTTTACGAATGTGTTGTGTAGCTTAATAATGCAGAAACCATAACGCGGATGACACAGAAACGGATGACATTACGCTGTACGGATGTAGAGATTTTGAAGGATATGAAGTGCCTGCACCTGAAAGTGGCTGTTCAAGCAGTATAAGACCTTCAGCTCCAGAGGAACAGGAACCGTCAAGTCAAAGAGAGCACGAACCATCTCCACACGAAAATTCGAGGCCCAGTGCATTAGAAGATAACGACGATAATATAATGGAAAACATTCATGAAAACTGCTACAATCATGAATTCAACTCCTACAGCAAACTAATGGGACGCTATGAGTGCACTGCAAATAAACCAAAATGTAAGTTAATTTAAAATTATGTGAGTAGCAAACGACGAGAATGAACTCGCGTCAACAGAAACAGATTTTCACAATTGCAATTGCATGTAATGTTGCAATTTAATAGATCAAGGACGGTGTGGATCTAAAGCTCACTATTGGCAACTGCAAATGTACAAATGTGGTCACTAGAAGCGCCTAAAGTGGTTGGCCTGGACAATTTCAAAGCTTCGGTTACATTTACCGTCAATCTTAATGCTGAATATGGTATTTCATCTAGGCAATGGTTACACGTAAAGACATAGAAGAAGATAATAGTATACGTCGGAAGGTACAATATGTTGTGGAAGAAGTGGACAGATTTATAACAGAGTGGACTGTGGACAAACAACATATTTGGAACAGTGATCAAAGTCAATTTCATTATGAAATGTCTTCAGTGTGACAGGGAAGAGAAAATTACAGCTTGCATGTTGCAGACTGTACATACCTCTGCACACAGATATGTAATTGATGTGGTTTTATCAATGAGTATCGGATTAACTAACAAGCTGTACAGTATGTCTGTCTTCAAGAGACACAAGGCAAGTTCGGTATACAGTATATGTTTCAAAGAAACTTGAAGCAACATATCCATGAAACATTCCCGTGAAGGCAAGAAAAAGTTGAGAAATGACGAAAGAGCATATGACACGTTTTTTAACTTCAGTCCATGGTGAACATGCAAGTGAAAAGATCATATTCATGTGTGATTCCTAGTCAGGTAATACATATCGTACCCTTTCAGATACAAGTTTTCCAAACAAAGATATTATACTTAAGACATTGCCACCAAAAATATTGCCAATCTCTTGATGTGTACTTCTTTCGGCAATAAGTTATAAACTTTATATGAGAAGGACCGCTGATTTTGTAACACTAAATAAAATATAATTATCGGCACTTCATCATTAGAATTAACTCTGTGATATAGCCTACAATCAATTTTCTTCCTGAGTACAAGCCTATGTTGCAATATGCTTTGCAAAAGGCAGGTTATGATATTGACGTACTCATATCAACGTTTCAAAATATAATTAGCGTGGAGTTTGATATTGGACTACTTGAATGCGAAAGTTGTGTAGAACGTAAATATGTGGCTTTAGTGAGATGAACATATTGTTATCTTCCATTTCGCTTTAACCACTTCATTGAAATCCCACATCTGAACTTTGAAGACAGCAGTACTGCCAGATCAATAGAACAAATGAGTTTTACGTATCGTAATTACTTTGGCAGAGAATTTGTAACACTGCTCATGAAAAATATAACAATATATTCACGACATTTAATTATGAATGCTTTTCCTCATGTTATATTGATATTGTGTTTCCTTGCGTTTCCCAAGTTCCTTTCTCAGGACTTGGATAGATTATTCAGATGACTCTTGACGTAGAATGCAGCTTTTTGTATGGGAATGTCTCATGTCACTGTCATTGTGTAGAACGGTCTGTAGTCTGTATTCCTATGGTTAAGAGGTGTACCTTGTCCGCAGAACTAATTCGGACGTAACCATAACTTAGAAATAAAGAAGTATCAACGAGCCCTAATTACACTCAGTGCACTCAAGTTACGAATGAAATGGATACTACATGCAAATTAATTTACCTCCGATAGGAGGCTGATTTAGTCCATCCAGTGAAGTACGTTTTCTCTACCGTCTGAAGTCCATTGCTTCAACCGTTTGTTAACTTATAAACAATATCTAGTACGGCGATCAGCTAAATACGGTCTTCAAATACCACAAGTAAAATATATACGATCATCTCAGTGACATTTACTGATCTATTACTTGTTAGTAACTGTTAGTAAACCTTGCTATTTACAGTGACGGCTATCTGTAAAAGAATGATTCCCAAAACGTATTCATTATGATCTGACAATTGCTATGTTCAACCAGTCACTTTCTCCGGCATGTAAAATCTCCCTTTCCAAGTATTGCGATTCATAAATGCATTACGTCACCGCTATTTAGTTTCAAGACTTCAGATATCGTAGGAAAACCCTATTCCATCTGTGCGGGTAAAATTTCATTGATAACTTGCGTTATTGTGATGTCTTTGCGCTACAGGTTTTCAAATGCATTGGAGTCTACAATTGTAAATGACGTGATTATTGCCGTTGAGGTAACTACCATCCAAGCGTTTGGATTGATGCGTTTGAATTGTGACGCTACTCAAATACGCGAATATTTTCAGGGTGTTACACACTTTAACATGGAAATATTGAGCTCGCGCGAGGGAGTCTTTGAAATATTCATAGGCGGATTATCCTGAATAATTACATGTAATAGCTCCTCCAACACTGAACAAGTTTGAATGATTTCATACCTAGCACCTTGGGATATCCAGGTAAGAATTAAATGCCAATTATGTGAAATCTACAGTTCGTAGTTTCGACGCTATGAAGTCGTGTTTATGACTATAGAAATACTCCAAACGTACCAATGTTTGGCAAGTCCAAACGCTTATAGGATCATGCAAACAGAGGGGCACACACGTGCGGACGCCACATATTACCTGCTTATATTTTAATGTATATTATCAGTAGCGTGTGGTGACCCTCTAGACAGGTGAAGCACTGCATCCTAGTTACAATCAACACATTTGAATGTAAGAATTCTTCCTAAAATATCCTTCATACAGCACGATCACGTAATCTTTTAAGATACCAGTTAAGAAATGTGATCAAAGTACAAGTTACGAAACCAACTGTACACTGTAATGGGTAAAAATTCAATTCAAATCTAAAGAAATAAGTTATTAGTGTGATATATTCCTATTACTTTTATATATTCGACTATTATTAAATTTGTTATTTCACTTTAAGAACAACACCTGATACTACGTGTCCCTCACTGTTCAGTTCAGGCTTAGTGCCACTGCAACCCAGTACAAAGCTCTAATTGTATTTCTATCCCCTTCTCCTCTGAAAGTAATCTGCCGCTGTCTGTGATGGAAGAAGGAAATACAGCACAGCCAGATGATGCACGCTCCAATAATTCAAAACAAAGCGTGTATACTGAGCATAAAAATGCTTTGTGGGTGCATGACGTTGTAGGAGCAAATTCTTATAGATTCACTGTGTAAACTTTACTGCTAACTGAAGCTGCTCTTTTGCTCACCGATGAGGGGAAATCTGAGTCTTCAAACACCATAAAATAGCGATCAATACAACAATTTAAAGGACATTCTAAACTAATTAGAACACTGTTTTGGTTTAGTAAAGCAGTGCTTCATTTGCTTCGGCCCATTGCATGCCGCCGATGTTTAGTGTACGTTTCTCAGTTGGAAGAGCCAATTCTGAATAGATAGCCTACATACCGCCTACATATCTATTCATACATTAACAATGCAATCATATTGAGTAATGATGGAGTAGGCCTAAATAAACATACAGTAGATGTTGGTTAATCGAGTTGTCAATTGAGAATCATAAACTAGTATCATCAGAAATTAAGAGTACTTACGTGTTCGACTTTATCCATAATAATTTCTGCACTAACAATAATACTCCATAATGCACGTACTAAAGTTTACATTGGTCAGTTACGAATCACACACAGTTATTAGAGTATTTTAGATACTTCGAGCATGTTGACGCCAATGGCTTTTTTCCGAGACAGTCTCAGAATTATTGAAGGGAGTTATTAAGTTCAGAGTGATATCAGTGAATGAGTGATGCCTGCACTTGTCAACATTGACACCTCTTGCATCCTTTTCTATCATGAGTCATTAGCACATTAGGAAAGCATCACAACACCTAGCAGGGAACACAGAGTTCAGTACACTGAGTTGATAATGTTTAAACGTGAATGAACATCAGCAACGAGTTTTACGTGAGTCACGTTTGGTGTGAATGTATGAAGTATTTGTTTGTTAAGTCATTAACCCGGAGGCTTGTTTTATCACTAAACAATACAATTGATGGTTATGTAGGTATATAAAAAAGTGGAAAATTGCATGGCAGCGTTATAGTGACGCGTACTAGTCAAAATGAGGATAAAATACTCGGCCATTCCTGTCCTCAGACAGTGAGAAAGTGCTATACCAACATGACTGATCCTATTGCTAGCATATTTCATAGCACTCAGACGCACTATTAGTGCCATGAGTGTACAATAAATGAGACAGAGACAGACTTTAGTAGAAGTTACATTCCGCTCTGGCATTTGCCACGGAGATGATTCAAAAGTACTATATTGGTCATGCGATATTAACCGACGAAATTAAGTGCCTGTATGCAAATAAACACGGAATATTCCCTCACTTACCACTCAGCGTTGGTAAGTGTGGTCGGTGGATTCCTCAATACCTCGATTTACTAATGCGCTCTAATGGTATAGTAAGCTCGATATTCACTACCCTTACAGTTTATGTAATTCTGATTTCCTACGTTTCGAGCGACAGTAATAACCGGCTTACCAGAGTGTGTTATAATACCTCACATGATGGTCGTTTTAGTTCTTCCTGCAATGGGGATTCTCTGAGAGCTTTATATTGGAGAACACGGTATGTACTGAAAGAACAAACGCTCACGACAATTATTCCTTTACTGAACTGGAGTTTTCTCTCCCTCAACTGCGCTGAACTCTCAGATCACTTACTGAATGAAAGTCACAATTTTAATAAAGTATGTTCGTAACACAAATAGATTAAATCACGCATAAAACCAGTTCCAGCATTTTCTGACCAAAAATACCAAATAGGCAATTAAACTGTATTAAGTTACAGGAGTCCGTAGATTCCTGTATGGTAGCATAAGGCCTCTTTATAGATCTTCAGAAAGCTTCAGGCACAGCTGTAATGTATTACATACGTTGGAAGTAGCCTCTGTGGTGTAGTGGTTAGTGTGATTAGCTGCCACCCCCGAAGGCCCGGGTTCGATTTCCGGCTCTGCCACGAAATTTGAAAAGTGGTGCGAGGGCTGGAAAGGGGTCCACTCAGCCTCGAAAGATCAACTGAGTAAAGGAGGAGTCGATTTACACCTCAGCCATCCTAAAAGTGGTTTTCCATGGTTTCCCACTTCTCCTCCAGGCAAATGCCGGGATGGTACCTAACTTAAGGCCATGGACGCTTCCTTCCCTCTTCCTTGTCTATCCCTTCCAGTCTTCCCATCCCCCCGCAAGGCCCCTCTTCAGCATAGCAGGTGAGGCCGCCTGGGCGAGGTACTGGTCATCCTTCCCAGTTGTATCCCGCACCCAGAGTCTGGGAAAAACCGACCCTGGAGGGTAAACAGATAAAGAAGAAGAAGGGGACGTTGGAAGCATCAGGGGTTAGAGGTTTTTTTGTTTTTTTGTTTTTGTTTTTTGCAAGTTGCTTTACTTTACACCGACACAGATAGGTCTTATGGCGACGATGGAGCAGGAAAGGGCTAGGAGTGGGAAGGAAGCGGTCGTGGCCTTAATTAAGGTTCGAACCCACTATCTCCCGAATACTGGATACTGGCCGCACTAAAGCGACTGCAGCTATCGAGCTCGGTGATTAGAGTTTTAGCAGTTAACTTGTTCACATATTATCTTAGAGACAGGTTACATTTTTTTAGTTTTATGCGGGGAGAAAGCACATTATAGGCCATTATGAAGGGTTCTGTCTTAGGTTAAATGTTATTGCCTATATTGTTTGAATGATATTAGAAACCTACCGTTGTTTTTCAGGCTGTCATGATTCGCTGATGACACTAATATATTTAAGTATAATCTTGAAGGAAAGATGCAGCGTGACATATTTTTAATTCAGAATTGGCTTGTTGTAAAGTGAATAACAATTTATTGCCTATCCCTTGGTCCCATTCTTCTTGATACGAAGTCGAAGGTAGAATGAGTTTATATGGCGTATTTTATACTGCCGGATGCTCTTCCTGACACCATCCTCAGTTGTGGAGCTAATGAAGGTGAAATTAATGATGCCTGACACTTGCCTTGAAGTGAAGCTCGCAACCCACAGAGAAACATTCTCAGGGCAGCCGACGATGGGGTTCCAAACACGGGTCTCCCGAATGCTGAGCTTGGCTCCATAGCCGTAGTGCATTAACACTCACGGTCAGTTCGCTCAGCATAAATATAATAACAATGAATAACACAACAGCTAAATTATATTTTTTTCACAAATCATTGCGTTCTTTTCCTCCGAACATAGCCTTGAGTTTTTAACACCAGGTGATACCTTAAGTTCAAGCTAACAAATTTCTAGGACTTAGCACAGAGGAGTCTCTAACGTGAGAGAATCATATCAAAACACTTTGTGGTCAGGTAACACCTGCTACTAGTGTACTCACCCGATTAAACTACAAATTTTCTGTTGGACAGTTGAAGAGTACATTTCATTTAATTTACTACTAATCTGCATGTAAGTATATCGCTCTGGTAGTAGATTCCCTACCTATTGTATACCTAGTCTCTTCTTAAATGATTTCAAACAAGTTGGAAATGTAAGGGTAAATGTTATTGCTTATATTGCTTATATTGCTTATATTTGATATGATTCTCTCGCGTTAGAGACTCATTTGTGCTAAATCCTAGAAATTTGTTAGCTTGAACTGAAGGTATCACCTGTTGTTACAAAACTCAAGGCTATGTTCGGAGGAAAAGAACGCAATGATTTGTGAAAAAAAGCTACCTTGGTAAATTATTCCAATCCAGAATTCCTCTTCCTATAAACAAATATTCGCAACAATTTGTCCTCCAAATTTATATTCATATTATGGTCTTAAAAGTATTTATCTGAGTTCTATTTTCTAGAAATTTAGCCACCCACTCAGTCACCGTTTGATCTAGTCCAACAGCCCTCATTTTTTGTCAGTAGCTTCCCATGATCTACCCTATTAAATACCATGGATAGATCAATAGCGATACAATCCATTTGACTACTTGAATCTAAAATATATCCTATACCTTGCTGGAATCGTACAAGTTGAGCCTCCTTGAGTAACATTTTCTAAAACAGGACTTATTTGTATCAACACAGCTGGTCATTTCACAAACATACCAAGTATAACCAAAAAGAATGCTTGCCCAGAACTCACACGCAACCCATCGCAAGCTGACTGGCCTGTAATTAACCACTTTATGTTTATCACCCTTCCCTTTCTACGCTGGGGCTACTATAGAAACTCTCCGTTCATTTCGTATACCGTCTTCATGCGAACAATAATCAAGTAAGTCTATCAGACACGGTACCATACTCCAACCCTTTGCCTTCAGTATACCCTAGAAATATTATCAATTCCAGATGCTCTTTTAGTTTTCAACGTTTGTGTGTTTTTGAAAATATATTTAATAAACATAGGTAAATTTCAGTGCCACTAGGTATTAGTCACCTCCTCTACCTGGGCATTATCCTTATATCCAAATATCTTAACATACCACTGACTAAATACTTCTGTCTTCTATAAATCCTAGCATATAATCTACCCTTGTTCACTAATGATTCCTCGAAATTTTTCGGGCTTAAAAGTACCTACACATACCCTTCCATGTTTCACTAAAACTCATATGACTGCCAGTTATGTCTGCCATCGTGCTGTCCTCAACCCACTTTCTTGCTAATTTCAAATTTCCTAGTAAGTTCCTACAATTATACCTTACATCCACAGCCATTCCTCACTTCGTTTCTTTCTAACCTGAACCTCCTTTATCTCTATATGTATCTGTTAAAAGTATAGTGGGATTTTACTATTTAAAGGTACATATCTGTTAACACACTCCTCAATTCTTGCTTTAAACCCGTACCATTTAATTTGCCATTTCCACCGATCATAATCATTTTAATCCCTCATACCTCTCTTATCTACCACACGGTACTGCTTAATTTCTGTCTGCCTCTTAGGTCATCAGCCCAGAGGCTGGCTGGATCCTCAAATAATATTACTAAAGGTTACGCAGTTATAGGAAAATTGCTGAAAATAATGGCAATGCTAAAAAGAGACGTACTAGGCAAGATGAAGAGTAGGGTAGTTTGGCATTGGTTTCCTCAATGGGCCAGAAAGTGCTCTTACAATATAACTGACCGTATGGGCAACCCCTTTCATAGCACTCAGACGCACTAGCCGTGCTCCGAATATCATCATTCAGCACCACTTACACTCCAACAGCTACCATAATGTCACAGCCATGGATGAGATTGGGACTTCAGAGGAAGCTACATTTTCCTCTGGTCTGTGTCAAGAGATGGATGAAAAAGTACTGCGTCCATCAAGAAATGGCAACAGGCGGAATTGCTTAAGAGTCCTACTTTTATAACCTTCCCTTATATCACATTTATATTTAACTATGACTGAAACTGCATCGTGATCGCTGATACCATCAGTTTCTCTATATAGCTCGTCTGGCTTAATCAGCACCACGTCTTGATTATTCTTTTTTTTTTTTTGCTACTTGCTTTACGTCGCACCGACACAGATATGTCTTATGGCGACGATGGGATAGGAAAGGCCTAGGAAGTGGATGGAAGCGGCCGTGGCCTTAAGTAAGGTACAGCCCCGGCATTTGCCTGGTGTGAAAATGGGAAACCACGGAAAACCATCTTCAGGGCTGCCGACAGTGGGGCTCGAACCCACTATCTCCCGATTACGATTATTCTTCTCCCTAGCTGGTTCCATTACTCTTCGATTCAGCTGACCTTCCAAAATTAACTTATTTACCGTTTGTTAGTCATGCTTTCTGTCATTTACGTTACATTCCCACTTAACACTGGATAAATTTAGATCACTAACAACAATCACCTTCCTTTCTGTGCCGTTCCCAATATTATTTTATCGAATAATTCTGCGTCAGTGTCACCCCTTCCAGATCTGTACACCCCAAAATTTCAAGGTGCCTATTATCTTTATAGAGATGGGCCTTACACCTGGAATTTCATGTTTCTCACCCTTAACGTTTTCATAGCTTATAATTCTCCTTTCACCAATGTGAATAATCCCCTTCCTTTAGATTCTGCCCTGTATCTAAGATAAACACTCTAACTGCAAGATAAAATGCCCTCTTCCACAATATCCCTTCTTAGCCTTAAATCAACTCAATATCTGGTAAATATAGGTTATATCTATTAAATTACCCAATTCTATTCCTTTCCTTACAATACAACTACAGTACAGTTTAACACTAACAACTTTATGTCCATCTCCCAGTACCCTTATCACCGCTCCCTAGTACACTCCGTTTCTTGAATGTTCTTCCATTTAACCCCTCTAAACAAACCTACTGACTTCTACGTACCACTACGGTTCAAGTGAAGGCCATTTGATCGCAGTTTCCTGTCTCCTACCCACCCATTAGGATCTACAAATCTTACCCCCAGTTTCCATTTACCAACTCCATAGTCTTATTCAAATCCCCGATCAACCCCCCCCCCCCCAGTTAGTATCCCCCCCTACATCGTATCCCATTGATAATCTCCGCGCTGTCATAACCAGGTCCAGCACTTCCCCAACTATGTCGGTACCTCATCTTCCTCGCCTTACATTGTTGGTACCAGCAGCATGCATACTGTAAAAGAGGAACTACCAAAATACACTGTAAATGAACAAAGTCTACTAAGTATGGTACTAATTCTTGGTGGCATTACTCAGTTAATGATTTCAGTAGCCTTCACAAGCATATTCGAGAAGTTACTAAAGCTTGTTGATAATTTGAAGGTATAATAGTTCACTGTGTTCTGTGTACTTTATATCATTTCTGTTGACAATCAGTTTCTATCACCACAATATTTAAATAATCGAATTCACTGTGCAGTATCTTCTTTTATCCTATGCCAATGTTCCTTAATTTCGTTTCTGTTGTCAAATGTAACTAATTGTTAGCACCCTCATGAGCCTTTTTTATTTTTTTAAATGAGTGTTATCTACAGCAAGGTTTCTAGAATTGATGAAGTTATAATTTCTGGACTTGAAACTTGGAGGGTGCATGGTGTAAAGTTGGCTGCTCATACTCACCTACCATTCTAAATAACGTTTGTCACCTGACACTGATATCACTGCGTTCGTCAATTTCCAATGATTTAGTAATTATCTTCACTAATAAGAATAAACAGGCAAGATATTTAGAGTTGATGAAGTTTGTAGGGTTGAAATTTTGAGGGAGTGTGGTGTAAAGTTGGCTGCTCTGAACCACCAACCATTGTTTATTACTTGACGGTATTGATAGCCCTTCGACAGTGATTTGTTCTAACGCTTGAATTTCGTGTTGGTTGAGATTGTACGTTGTGAAAAAAAATGAAGCTTTCGCTATATGTAGTTTGTTGTCCAAACAGTTCTTTGTTAAAACTACAACGTTCAGTAATTTGAGGAAGCTCACTACATTAAGGGGAATTAGAATGCCCTATCTCACATGTTAAAAATTATGAATTTAAGTTTGTATATCTATGAAACACGCTTAACTGTAATTCTTAAATATTTAGATATGTTTTAGCATCTACCTTGTGCGTTCAATTACGGAATGACGGATTATATGATTATATGATTGTATGATTCTCTTTAAATTACAGCAGAAGAACAAACAATACGTAACAGTTTCTAGTTCAGGCGGTGAAAACATCTTTGCTACAATGCTAGTTCAGATTTTCCTGTTAGTTATTTTAAAGCAGTGAAGAGTACATCTGTCTTGTAGACAGAACCAGCCGAGGTTGATGTAGGACGATGTCACATCGTCTGTGCATTTAAGGTTGCAGATGAACGTCACACATCCATTTTGCGCGCGTTGTAACTTCTGTAGTAATTCATCAGTGCAGTTGTTGTAAACTATATCGCAGTAATCAAGAATTGGCATAACTAGAGTTTCAATTAAAATCTAGTTTAGTTTAAGGGAAAATATACATTTAAACTTGCTGAGGGTATGTAGTGACACAAATACTCGCCTGCAAGTTGATACCGTATGTACGGACCATGGTAGAATTTCTGTTTACAGTTTTACATTGAGGTATGACTTTGCTGTGTATCCGTATCACTGGAAGAGTTGCACGATCTGCTCTGGATAATAGTGTTGGATTGGCTATAAGGATTGTTGGGGATTTGTCAGGGTTAAGAGACAGTCCGTGCTTTACTGACCACGGCTGTTTTAAATAGATATTAGAAGGAATAAATGTTAATTGTGTTTAATACCATTATGGTATAAAATAGCCACTAATATATCGTTTTGCAATAATTATATACAAATTTCAGTACAGATTAGATGAATATCTCAGAATTGTAAGAAGCACCGAAGACGCATATACCCAGTTCAGGAAGTGAAAGCAATTTTTAACCGTATCAATTAATTTCCTCATGACGGTTACTACAAAAAAGAAACAGATACATCTTGAAATAGAAAGAAACTGAATGTGTGAACATATGGTCAAATCGTCTAACGAAGATAAACCACCTTTTATTGCTGCAAATATGACAGTTGATAGCGTGTTCGAACTGTGGAACACCACGTGGACATCGGCATTTAAATCATAATACTGTTAAATGCATACATACATACATACATACATACATACATACATACATACATACATACATACATACATACATACATACATACATACATACATACATTTCAAAATAAAATGTGCATCCAATTGCTCACAAATTGTTACGAGAAATGGACACTTGATAACAAAAAACCTCTCAAATGATTTTAACACCAAGGAGCAAAGACGCAAGTTAGGAGCAAGATAGGATTGACGGAGGCCATAACAATCCAAGTTGGTCTTCATCAAGAATCTGAACTGAGTCCCTATATTTTTGATCTGATAATGGATGTTCTCTGAAAATATCAGAGAACCAGCTTCTTGGTGTATGCTATTTTCAGATGATATCGTACTATGCAGCACAAATAGAGAATATCTTGAGTATAAACTAGAATGCTGGAGAAGAGCCCTAGAGGAAAGAGGTCAAAATAAGACGGCATAAGACCGAATACATGTGGCTGGGAGGAACTGGGAATGAAATTGTTCAGATGAGAAGAAATAAGGCAAGGAATAGTCTCAAGTACCTAGAATCCACTATGTCTGCTGTTGGTAATCTAGATCTAGAAATTACCCGCCGAATTCATGCTGTCTGGCCTAACTAGAAAAGGTTGCCAGGTGTCCTCTGTGACAGAAGACTAAATATCCGAAGAGAGAGGAAAGCCCATAAATGTACGGTGAGACCTGCAATGTTATGTGGTGCAGAAACTTGGCCAACAGTGAATTCACAATATAAGCGGCTGGGAGTTGAAGATACTGAGATGGATGTGTGGGGTTACGAATAAAAACCACATCAAGAACACCTGTATACGAGGCAGCGTTAAAGAGACTAGAAAGGTCCAAGAGGATGATTGCTCTGGTATGGCCATATTAAGAGCAGGGATGAAAACTATGTAGGAAGGAGAATGCTTGACATGGAGCTGGAAGGTAGAAGGGAGGTAGACCCAGAAAAAGACGGATGTATTGTGTGCGGAAAGATCTCGTGGAGAAACAATGAACAGAAAATGCCATTTGGAGCCGAGGGAAATGGAAACGACTTGTCAGAAACGTCGACCCCGCATGAACAGAAAAGAATGGAGAAGGAAATGAAGTTCATGCAAACATAAATATTTACTGTAGTTCTATGTCACTAGTACTTAAGAATAAGTTCATAATTAACGTCTACATGATACATTTACCATCGGTTTGGCTACGCTGTTAGAATCACGTTGCTGTGCGCTTGGAATCGGGAGAAAGTGAGTTCGAACTCCACCGTCGACAGCCTTGAATATGGTTTTCCATGGATTCCTAGTTTCTCACCATGCAAATGCTGGGGTTGAACCTCAATTTCGGACACGGCCACTTCCTTTCCAGTTCTAGCCCTTCCCTATCCCTCCGTCATCATACGGCCTGTCAACGTCGGAGCAAACTAGAGCAAATAGCAGAAAAAGGGCATTTTTCCTCATAATAATGTAGTGCACTTTCACCATCAAATTAGCGGGTAATAATGCATTGCATTTAACATTCCTTCAACAGATCTTAAGAGACGTCAAAGGAGTTTGCATCCATTGAGACTGTAAAGGTCTCTGGAGTAGAGGAGATACAGACATCTGATATCAATAACCTCAGCACTAAATGGTTAGCTGCCTTTGTCCCTCATTTCCAGTGCAGGATGAATGAGCCCCAGGGTCAAATGCCTCGCCAAAGGGGAAAATCACTTTTCTAAATTTCTCATTTTCCTGGGAGGGAATAGAAACCACGTCCTTCAAGGTAAACCGATCACGCCGTTACCATCTCGGACTTCGAGGCCTTTAACGTTGCAATACGTCTACTGACGTAGTTTTCTCGCAATGGGGCGCACGCCCAAAGACTGTGTCGAAATTAATAATAATAATAATGATAATAATAATAATAATCTTATTGTTTAAGGTCTCACTAACCACTTTGATGGTTTTCGAAGGCACTGAAGTGTCAGAAAGTTACTCCGCGTGAGTTATGCAATGTGCTGATAAATCTACCGACATCAAGTTGAATTACCTGAACACCTTCCAATACCACCGGACTAAGTCGGAATAAAAAGCAACCAACATTGACTCACAAATCCAGCGCTACGCTGCCTGAGCCATCCAGCCTGCGACGTAAAGCCAATTGTAAAAAAAAGGTAGAAAAGCACAACTGGTATTGAATTTCGTGTAAATGTGTATCTTAACAAATATCAGAATTTCATACATCAAGGTTCCTAATCCAGACCAATATTTCTAATTCCAGTGAGGATAACTTATTATGTGAGAACTTCCCGAGTTTCATCGCAGACATCACCTATGATCCCATGATCATGACTGGCAATAACGAGGGAAAATGTATGGTCTCCTTGCCATTCGTTAGCTACTGATCAGTGAAACCTATCAGTGTGATCTGTATTTTGTGAGACTCGTTAATAGTAATCTGCAATAATTGAAGTTTCAGTATGTTGATCTGAAAATGAAGATATAAAAACTAGTTTTGGCCTTCAAGGGACAAAATATTTCACGATTATAAGAGGCTTATACCGGTAATTGGGAGTGAATCAGTCCTCTCTGCTTTTACGGCCCAAGTGGAGACTAGAGATCGATTTAACCTCTTAACAAGAAAGCTACACAAAGGGCTCAACATGCGTTTTCACTCACTTCCCGCAGCGACTTGTGCTAGTTGAACTATTCATTTTAGTTCTCATATCGTCCTCCATCATCATGTCCGTCAAAAAAGCGCAGAATATTTTCTATTAAGTTAGCCTATATTCACGTTCAATTGGTTCTTTACATTTCCTTCTTTGCAAATGAGATTTACGTGATTGGCACAATACAATATCAGCTCTTCCTATAATGTTGAAACTTACCATGACTAAATTACTGTAGATAATTATTTCGCGTGCGCTTGGAGCAATGTGATCTACAACCTTGTGTATCGAGTGCATGTGAAATTCATCTCAGCTCAGAATATGCTGAAGAGTGCATGCGTAATTAACTGTGACTAACAATGGAAATCGCTTTCGCTTGTGGGACATTACGTTTACAGTGCACTATGTCTTTTGGTATGGGCCAGAAGAAATAAATTACTTTCATTCACCTGCCTCTGTCCCATCGTTGGCTTTGACAATATGGTAGCGACCGAGGTATTATTGCCGTTCCTTAAGCAGCCATTCTCTGTAATGAATGGTGAGAAAGTGTCTCTCATAACATCTTTTGGTGGAAACATTTCAGTGGGCTTGGTTGACTAACGTGTAATAGCAACGGGCTGGCTCGGTGAGGAAAGCAAGGGGAAACTAGCTCACTCAATATTTCCCCAGTATAACGATTCAAGGACGCCTAGGCCATCTACGACAAATGATGGTGGAATTGTTGAGGTTCCAACCATCCTTCGGACTGAGAACTTAACACACACGTAACAATGGAAAGGAAGTGAACTACCCGGGCATTCCTATGATGCTGATGGGAAGAAATCACAGAAAACTCCTTCTAGGATGATCGACTGAGGATTTCACTCCACATCTTTATCTCAGTTCTCATCAAGAGGATGATTGCATTAGAGCCTTCTCCCCACTACGTCGTCGGGCGCAATTGTGGCTATCATTACAGCAAAGCCAAAACTATAATTATTTACTAGAGACGACACCATGTCATTCGTCAACCCAGTGAGATCTTTGCCGACACGAACTCAACCTTACACGTCGATGTTGTCAGGCCAGTAAGACATTTTCAGCAGAGACGTGAGCTCGTTCGCCAGCCGCACGCAATTAGCAATTGTTTTTCGCGTAACTTATGGTCCCACAATTGCTAGAATTTGCGCTTACACCGATCAGAAGTTCCTTCGGGACATCCAAATGATGCAGTGATTCTCTTGTACTGTTATGCATTCGGTTGATCATATGCCAGGTATACAAGCATGTGTGACTTCATTTTTTGACCACTGTACAGTAGATGCATGTCGGCCAACCCGTGCAGCTACACTCCCATTCTCATACAGGCCAATTATCCGAGACCTCTCAACCTGCGACATGTGATAATCTAGTGACTTTTATTCTTCTGCCGTCAAGGCATGTTTGATAAGGGAATCCTCACGACGACGACGACGAATATGTGTTCATTCCTTCCCTGAATGGGGAGGTGGGCCTCTTAGACGGTGACGCCGTCTCTCAGGCCGAGAGATTTGTTACGGTGAAGGAGATGCACGGATAAGGTCAGGGGGTTGGCGGCCGTGGACTATACTAGGAACTGTCGCGGCATTCGCCTTAGTGCAGGAGAATGGAAAACCACGGAAAACCATTCGCAGGACAGCCGACGGTTGGGGCCAGCCGTGAGGTCCAGCAGGGTAGAGCCACGATAGAGCAGCGGCCATCCCTCCTCTGCTCGGTTGGCCGATCAGAGTACAGAGCTGTTAGACCACGGACCAACAGTGGCCACTTAAGGGACGAAACCCAAGGGCCGAAACCTACTCTGCATCTACCGACGGATCTTCACTTTACAGACTGCAAGTCAACTTATCTGCACTGTGATCGGCATGCTGGAGGTGGTTCGCCCGTTCTTATTCCACACCGTGGTAGGGCCGCGGCTACGAACTGAGTCGCACATGTGAACATGGCCCTGTTTTACGCTCGGCTTTCATTCCTGACACCAACCCCATATGGACTTAAAGTAGTTGTTTAACTATTAACTACCGAGCTCGATAGCAGCAGTCGCTTAAGTGCGGCCAGTATCCAGTATTCGGGAGATTTTGGGTTCGAACACCACTGTCGGCAGCCCTGAAGATAGTTTTCCGTGGTTTCCCATTTTCACACCAGGCAAATGCTGGGGCTGTACCTTAATTAAGGCCACGGCCGCTTCCTTCTCACTCATAGTCCTTTCCTGTCCCATCGTCGCCACAAGACCTCTCTGTGTCGGTGCGACGTAAAGCAACTTGCCAAAAAACTCTTAACTTTATTGTTGTATTATTCGAGGAAAGCATTACAGTCCAGTCCAGATAGAAATTAAAATAACAGTAATATAGGCGTGCTTGAGCTAATTATTCCAAAGATGGCCATTTCAACTTCAAGAGCTGAGTACCTCTCATGGACTGGCTGTCCACTGGGAACCGCTGAACTCACTTGCTCGGAGAGAAAGGTTTCAGATTCGAATCCTGGAGACAGTCACATTTTCAGTTATTTGTCTTAATTTAATGTCATTTTCAAGACATCGTAGATTCATCTTGTACTGTAAATAACAGGAGCCTTGAGGTTTTCTGCCGACGAAAAATGTTATGGCACAACAAATAACATTGTCTTTTATCAGGGAAACTGATAAGAGAATTAGTAATATTATCAAGTCATATTACGTTCACCTTCCGTCATATCAAGAAATTGTATTAACGAGATCACCAGATACTAATATGAACCGTAAAATATTAAATCCATGTTTCCAAACACGTATTAATTGCTGAATAGTTCCCATAGAGCTTTCTAAACTATTTATGTGTACTAACTCTAAGTATTTAAGTACGAACGGAGTGAAGAAATCGTCATGGGTAAAAACAAGGTATCGTTAATTGTAAGATTTCATCTTCTTCTCATCATATCTAAAGTGTGCCTGGTTCTAACATAATCAGCCACTTACCTTTCAGAATAGCTCACTATGTTAGCTACTGTTCATGAATTAGGCAGTGGAGTATGTTTATTTAGAAGCTGCATAGTGCATTGATGCTTAACAGGTGTAGTTAATGGACCCCTATTCAATGTGTACCTCCGAATACATTTTAACGCCATGTGTCTGTACAACTAAGCAGCTATGGCTTCTAGTAATGAAACTCCTCGGTTGAAGAATGAGCAGAAGTGCGATCATTGAAAATTTGTCTTTAAAAATAGTATTTTCAATCCTCAAACCTGGATTTAAAGCCTGAATACCTAGGAATCCAACATGGGGGCTCTGAATAGGCGGTTGAGATGTTACTCCAACACTGAGCTGGCTTAGCAACAAGATTAGGGGAGTTTACCTCGTAGACTTGTAGTTTCTTTAACAAGATGGTAAAGGCGAGCTCGGTTCGTCTAGAAGGAATGCTCGTAACTTATAAACGGACGTGATAGCCGCGGGGCATTGCCACTTGCTTCCAATCAAGGTGGCCGTATTTCGAATCCCAGTCAATGCGTGTTATGAAAAGTGGAGATGTCACTAATCGTAAATAAGGCCTCGTTTGTGAACAAAATATGATTTACGAAGTCTTCTGGTTGACGATGGACCCATTTGAAGAAGGCCATACGCTGCGCATCATTTCTCTCCGATAGGTGCTGAACACGCTACAGATAGTACGGATGTTGCCGGCCTTTCCTGCAACGTTCATAGGACGGTGCAATGGACATTCCAACCACTGCCACGATTTGTCTAGTATTCCTGCCGGGGTCCTCTGTAGTACGTACTAATATGCGATCCTCTGCACGAAGATTACGACTAGGCCCACCAGCTTCGAGCCTGGGCATGACATTTCCAGTGTCAGCTATTTTCTATGTGGCTGCTATAAGACAAACTCTAACTGTAAGAGACGAGAATGAAGTGGAACTATTGACTTAGAGAGGTCAGAGTATGGATGTGGATAGACAACCTCTCACTGGAAGGGACAAAAGGAAGTGCTGATAAAATGTGCACAGGCGCGGTTCTGCACAACACCAGTTTAGTTCCTCTTTCTGCATTCCTTAGAACTAAACTAGATGTGAGAAGTGAGAACATTTAGGCTGAGTGAGCGTCGGGTAACATGGACGTCAATAACAGCCAGTCGTCTGTCCTGTCTGCCCTATGTACCTATTACCCTTCTGGAACGATTTTAAGACTGGCTGGATGGCGGTATGTACATGTAGCTCACCTTCAATGGGAGAGTGCCTGAAAAGGTCTGCACCAACTCGGGACGAGTATACGAATTTACTTTTACGAAAAAGTTGCAAACTTTGGGCTGGGAAGACTTGAATATGAGGATACGAGCTGCTCGACTAATCGGAATGTTCCGGGCTGTTAATAGAGAGATGGCGTGGAGTAACTTAACATTAGTAGACGAATATGCTTGAATTGATTTTTTTAAGTAAGAAAATTCGTAATGCGACGATAAAGTTCGAATTCAAGAGGATAGAAAGGGGCAAATATGTTTCCAGGAAGAATAATAATTAGGGATTGGAATAATTTACCGTAGGTGGTATTCAATTAATTTTCAATTTCTTTGAAATCATTTAAGAAAGGTGTAGGTAAGCAACTGATAGCCGATCCAGATCTGTGAAAACTGATTGAATGACTGATATTAATGTAGGAAAGATCTTAAAATGAAGATAAATTTGGAATTCAAGAGGACAAATTGAGGAAAATACTGGTGTATAGGAAGGGGAATTGCGGAATGGAATAATTTGATCATTTTCCAACGTCTTTGAAATCATTTACGAAAGGACGAGGTTAACAACTGGTAGGAAATCTGTCACCAGGGTGCAGATCAATGGCGATTAATTGATCGTACTCTGATATAAAGCCCTTCTTTGTGGAAATCGTTCAAAGTACGTACATCTCAGCAGCTGCATGATCATTCTGTTCTACTTCGCGGTAAATTAAAATCATACCCAATAATACTCCCTCAATGTGAACTGTTAGGCGTTATGTTCATCAGCTAACACTAGTCATGTTCACGTTTAAACATTACGTCATAGGTCACTCCTCCCCTCCCAACGAGGCTGCCCACCTTTCGCATCATCGTAGCTGCGTTGCTACGTCTTCTCTGACAACATTCAAACGCATCGAGATACTAGACAAATAACAACAAACATTTATTCTGACACTTATTCCTAGATGTTTGTACACTCTATCGTCCTTCGTTTCGTGCCAATAGCCCATCACATCACTGATTCCATTGTGATATTTTAGCATAACGGTGAAGCTACTTGCGACTTGGGACGAGGCTCGTAGTCACGTGATAAGAGTGACGAATCACATATTGCTGATTATATCGATTCCTTGTGCTTATGCCCCTACGCCTTCTATAAGATAGCTCTTCACTTGTCCACAGGTGACAGAATGGATCCTCATGGCACTGAAATACAACACAAGAAAGGAAATCGTACATGAGACCACTCGAACGACAGACACCGCTAGACCAAGTGGGTGACCTATATTTCCATGCCATACTTCTTTATTTCTCTTTACCTACACCAACATTTCACTCCGCCATGATAAATAAATTATCATCTCCCTTGACAGGCAGAACAAGTTCTCATAAATCATTTGAAACTCGTCATTGTATGCTGGGCTGTTGAACGTTCTAGCTCTGCATCATCATCATCATGGTCTTCACGTTCTATTGAGTCTGGGCATGACACGGATGTTATACATCAGTTATTTTAACTCATATATTTTTAGTTCATTATATGTTCTGCTGAACGATAGAAGTGATTAAAGTAGTCGCTTCCAGACCTGCTGCCCTGTGTTGGAATCCCAGCTCTGCAATGAATTTAAGGCTGGTTTAAGAGACTGAAGCCGGTCCCGCGGTGTAGGGTTAGCGCACCTGCATCTTACCTGGAGCCCCCTGGTTAGATTCCCCACCGGTTTAGGGATTTTTACCTGGATCTAAGGGCTGGTTCGAGGTCCACTCAGTCTACGTGATTATAATTGAGGAGTTATCTGACGGTGAGATGGCGGCCCCGATCTAGAAAGCCAAGAATAACGGCCGAGAGGATTCGTCGTGTTGACCACACGGCACCTCATAATCTGCACGCCTTCGGGCTGAGCAGCGATCGCTTGGTAGGCTATGGCCCTTCGGGGCTGTTGTGCCATGGGGTTACGAGACTGAAACAAGGTGCACTCAACTTCAGGCGGCAAAACTGAGTAGCGAATTCTGCTCTTGGCCATCCTAGAAGTGGTTCACTGCGTCATCTTCTCTTCCATGAAGTCAGAGGAGAGGGAATATTTTGTCTTAATAAACTAGAGTATTGGCCTTACAAGTAAATATTAAAAGGACGAGTTCGATGATGCAGGAATTGGATCCACATTTGAAAATGTGCTAGTGGGAGCGGAGTAAGACGGATCTCTTAAAGAAACAATAGAGGTTAATGTCCCTCGTAAGAAACACGCTGTCTTAATTGATAAAATGTTTTAGTGTGGTGTTACCATTAATCTAGGCAACAACATACCGACTTCATATTATGAAAAGTAATAAAAATGAGATATTAATAATTTTACAAACACATTACGGGTCTAAATGTTCCCAAATGAAATCTTCTGTAGAGTCATTGTTAGAAACCGACGCAAAATATTCAAATGCAATGCAGTTGTTGTTCTTAATCCCCTATATTGTACTGTATGTTGATTGTTTGCCATGTACTTACATGAAGTAACAGCACTGACAGTAGTAGAAAATACCAGCAGATATTTCGGAGTGTTTTTACATTATAACATCCTATATGTAAATTACTATCGCGAAAGAGTGAAAAAAATAGAAGACGTCCTTAAATGGAAAACGGTACTGTTACTATCACTACATTGGCAATGGTAGACGTAAAGAATTATATCGAGATTACAAAAAATGATCTGTTTACAGGTTCCAATTCCGTGCCGCCCACAGAAAACATTCACCGTATTCGTACTCGAAATTCCGGAGGACATTCCTGAAGAAGACGTTCGGCACTCCCTGTACAAGTTCTCTTCTGTGGTGGAGGTTACTCGCCTCCCAAAGGAGTCTTCTTCTGGTCCTGGTCCGGGTCAGGTAGCAAGTGCTTCAAGTGCAGCTTCAGGAACAGTGACTGGCGGCAAGATTGACGCTTCATCCACAGGTGAAGTATGCCATATATCAGCCTTATTTTAACCAACCAGCCAGCCAGCAGTCCCTACCGCTGGTCAATGTATACTCAACCACACAAGATTGGCCGTCGCTGAAGATGACTTTCTTTCAAAATTATTTTTATAAAATAGAATGAATTTACTATGCATGTGGTAAAATTAAAAGTATCACATCTTGGCCACCGGCTGTCCTCGGTTTACGAATATCCGCGCGTTTCGAGAATGTATATTAACTATTTCTTTGCTGCACAGTTTTTGTGTGGTTGAGTTTAGTTGGAAGATTATTTCTTAATTGTGCATATTACAGCTTGTCACATCCACAGACATCCATTATGTTACAGAAATATTTCACGTTTCCATTTAATTAACATTATTAACATTTAATTAATTTGAAATTTCACATATCAGCCAAGAGAGATTAGCAGGTAGGCTTTGTGCATGGTAGCGATTATCCGTGGAATAGTTGAGAATTACACTGTCAACCATTTTTGAAATGGTATTATATGGCATAATTTCCAAGTTTTGTCTTCACGTATTTTTCCCAGGACGAAGCCCCTACGTTACCAATTCCACACTTAATAATTATAAATACGTAACCTCCCTGGCTCTATAGCCCATTCAGGGCCTTGATCGTATCTAGACGACTGCTGGACACTCAGATAATCAGCACATGTTTCGATTTTCACACAAAGAAAATGTCGGCTACTGTTTTCAAGTTCTAGTCCTATCCTAGTGTCAACGAAAACTTACCCGTTTTTGTGTGACGTCAACCAATCAACAATGACTGTTGTGGGATCAGTAACGTATGGGGAATTAATTTGCTTCAGAGCCATGTACTGAAAGCTGACAGAACGCATTTCTCTTTAACTCCTGACATATTTCTGCGAGAAAATTAAAATTTAATTATTATATTTTTCTTGATTCGATTTAGGAGATGAGAATATCTTTGATACTGGAAAGTGTAGGGTTTACGGATAACCTAGGTATTTATGAGCTGAGTAATGTGTTTGTGCAAAGCTATGATTTCCACTAATACCTGCGAAATGTGCGAGTGTAGGGAAACCAGGCAAGTGCTCGCCTTCACGAATACAGATGAGGACTCTCGCATAATACCACATCACAATTGCAAGCCCGTCAGCTAGTCTCGCATGCTCACGTACAGTACATAAAATTCCAAGAGCGTGCATTTTCGAAGTGAGTGTCACCAGAGCACTAGCGAAGAACGGTAGCGCATAAAGGATATCGTTGACAGGACGATCATAGCTTACTGAATGAGTTAAATTCATCCGATAGCATATGATATTGTGGATTTCGTATATGAAGCTGGCCGAAGTTAAGGAGCAGAAATAGGTAATTTCTCATAGTTTGTCAAGAGTAACCTCAAAGATACACGAAACAGGCTTACATCTAGGAAATCCTAAACTGAATAGGTGCTTGTTTAATAGGTGCTCCTTCTAAGATCTGTTTTATTTCAATCTTAGACCTCAATAATTGCCATAACATATAGATCTACAGATCTGATTAAAATTACCAAATAGTTTGTACAGAAATTGGAATGGCCTCAAGCTAGACTTAAGTCGTGGGAAAATGCGAAAATAAGAATGTTAGTGCATTACATGTGTTTCATTTCCTATGAAAATATTCAGAAATTTCAGCTACTGAAGTCCGTGTTTAGTGTCCCAGTAAATACTAACGGTTCTCAGATATGCAGAGGGCTATCACTGGGAATGAAGCGACCGTGGCTTTACTTGAGGTATAACCCGATGATTTGTCTGGTGTGAAAATTGGAAACCACGGAAAACCATCTTCAGAGCTGTCGGCAGTAGAGTTCGAACCCACCATCTCCTCAATGCAAGCTGTGCAGAAGTATAAGAATTTTATTAACATAATGGCAGATCATCCGCCACAAGGTGATAGCATTTGGACGCTCCTAAACTTAATCGACGTGAGCCAGGATCAAACCTGAGATCTTGTTACCATAGAGGGAAGTTACGTCATGATCATCAGCCCGTGAACTTATGTATAAATGATACTTTATTGTGCTGCAAGGACTAATGTGTGCTAACGTATTAGAATTAGGACGGCTCTTGAAGTAAGGTAGGGGCTGCCTGGCCGAGGCGGTAAAGACGTGCTTGGTTCGCCCGGAAGGACGTGGGTTCGAATCCCCGTCAGGAAGTCGTAAAATTTAAGAAACGAGATTTCCATTTCCGGAGGTGCATATGGCCCTGACTCAGCCTACACCAAAAATGAGTACCAGGTTAATGCCTGGGGGCAAAGGTGGCCGGGCGTAGAGCTACCCACTCTACCCCATCACGTGCCGAGGTTAACAATGGTGGAAGCCTTTACCTTCCACTCCTCCAAGGGCCTTCATGGCCTGTACGGAGGTGACTTTGCTTTTGCTTTGCTTGAAGTAAGGTACTCTCCTAAAACTGACCTGAAGCGAAGGAGGGTCCTTTAAAGATAGTAGACGGCACGACTATAAATTGCAAAGTACATGTCTGATTTGTCTGGTGTGAAAATTGGAAACCACGGAAAACCATCTTCAGAGCTGTCGGCAGTAGAGTTCGAACCCACCATCTCCTCAATGCAAGCTGTGCAGAAGTATAAGAATTTTATTAACATAATGGCAGATCATCCACCACAAGGTGATAGCATTTGGACGCTCCTAAACTTAATCGACGTCGCGCTGAACACGCGTCACCTCATAATCTGCCGGTCTTCGGGCTGAAAAGCGGTCGCCTGGTAGGCCAAGGCCCATCAGGGCTATAGCGCATGTTTTACTCCGCATAATTACAACCATCCTCTTTATCATGGCCAATGAAGTATATAACAGTTGGCTTATTGAAATGTTTCACTCCTTAAATTACTCTCTTTATTTTTAAAGTTTCGATTTTAAAGAATATCACTATGAATGAGGAATAGTGAATGCACATTTACATCAGCTGATAACATGGTCTACGTGTTAGAATAATAGCTTTTCGCTCTGTTGTACCGGGCTCGATTCCCAGATCCGTCATGGACATTCACCTGTTGAACATCAACTGAGAAGAATTCGGTATTCCTAGAAGAGACTTTCCATGATATCCTACTTCAACACTACGAGACGAATTTGACTTTCACTCACATCTACTTTCGACAACCCTGTTGATACTTTATCACTTCATGATAACTAACATTCTAAATATTCTATTTCAAGCAGAACATTCCATAAGGTGAACACAATCTTGTCCGTGATAGTAGTATGAGCAAAGTGTGTTCTGAATCAATGAACGCTGAATCAGCATTTCCCCACGCTAAGTCAGCATTTTTTCTAGTAGAAGGGTAATGCGCGTTCGTAACCCATGGGTCTAGTAGTATAATAAAGAGTTCTCAGTGGGTTTAATGACCCCTAGGTGAGGTTAAGACGCCAAATAACGCCATAACCTTACGTACGAGAGCAATTCTTACTTCACAGGCTAACTTGGAGGAGGCCAATCGGTCAGGACAATGGGTGCAATGACGTGGGGCTTTTTGACCCATGGGTGAGGTTAAGACGTCATAATAACGTCATAACTTTACATACAAGGACAATTCTAACCTCACGTGCTCCACATGGAGGAGCCCAATCGATCAGGTGACGTATAGGTAAGGTTAGGATGTCATTATGACGGGTTACCCCAACCTTGCTCACGAACACTAACCTAACCTAACATAGGCTCTTTTCGGGCTCCCTTTGAAGGAGCCTAATCAGCATGTGACGTGTAGGTGAGGTTAGAACATCATTATAGCGTGTTAACCTAACCTCGGCCACGAACGCTAACCTACCATTACACAGGCTTTAGCGACTGAGGTTTATGTGGGGAGAGGATTTTCTCTGTTAGGCTCCCCTCAGAGGAACCGAATCGGTCAGGCCACCTATAGGTGAGATTAGGACGTCATGACGTGTTAATCTAACCTTGCTCCCGAACGCTAACCTAACCTCACAAAGGCTCTTTACGGGCGCCCCTTTGAGAATCCCAATCGGTCAGATGACCTGTAGGTGAGGTTAGGAAATCATTATGACTTCTTAACCTAACCTTACTTCGTACGAACGCCAACTTATCTTCACTGCGCATCCTAACACGCGTAAATTTAGCCTTCCAAATGTGACATCCTCTTCTTCCTCTTTTTTCTGCACCCCTAATGTGATTGCAGGTTAGATCTGTGTCTTAATATAAATCTGATCATGTTTTACGTCCGAATGCCCTTCTTGACGCCTCTTATCTCCACCTACACCTTTACTTTTGTTCCAGTTTCTAACACAAGAGATTGATCTTCGTCATAGTTTTATAACTAGATGCCCTTCTCTGTTTCGTATTTAGTATTTCGTAAAAGCATAAGTTTAACTCCCTGGCTAACCTGATTGATTCGTGTTCGGCGCGCAGGTGCAATCTGTGTTGTAATGTAGACTTCATCATGTTTTACGGCCGGATGCTGTTCTTGAGGCCTACTACCACTAACTTTTTATCCGCCTATATGTTTACATTTGTTCCAGTTCTTACCACAAGAGATTGATCGTAGACTGTTGCAAAAAGCTGCAGTAGGTTACTGGAAGTTTCTAGTGTTCAAATATGTAAGGTAGAGGGGACGTAATAAAAAATTGAGAGTTCCGAACATCGAATACAAAACATAGGCTCGGGCGTATTGTATGCCGACTTTCGTAAGCATGCAAGCAACATATAGCACCATCTGTTACTCAAAAACCTCCACACGTAGCAAGTAACTCACGATCTAACAGAATGCACTGCTCTAATGTATGCGTGCACACCTCGCCATCTTGGTTACTCTCGTCCCACAAACGCCATATAGTGGAGGATGCAGAACTAAGTGCAGACTGCTAGCCATCTGTTAGTAAAATCTATACAACGTAGCTAGTAATTCACGAACTAGCCGTCAGGATGCGCTGTGAGGTTAGGTTAGCGTTCCTATGAAGCAAGGTTAGGTTAAGATGTGATAATGACGTCCTAACCTCACCTACAGGTCACCTGACCGATTGGGCTCCACCAAGGGAGCCTGGAGAGAGAGAACCCTCTCCCCCATGAACCTCAGTCGCTAACCTGACTGATAAAGAGCCTGTGCGAAGTTACTTTAGCGTTCGTGGACAAGGTTAGGTTAAAATTTCATAATGACTTTCTAACCTCACCTACACGTCACGTGACGGATTTGGCTCCTCTAACTGGAGCCCGTGAGGTTTTTATTGTCCTCTTACGTATGGTTATGGCGTTATTATGACGTTTTAACCTCACCTAGGGTTCAAAAACCCAGGTCATTTCACCCAATGTCATGAGAGATTGCGCTTCTCTAAGGGAGCCTGTGAGATTAAGATTGCTCTCGTAGTAAAGTTATAACATTATTTGACGTCTTAACCTCACCTATGGGTCATTGTACCCACTGAGATCCCTCCTTGTCATACTACTAAACCCACTAGATATGAACGCAGATTATCCTACTACCATAAGGAAAGGTGGAAAATGCTGATTCAGCACGCATTGTTTCAGAACATACAGTACTTTGTTCATACTACTCGTGAGCTAAAAGGAAGAAAACCTGAATGATTTTATATTTTTCTCTTGTGTACTCTTGCGCGATTATGTTTCAGTTCCCAAAAAAAGTGCAAGGACAAGTTAAATTTCAGGCACAATTTCCTTTATCACGAACTGTCCTTAACGTCACTGTTCACAAAATGACTATTGCCAAACCGGTCACTTGTGCATTTCGCCCATGCTGAAGGCAGTTTGTTTTGATGCTGATGATTATGCTTGTTGTTTAAAGGTCATCGGCCCGCAATTTGTCTAATAGTGGCTCTTAAAATATACTATTTTCAGGTTTAAATACAATTTGAACGTTACAGTAACAATAAAGAGTTTTGTAACTGGGCAGAAAAGACGTATAACATTTAAATGCACCGTGTAGATGAAATGGATGTTCGCCGATAGCCTAGACGTTAGGACCCGTAAAAGAGTAATCAACATTAATCATCAATTGGATGTCACATCAAGACTTCCTAGTACGCCGTTCTTAATGGACCGTTCAAGCCCCCGGATCTTAACTAACAGATACCTGTTCGTTGTTTTCGGGCTTGGTACATCGACATCCAAAAGAGAAGGCCTTGGTTTCAGTCTGAAATTCTGTTCAGGCTTCCCTTGCTGGTACTATCCAGTTTAATAGAGCTTTCGATAGCAGGTTTTCTGGTTCAATAATTGCAAATTATTCTACTTTCAAATTGCACCCTTCATTGCTCAGACTGTTAGACATAAGCTGTTCCCATGCTTCAAATCTTGGACATCACTGGAAGGAGTTATTTATCAGTGATTCCCAATTTCCTCAGTTATATGTACTCGAGAGGCACCTATAAGTAATCATTCCTCATTGTCCCGAGGAGTGCAGTACATTTTCGTACGCCTGTCCGTTTCTATACATGGTGTCAGTGCAACATCCTCTGATCCGACACATAACTTGCACCAAAGTCGTTGATTTGTGTCCCAGATCCCCCATAAATTCTGGTACACAGAAATTATATAAGAAACAAAATAAAGAGGAAGAAACAGTCAAAGGGAGTAAGGATCGTAATAGATTGCTTCCGCCTTGAAAGATTGTTGTTCAGGATATGTATGTAGAGAGAAAAACAACTATGCGATGGTATAAATAATGAAGAGAAAATGTATTCATTTACTGGAGTTGTGTGTTTGAGTCATCAGTCCATAGACTGGTTTGATGCAGCTATCCATGCCACCCTCTCCTGTGCTAACCTTTTCATTTCTACGTAACTATTGCATCCTATATCTGCTCTAATCTGCTTGTCATATTCACACGTTGGTCTACCCCTACCACTCTTACTGCCTACACTTCCTTCCAAAACCAACTGACCAATTCCTGGGTGTCTTAAGATGTGTCCTATCATTCTATCTCTTCTTCTCGTCAAATATAGCCAAATCGATCTCCTCTCACCAATTCCATTCAGTACCTCTCCATTCGCGATTCGATCTATCCATCTCACCTTCAGCATTCTTCTGCAACACCACATTTCAAAAATTTATATTCTCTTTCTTTCAGGGCTAGTTATCGTCCACGTTTCACTTCCATACAATGCCAAGCTCCAGATGAAAGTCTTCACAAACATCTTTCTGATTCCTATATCAATGTTTGAAGGGGGCAAATTTCTTTTCTTAAGAAAGTTCTTCTGTGCTAGTGATAGTCTGCATTTTATTTCCTCCTTACTTCTGCCATCGTTAGTTATTTTACTACCCAGGCAACAATATTCATCTACTTGCTTTAAGACTTCATTTCCCTATTTAACACTTCCTGCATCACCTGCCTTCGTTCGACTGGACTCCATTACTTTTGTTTTGGACTTATTTATTTTCATCTCGTACTCCTTACCTAAGACTTCGTCCATGCCATTCAGCAACTTCTCGAGATCTTCTGTAGTCTCAGATAAAATAATATCATCGGCAAATCTCAAGGTTTTGATTTCCACTCTTTGGATTTTGATTCCCTTTCCAAATTCCTCTTTGATTTCCTTTACTCTCTGTTCTATGTAAACACTGAAAAGGAGAGGGTACAGACTGCAGCCTTGCCTCACTCTTTTCTGGAGCGCTGCTTCTTTTTCAGAGCTCTCGATTCTTATCACTGTAGACTGATTTTTATACAGATTGCAGATAATTCTTCGTTCTCGGTATCTTATCCCATTCACCTTCAGAATCTCAAATAGCTTGGTCCAATCAACATTATCGAATGCCTTTTCTAGATCTACGAGCGCCATGTACGTGGACGTGTCCTTCTTAATTCGATCCTGTAAGATCAGACGTCAAGTCAGGATTGCTTCACGTGTTCCTACATTTCTTCTGAAGCGAAACTGATCTCTTCCCAACTCAGCGTCAACTTGTCTTTCCATTTGCTGTAAATAATACGCATTAAAATTGTGCTGGCATGAGATACTAAACTAATGGTTCGGTAGTTTTCACACTTGTCACCACCGGCTTTCTTGGGAATAAGTATAACAACATTCTGCCGAAAATCGGATGACACTTCTCCTGTCTCATACATCTTACACACTGCCTGCCATGGTGGTTTCCCCTAAGGCAGTCAGTAATTCAGAGGGAATGTCATCAATTCCAGGTGCCTTGTTCCTAGTTAGGTCTCTCACAGCTCTGTCAAAATCTGACCTCAAAATTGGGTCTCCCATTTCATCTGCATCAACAGCCTCTTTTTGTTCCAGAACCAAATCATCTACATCTTTACCTTAATATAACTGTTGGATATGTTCCTGCCATCTTTCTGCTTTGTCTTCTTTCCCGAGAAGTGGGTTTCCATCTGAGCTCTTAATATTCATACACCTAGGTTTCCTTTCTTTGAAGGTTTCCTTGATTTTCCTGTATGCAGCATCTACCTTTCACAGGACCATACAACCTTCGACATCCTTGCACTTCTCATTCAGCCATTCTTCCTTAGCTACCTTGCACTTACTATCTACTTCATTCTTTAATCGCCTGTATTCTTTTCTGGCCTCTTCATTTCTAGCATTCTTGTATTTTCGTCGTTCATCAATCAGGTCTAGTATCTCCTGAGTTATCCACTGATTCTTAGTTGATGTTTTCTTCCTTCCTAACATTTCTTCAGCAGCCCTACTGATTTCATTTTTCACGACTATCCACTCTTCCCCTATTGTGTTTCCTTCAGACTTTTCATTTAGTCCTTATGCAACATGTTCCTTGAACAATCCCTCGCAATCTTTTCTTTCAACTAGTCTAGATCCCATCTCCTTGCATTCTTTCCTTTCTTCAATTTCTTCCACTTCAGATGGCATTTCATGACCAACAAGTTGTGTTCAGAATCCACGTCTGCTCCTGGGAAAGTTCTGCAATCCAACACCTGGTTTCTGAATCTCTGCCTAATCATAATGAAGTCTATTTGATACCTTCCAGTGTCTCTAGGTCTCCTCCTCGTATACAGCCGCCGTTTGTGGTGTTTGAAACAAGTATCAGCAAGGACTAAATTGTGATCAGTGCAGAATTCAACCAGCCGAATTCATCTTTCGTTCCTTTGTCCCAATCCGAATTCTCCTACTGTATTACCTTATCTTCCTTGGCCTACCACTGCAATCCAGTCTCCCATCGCAATTAGATTCTCGTCACATTTTATATATTGTATTAAATCTTCTATCTCTTCATATATTCTTTCGATTTTCTCATTTTCCGCTGAACTAGTAAGCATATAGACCTGCACTATTGTGCACTATATTGGTCGTAGTAGCTTACCCGCTGCCCTATTTTCTTAATCATTATTAAACCAAATCCTGCATTTCCCCTGTTTGATTTTGTCTTGATAATTCTGTGGTCGCTTGACCAAAAATCCTGTTCTTCCTGCCAACACACTTCACTTATACCAACTCCATCTAACTTTAATCTATCCATCTCCCATTTTAGATTCTGTAACCTACCACAACGATTCAAACTTCTAACATACCACGCTCCGACTCGCAGAATGTCAATATCCATCTTCTTGACGACCCCCCCCCCCCCACTCTCGTGTAGTTCCCACCCGGAGATCCGATTGGGGAACTAGTTTACCTCCGGAATATTTTACCCGGGAGGAAGTTATCATCAGTACAGCATTCATACAGAGAGAGCTGCATGTCCTCGGGAGTTAGTTACAGCTGTAGTTTCCCGTTGCTTTCTGTAGCAGTATCAATACAGCTAAGCCATGCTGAGTATTATTACAAGGCCATATCAATCATCTAGACTGCTGCCATTGCAACGTCCGAAAGGCTGCTACCAACTCCCCTTCCCCCCTTCGAAGAACCATCGTTAGTCTGGCCTCCACAGAACAGAGCGTGTGGCTTCGCGGTTCGAGTTACATAGCTGTCAGCTTGCATTCGGGAGATAGTGGGTTCGAACCCAACTTCTGACAGCCCTGAAGATGGTTTTCCGTAGTCTCCCATTTTCACACCGGAAAAATGCTGGGGCTGTACGTTAATCAATGCCATGGTCGCTTCCTTCCCACTCCTCAGTCTGCCCCTGGGAAAATGTCACAATTGCTGCTCGCAACTGCAGAGAATTATCTAGTTTGTGGTGGTTGATTATTACTTTCATATATCCCCACAGGAAAAACTCACAGGAATTAATATAGGGACTGTGTGGTGATCAAATTGAACCGCCTTGAAAACGTTCGGGACATCGATGGGACATCAGACGGAACCCAGAATGATCACGAAGAAAATACAGATCAACGTTTCTGTATGCAAACGAGTTCTGCCTAGTATCAACCAATGTGTCCCCATTGGTAGTCTTGTTGCCAAGTGTTCTGGAAGGAAACTGTTTTACGACTTGTCCATTATATTGTCGACCGTGTCTTTAAAAAATGACCCGGTAATTATATGGATGGAAATCGCAGCCTACGCACACACTATCGGGCCATGGTTTTCTACCCCGTGCAAAATATCAGGTGGTTATCTTGCCTAAAATAGGACCTTCTGTTTGTTCACAGCACAGTTTAAGTAAACGTACGCCTCCTCAGTGAACCATATGTTGTGCAGTAAGACATCACCCTCTGCAATAGCCGAAGTAGCAAACTGTGCTCGCCATTCCTTTCCATGTGCGTTCAATTTGTCAATTATACGAGAAACAGTCAATATCAGACTGTAAAATTCACTGAATCGAAGGAGATAATATGCTCAGGGACTTCAAGCCACAGCCGCTCTCAGAGCCACAATATTTTCTGGCACGAGGTAATTCTCATCCCAAATCACTCCTTTCACCATCAAGTGTGGTGGTTAGTATGTACCCTGTCTCCCGGCACAACCCACTGTGTCTACCAAAATGAACACGAAAACGTTCCTGAGTCCGGACTACACTCTTTGTTTCCGCTTGAAACAACACCGGCTTCGCCTTCTGTTCGTGCGTCAACCGACTCTTGTCCGCCATGTCGTACAGGCCTAAGTGGAATCCGGTGCGTATGAGCGACATGTGACGCTATATACTGGACCATGCACGAACCAAGGTTTCTTATCAAAAGGTGAGATAGTTATGCACCCATAATTACTCATTTATAAACGATTTTCCGTGTGTAACATTTCCTATGCTTGTCTACAAATAAAATAATTATATTGAAAAATCGGTTTTAATCCAATGCGTATTTTCTTGAGGTAACTAGTTTCCGTTCCCCTTCAGTATTATTGATAGATACATATACTAGCTACAGTACCTGTCTTCAACAGGTAGGCCATGTAGGTCGTTGACGTACATGGGGGAAAAATCTTATTCGCGGCTGGAGTGAAAGTATGACACGGCGGTCTCTCTGTAAAACGACAAGCTCCTTAGAAAGCAAAATACTATCTTAAAAGTGAGGGAAGTGTAGAAGTTGTAAAATACGTAATACTACCGAATAACTTCAAGATATTCGTTGAGTTAATTAATCTTTCTATTGAAGAGTCTCGGTATAAACAATCTTTTTGGTGTCACCGCTTGGTGCGTGTATAAAACGAGAATTTAGAGGACCTTACTCGGGAGATGCAGTGTATTGAAAGTGTATAGATTTTCAGTGCACCACGTTTTGCGCGCCATCCTGTATAATACTAGGGAAAACCTGGACGAAACCATGTATGTAGGAATCAGCGTTAAAGATTATATAACTTGTGCCATCCTATGGCCTTTCTAAACAAAACATTTCCTGTCCTACTCTTTATTATGAATCTGTCCAACACATATTTTACCAGTAAACTTGTGTTATTCTATGATATTAGGAAAGTGACAAGCTGCGTGTTTGGAGCAATTTGTACAAATTATGATCACATAAACTCACTCTAAAAGTACACAAGTGCAAATTTTTATTCGATAAGTGTAGATAGCCTTCCATGCATTAACTAGCCAGGATATCTCTACTATAATGTGCTCCTCTCTTTGGTTTGCTTGTAGGCCTACTTAGAAATTTCCAGCCGGTCACGTCTTGTGCCAGGAAGTGTAGTTATAATGATTCTGTACGGCTGTGATATTTTGATATGCAAAATCAATTAAGATTTATAAAATATAATTTGAGGAAAGCAATGAGGAAGAAGAAGATAAAATATTTGCCTCAAAAACCTTCATCAAAATCAACTCCATTACAGTACATGCCCTTGAAACTTAGGCTTCAAAGGAAGGTGATATGGAAAGCAAATACGCTGTAGAAATTAAGTTTTTGAAATTATTTCTAGAGCTGAACAAGGACACAGTGTAAGGAGCCATTATGTCGGACAGGAATTAGAAGAGAAAACAATCGTTGTTGGAAAGATTCAACGCATTCAGTAGACGTATTCGTCATATCAAAACAATATCACCGTGAGCACCTACAGTAATTTGGCAAGCATTCATTTACCACGTAAATGGAAGAAAAAACATAGGATAATTTCAGCAAATTCGCTTCGTTTCAGAACTGAAAGCATCCAGTTTTTCAAAAGGAATATTAGAAAGAACCTTGGGAGAGGTGCTTCCACACTTCAAATATTCATGTAATAATGGAGAAGAAACTTGGAGAAGCCATAGTCAGGATTGCCTCTGATAATCATGGTTGTCCGAGACTCAATTATTCTACTACAGAAATCCCACCTCCGTCAGGAAACGTCTCGTAGTATGTCCCACTGTGATGATCATTGAATGATGTGATGACAGTGACGAAACTAATTAAATGTCCCGAACCTTCTATAAATTAGAAACAAGAGAGTGAACGAGACCGCCTCGATAAAGACCGAGTCCACCTAAAGCCACAGGAAAAAAATGGTGTCAAATTTCCCCATGGGAAAATTAAATGATCGTAAATATATTTTATACGTCCCTCGGTCTTGCCTTTGCTGGCGGGACCTAGTGTTTACAGTGCACTATGTCTTCTGGTATGGGCTAGAATAAATTTGTTACTTTCCTTGATCTGCCTCTGTCTTAGCCTTGGCTTTGACAATATGAAAGTGACTGAGGTATGAGCGATGCTAGTAATGCCATTCCCTATGCAGCCAGTCTCTGCTATGAATGGTGTGAAAATGCTGCTCATAAGGTCGGTTGGTGCATGCTTTTCAGTGCGCTTGGCAGACTGATATGTAATAGCAAATTCTGGCTCGGTGAGAAAAACAACGGGAAACTACCTCACTCCGCATTTCCCTAGTTCGCCTCTTCAGTGATGACTAGGCCAACTGTGACACCTGATGGCGAAGCTGTTGAGGATCCAACCAGCCTGAGGGCTGATGACTGAACATACATACATACATACATACATACATACATACATACATACATACATACATACATACATACATACATACTTGTCTCTCGGTCATGGCCATCCATCAACGGTTGCCACCTTCAGATGACCTCTAACCATTAGACAGCATGCACGGTTGCTAGGTTACACCTCCGTCACACATTTCATTACATGACACTATTTCGGTATACAAATGTTTCGATGAACCCCTGTTCTAAGACATATTTATGTCAAATGGAAACATAGGCAGCAGAAGAATCCTTGGAGGTAGTCGGTTCCAGAACACTCCAGCCAAGAATCCTCGTCCATTTAACCCTCTTAGCGTGACACCATATGGAGTTGGCTTCAAGAACCTGCCCCTTTAGTCACCTCTTGTGACAAACCTATTTGAAAAGAAGAAATTATGTCTCCTTAAAAACGTGTGTTATCGGATTTGAAAGGGGAATGTATGTGAAATGCAAGGAAATGAAGGAGACCTTGGATCTTGGATATAATATCGTTAAGGTCAGAAGAGTGACTTGCTAAATTCGTGAATCTGACGCTGTAAGTCTAATATTTGGGAAATTGTCATCAGAAAGATTGGAAACCCACTCAGCGATAACTTTGTGAGACGTGACTGACGTCAACCTCAGTTGAGGAACTAATGAAGATTAAATTAATTATGGTGATTAAAATTGGATACTGAGGTGAAAAGAATCAGCTGTGGTCTGTGAATTTGTCTGGCATCGGCCTGGAAGTGAAAATGGGAAGCCACAAAGAAAAGTTCTCCTCAGAATAGCCGACCATGGAGATTGAAAACACTCGTCTCTCGAATACATATATAGCTTGGCTCCGTAGCCGCTCGGGTGAGTCAACCACTGAAGAAAACTATTCATTCACAATTATATTTATCTTTAACTTGTTCACTACGAGTTTCTGAAGATCAATATCACCCGCAAAATGCCAATTGAATAACAATTTTTCAATAATCTGCAGGAGTCAGGTACTGCTAGAATTTTACTAATCAAAGAAAAATAAGGTCCGCCTCTGTGATGTAGTGATTAGTGTGATTAGCTACCACCCCCGGAGACCCAGGTTCGATTCCCAGCTCTGCCACGAAATTTGAAAAGTGGCACGAGCGCTGGAACGGGGTTCAATCAGCCTCGGGAGGTCAACTGAGTAGAGGCGGGTTCGATTCCCACCTCAACCATCATCGAAATGGTTTTCCGCGGTTTCCCACTTCTCCTCCAGGTAAATGCCGGGATGGTACCTAACTTAAGGCCATAGCCGCTTCGTTCCCTCTTTCTTGTCTATCCCTTCCGATCTTCCCATCCCCCAAAAGGCCCTTGTTCAGCATAGCAGGTGAGATCACCTGGCCGAGGTACCGGTCCTCTTCCCCAGTTGTATCCTTCCGACCCAAAGTCTCACGCTCCAGTATACTGCCCTTGAGGCGGTAGAGGTGGGATCCCTCGCTGAGTTCGAGGGAAAAACCAACCCTGGAGGGTAAACAGATTAAGAAAGAAAGAAAAATAAGATGTCCAGATATAAACAAACCTTTGTCGATTATGACAGACGATGCAAGCATCGTGACAGTCTGATATACGAATAAATGACAAATAGAACATCTCGCCACGTCACACCAGGGTATTATTTTTCCTTCTTCGTTGCTTTTGTCGTTTACTGTTTGTTACCTGATGCTTTTACATTCCTTCATTTTTTCTTGCTAGTGGCTTTACGTCGCACCGAGACAGATAGGTCTTATGGCGACGATGGGATAGGAAAGGCCTAGGAGTGGGAAAGAAGTGGTCGTGGCCTTAATTAAAGTACGCGCAGCATTAGCCTGTTGTGAAAATGGGAAACCACGGAAGAACCATCTTCAGGGCTGCCAACAGTGGGGTTCGAACCCACTATCTCCCGGAAACAAGCTCACAGCTGCACGCTCCTAACCGCACGGTCAACTCGCCCGGTCATTCCTTCATTGTATAGGTCTTCTACAAATATACACAGTCTTCGCTGTAAATACCCTTGGGGACTTGCACCCAAATACCAGCTTCAGGGAGACACAGGATTGTCTGCTCTCATAACTCAGGATTATTACTGCAAGCTCGGGTAGTAATGTAGGACTCATTCATTTGAAACCATGAAGTTAAGGAACTGGCTTGAAAGTATCACGTGCTTTGTTTTTCATTCTTAATTTGCTTTACGTTGCACCGATGCAGATAGGTTGTATGGCGAGGATGGGATAGGAAAAGGCTGAGGACCAGGAAGGAGGCGACCGTGTCCTTAATTAAGGCACAGCCTCCATCATTTGCCTGGTGTGAAAATAGAAATCTAAGGAAACCCATCTTCAGGGCTGGAAGGAAACGATCGCGGCTTTAATAAAGGTACAGCCCCAACATTTGCCAAGTGTGAAAATGGAAAACCACATAAAACCATCTTCAAGGCTGCCGACAGTGGGGTTCGAACCCACCATCCTCCGAATGCAAGCTGACAGCTACGTGACCTAAACCACGTAGCCGCTTCGCGCGCATTTTGTTTTTCACATGGCAGTCTACGTTTATGTATTGGTTTGTGGTAGACTATTAAAAAATAGTATAAATTTGAAAAAAATATGATATGACAGTTGAAGTAAAATACGTTATTAAACACGAACTGGCATATATCGTCCAATCAGGTGGGCAACCTCAAATCCTCCTGTTCCCAAAATCTACAGTACACATTAGCAGCCCCATTACGTATAATCATTTAACTTGCTTTCTTTTGAAACACATATTTTTAAATCGTAAATGCATATATATATATATAAGGCATCTGAAAATATTTTTCCAATGTGTTTTTTATTTTTTATTGTGATTTTAGAAATTTGGGAATTGTGTCGGCTCTGGAGAGGGCTGGTGCAAGTCTTTCGAGTTGACACCGAATTGCCGACCTACGAGTTTTTTAGGATGGGGCCCAACCTATGATGAAATCTAATGCTTAATGCAGTACAAACACGCAGCCAGTGAGCCATAGGTATTAACTAACGGAAGTTGAAATCCCCGACCGGATCGGGAATCGAACCCGTGACCACCTTGGGACAAACGCCAGCATATTCACCATTTAGCCACAGAGCCGGACTTCAGCTGACTTAAAAGTACTTTCACATGCACTCTGTTAACAATACGACACTGAAAAGTATGGCCTCAAACCAATTATACTTAAATAGTTGAATATCATTCTTAACTCGCAATTTGTTTAGCCTACGCTACCGGATAAGAGAATGCATATAGCTGACAATGAGTGGAAAAATATTCTACATCATTCTTTTTACTAGTTTGAATGTTGATGATGATGATGATGATGATGATGATGATGATGATGATGATGATGATGATGCTCGTTGTTTAAAGGGGCCTAACATCTGAGGTCATCGGCCCCAGTTTGAATGTTATAAGTACACATTTTTGCGTTAAAACCTTGCTATTTCGGATATAAATATTCACGAAAAGTGTTTCTCACTCTTTAAAAATATATATGTGGTATAAATATTACACCTTATATTTTACTGAGATGTTTCGTCACCGTGTGTTATAAATTAATTTTCTACCATTGAAATGCTATAAAATATATTATAAACCTCATGACAAGCAGGATGATTGTATACAGCAACTATTTTTATTTTATTTTTGTGGGATTCTTTATGCACCACTTCAATCAACTCTTCAACTCACACCTATGTTCTAAACAAAACTGAGATTTTGTTATTTGTCGTATGATAATTTACTGATAATTAATTTATCTAGTTTTCTTGTACTGTGGTTTCCCTTTATTGTATTTCTAAAATATCAACAAACAGTGAAGCGTTAATTCGCCAAAAACATTATATTCCCTTCTAGAGCGATTTTGGTTTTCTTGTGTACGGCAGGAGAGAAAGCAGTGGGCATTGGCACTCCTGTCGCCCAGGGAGGTGGTCCACCGCCCATCGTTCGTGTCACCCTCGCGTCCTTGGAGGAGTGCAACTTGCTGCTCCAAAACGGACTGGACTTCTACGGGGCTACCTTCTTTCCGACAGAAGCGGCCGCCTCCACCACTGTGGTGCGTCCCACGGGGGGCAGAAGGTCAATCGTCGGGAACAGGTAAAGGGTGGGTGCAGCTTCAGTAAAGACTTACAACTTACAGTAGTGCTTAGAATAGATCACAGAACGAAATAACAATATGGACACCACCTAAGTCCAGGACGTCAGACGTCTCACCTCACTAACACACGTTTGTCTGCACCCCGTAGGTAAAAGTTGGTTATGACCCGTCTGTAGTAGAGAGGAAGTGCTGTAAGCTAGCAGTAAATTGTGCTGTCACTGGCAGTGAAGCTTTCTTCAACCCATTATATCCCTACAAAAATTCCGTCTCTTTACTGAACATCTTGTTTTCCATGTAAATCTCGTATCGTTCAAATCCCACTGTTGGCAGCCCTGAACATGTTCTTCCGGGATTTCATATTTTTCACTTCTTTCCACTCCCAGTCCTTTCCTATCCCATCGTCGCCATAAGATCTACCTGTGTCGGTGCGAAGTAAAACCAATTGTAAAAAGAAAAGAAAATTTTGATGTGCCTCGTCAAACGTCGGTATTTATTTTCCTGTCTGTGCACACTGAAATTGACGTTAGGTTTTCACAGTCACAGTGTTGTACCAGTATGAACACGTACATGGTGGGTCAATATGAGCATGCACATCCTCAATCGCTGCAACGTCTCACAGTAGCCCAGTGATGGGTTGCGACTGGAATCGCGAAGATTCCATTCTATATGCCTGCGGAATCGGCTACCCGATTGCGGAATCGATTCCGAGGAACTAGTAGCACAATCTATGTGCAGATACTACGTACGTAAAGACGTGCAGCACGAATGTGTTCTGTAATGTGAGTTCGTTTTGGTTTATAATCAGGTCACTTTACAAGCCACGCCTGCTCTCATTATAGTGCCCTGGAGTTATGTACTCTAATGCGACTGTAATTTGATCAGAAAATATGATTCTCTGTTTGAAACTAATCAAATTGTATGGATTGTAAACAAATCAAAACTTGCGCGGGGATTATGACATAACACTACTATTTCAACAAAATACAATTGCACTAAAGAGACAACCTTAACTAAGGTTAAGCGGTTGGTCGGTAGATGCAGAGTGGGTTGTTGTCCCATAAGCTCTGTACTCTGACCGGCCAACCGAGCAGAGGAGAGGTGGTCACGGCTCTACCGTGGCTCTACGCCTCTGCATTGGGGAGACGGGCCTGGGGCACAGTGCTGCATTTCTCGCCTGGCCTCGCCCTCGGCTGTCCTGAGAATGGTTTTCCGTGGTTTTCCATTCTCCTGCACTAAGGAGAATGCCGGGACAGTTTGTAGTATAGGCCACGGCCGCCTACCCCCTCACCTTCTCCGCACATCTCCTTCACCGTAACAAATCTCCCGGCCTGAGAGACGGCGTAACCGTCTAAGAGGCCCGCCTCCCCCTTCAGGGAAGGAATGAAAACATTTCGTAGTAGTAGTAGTTCAGCGGTGATGAAAACAAAAATAGTTATTCTGACAGTTTCTCATAATAATATTTAGCAGTAGTGTAAAACGTTCTTCTTCTTCTTTCTCCACCAATGTTCCCACACATGTGGGGTCGCGGGTGCGAACTGTACCTCACATATTGATTTGGCCCTGTTTTACAACCGGATGCCCTTCCTGACGCCAACCTTCTGTGAAGGGATGTAATCACTATTGCGTGTTCCTCTAGTAGTTGGTAGTGTAGTGTGTTGTCTGAATATGAAGAGGAAAATGTTGGGACAAACACAAATACCCAGTCCCCGGGCCAAAAGAACTAATGAGAAGCGATTAAAATCCCCTAACCGGCCGGGGATCGAACCCGGGACCCTCTGAACCGAAGGCCTCAACGCTGACCATTCAGCCAATGTGTCGGACAGTAACACGAAATGCCCATTGTAAATTAAATGTAACGGAAGACAGGTATGCTACGAAACAAGTTGTGTACTTATTAAAAATGTGGCTTAATTCCACAGATTTTACACGTTTATACTAGCGATATTTGAAAACCACATTAGAAAAATTCAGTATGAGCATAAATAACAATGTCGATTGCTACACCGAGTGTCGAAATGTTTTTTTTTTTTTGCTAGGGGCTTTACGTCGCGCCGACACAGATAGGTCTTATGGCGACGATGGGATAGGAAAGGCCTAGGAGTTGGAAGGAAGCGGCCGTGGCCTTAATTAAGGTACAGCCCCAGCATTTTCCTGGTGTGAAAATGGGAAACCACGGAAAACCATTTTCAGGGCTGCCGATAGTGGGATTCGAACCTACTGTCTCCCGGATGCAAGCTCACAGCCGCGCGCCTCTACGCGCACGGCCAACTCGCCCGGTCGAAATGTTTAATGTGATTTCCAGACTACTTGGATAAATTGTTATTACATTATTATGTGGCATTATTCATTCATCCGCCTCTGTGGTGTAGTGGTTAGCGTGATTAGCTGCCACCCCCGGAGGCCCGGGTTCGATTCCCGGCTCTGCCACGAAATTTGAAAAGTGGTCCACTCAGCCTCGGGAGGTCAACTGAGTAGAGGTGGGTTCGATTCCCACCTCAGCCATCCTGGAAGTGGTTTTCCGTGGTTTCCCACTTCTCCTCCAGGCGAATGCCGGGATGGTACCTAACTTAAGGCCACGGCCGCTTCCTTCCCTCTTCTTTGCCTATCCCTTCCACTCTTCCCATCCCTCCACAAGGCCCCTGTTCAGCACAGCAGGTGAGGCCGCCTGGGCGAGGTACTGGTCATACTCCACAGTTGTATCCCCCGACCAAGAGTCTGAAGCTCCAGGACACTGCCCTTGAGGCGGTAGAGGTGGGATCCCTCGCTAAGTCCGAGGGAAAAACCGAACCTGGAGGGTAAACAGATGATGATGATGATTATTCATTCATGGTCCGCCTCTGTGGTGTAGTGGTTAGCGTGATTAGCTGCCACCCCCGGAGGTCCGGGTTCGATTCCCGGCTCTGCCACGAAATTTGAAAAGTGGTACGAGGGCTGGAACGGGGTCCACTCAGCCTCGGGAGGTCAACTGAGTAGAGGTGGGTTCGATTCCCACCTCAGCCATCCTGGAAGTGGTTTTCCGTGGTTTCCCACTTCTCCTCCAGGCGAATGCCGGGATGGTACCTAACTTAAGGCCACGGCCGCTTCCTTCCCTCTTCCTTGCCTATCCCTTCCAATCTTCCCATCCCTCCACAAGGCCCCTGTTCAGCATAGCAGGTGAGGCCGCCTGGGCGAGGTACTGGTCATACTCCCCAGTTGTATCCCCCGACCAAGAGTCTGAAGCTCCAGGACACTGCCCTTGAGGCGGTAGAGGTGGGATCCCTCGCTAAGTCCGAGGGAAAAACCGAACCTGGAGGGTAAACAGATGATGATGATGATGATTATTCATTCATGGAAACTAATGAGACATTTCACAGTGTACAAAAGAAACAGTAAATGTTGCACGTTCGAATTTGCCCCACTTGTATACGGAAGACTCACTCTAGTGAGTGAACCCAGCACACTCTGGTGACGTCATCGGGAGCCGATTCCTCACATGCGACACTGAGTGCGACTTCGGAGTCGTAGAAACCGATTCTCGCGATTCCAGGCGTAATTCGCGCGCATCACTACAGTAGCCCGCAGCAAGCATGTGAGCCGATAGAGCACGAGGCGGCAAGCACGCTGGTATGAGTTGAGTTCCGGAGACCCCTAGCCCGCTGAGTTAGTTCAGGGCTGGACTCTGGTATTCTTGTGTGTCAACAACCGGCACCCCAAAAGTCAGCCTAGAAGTGATTGGGATGGGAAGAGGAGGAAGCAGAGTTGTCCGTTTTCTATCTGCAGTGCAGTGTTTATTTGTTTCAGTTTGTTGCTCACTTCATGTGTATTTTACGGTTTGATCAGTTTGCGAACTATGATTTCATTAGTACCCAAATTACTTATGCGGCTTCAGTGAAAGGATATTTCCCTCTAGTCTACTGAAGCTGTCATTGGCGCGGCACAAGGCAAGGAACATTCTATTAAAATGTTTTGATTCCTCCCCTGAAGGAGAAGGCGGGTCTCTTAGACGGTGACGCCGTCTCTCAAGGCCGGGAGATTTGTTAAGGTGAAGGAGATGCTCGGAGAAGGTAAGGGGGTTGGCAGCCGTGTCCTATGCTAGGAACTGTCCCGGCATTCGCCTTTGTGCAGGAGAATGGAAAACCACGGAAAACCATTCTCAGGACAGCCAACGGTGGGGATCAGCCCCTCTTCGTCTCCCGAATACAGAGGCGTAGAGCTATGGTAGGGCCGTGGCCACTTGACCCACTCTGCTTCCACCGACGCAAGGAACACCAAAGCCACACGGCATGGTAACGTTTAAGCACAATAATACGTACCAGCCTGTCTCGATGCAGGCGAGTCCCGTTCTCACAGCCGAACCACAGAAATATGCAGGGGACGTTTAGTGTGGTTTCATCTCGCTCGCATATTGAATTACATAGGAATAACTTGAGAGGAAAAAGTAGACATTATTACGAGTGTAGTCCTAGAGGAATGTACATTAAGGTATTGGCGATATAGTTCATAAACGTAAAAAGAAGCATTGGTGTTTATTTTATAAAAGAATGAACGTATGTTTACTATTTTTAGAGTTACGTGAAACAAGAGGTAGGGCAATGTCTTCTTACACGATTATGTCACCAATTTCTAAGTTACGCACTGAAGTTGTCTCTTTAATATAATCCAACAGTTCAACCTAATAAGCTCAGAGACAAGACATAAACTACAGGAAAAGCTGAGGATATTGTCAGATGTAACTACTGAAGGAGTCTCATATTATAGCTGCATAATCTCTTCGAAAAAGTCTTGTTTAAATGTAATACCTTTTCATGCGCAATTTCTACTTGAAACTTTGTTAGGCTTTTCTCATTTTCCTTATACAGTTCCAAATGATTGAGTGGGTTGATGCATCTGTTTTAGAAGTCCAAAAGTAGCGTTATTTCTGGCTGTTCTCAGAATTCATGTGTGGTAAGTCCAGCGTATCCCCTATATTTACGCGGGTATAGCTTTTATTTCTAGTGGTTTAACGCCGCACTAACACATCGAAGGTTTACGGCGACCTAAGGATGGGAAAGTGATAGGATTGTGAAGGTATAGCCCCACCATTTGCCTAGTGTGAAAGTGGGAAACCACCGAAAACTATCATCGGAGCTGCCGACGGTAGGATTCGAACCCACCACCTCCCGAATTCAAGCTCACAGCTACGCGACCTAAACAGCAAGGCCAACACGCTCGGTTTTATAGCTGTTTAAAAACGTTGGCCAGCTAAGTGGACGAATGAGTGCCAAGAGGTTTCACGTCCGGACGTTGTTCACCTTGGGTTTTCAACCCCCTTTCTGCGGATCTTCGAGGGCGTCTTCCCTCTCACGGCGTTCCTCACCTCTCTGGGGAATGTAGCTTGGAGGGCCCTTCTTTGTAGCCAACCAGCTGGATCCACAGGACTTTCACCCCTTCCACTTTGGATTATTTATCTTTTCATAACTATGTTTCATACATCCACCACATATTACGTATCCATCCCGTCATTCAAACTTCAATCACTTCTATTAATCACATAATCATGCCACAATCATTCACAATCATTCACCTCTCATTAATCTGAGCCCTGTTCACTCTAAACGCCATTAAAGCTAAACAACACCACTCAACCCCTAGGACTACCAAAAATTAGCTACCACATTAGCTACCTTAGCCAAGAGTCCTCAAATTTTCACCCTTAGTAAATTTATTACCTTTTCCTCCACTCTACTTTAATATCTCACAACTTCAACCCTACCTCAGCCCTTGGCCAGAGGGAGGGTTTACCCTTCAATTGGCCCGCCTTACCCCGTCATGGTAAGGAATGAAAACTTGCCGTCAGTCCAAAAGTAGCATGCAGTTCTGCCTACTTGCTAGGGGTTTCACTGCATGACGAACACATCGGGTATGAGCTCTGAGTTGTCGTTCATCTTTACAGCAAGGTAGAGGTCCTCCAATTCGGTCCTTCATCGTATCGTCCCTGTTCTTCCAAAAGGGCGAATGTTACAATGCTCTTCCTATCCATTATTTCCCCTAAGACAGGTCACACCTCCCTGGCACATATTGATATACAGTCCATCAGAACAATTATCGTTGAGTTCATTTTCCTATGCGGGTGTGTAAAGGAAAATGAACCTTAAATACATCACATTTTAGGAGTGGGTAAATGTCATGCAAACATACATTCCTTCAGTATGGTACAGTAAAGTTCATTTTCCTTTACACACGCGCATAGGAAAATGAACTCAACGAAAATTGTTGTGATGGACTGCATATCTATATATGGCTGGAAGGCGTGACCAGTCTTAAGGGAAATAATGGATAGGAAGAGCATTGTAACATTCGCCCTTTTGGCAAAACAGGGACGATATGGAACACATTTGTTCATGAGGAGTGGTAATATTTTTGATAGCTCAGTAACGTTGTCACTAACTTCTCACCAAGTCGACCACTGTTCGAAGCCTAACTAATACAGGTGAGAAAATCACATCTCTATGCTTTAGATTCTATATATAACTGCAACACCTGTAGCTTATTATCACAAAACTATATCTCGTAAAACTGCCACTTCGCTAGCTATTCACCATATGGTTGATGATGATGATGATGATGCTTGTTGTTTAAAGGGGCCTAACATCATAGGTCATCGGCCCCTAATGGTGCGAGACGGACAACATATGATTCTTAAAAATTTTAAAATGTATCCACTGACTAGAGTTTAAAATAAATTGTGATGAAAATGATTAAAAGATAAAAACAATCAGTGGATCTAATTCGCAATGCCATATTTTCTAATGAAATTATAGAAAATACAGGTGACAATGGAATAAAGCATTGCCTGGAAGTACAGAAATATATATTATTCAAGTTAGAAATTAAAATAACACATGAAAATACGCAGACACGAAATAAAATAGAGCCAATGGGATAAAAGCGCAGTTAACGGAAATACACTTAGACAAAGGACATTATTACACATGATAAAAAACGACCTTTATCCCTCATAAAACGTAGACGAGGAGTCTGCTGACTGCTCGTCATCTCGCAGGATGAGGGAGATGGTACTCGGGAGTTTTAGACTACGACGCAGATCGACCAGGTTCACGCACTCCGTAAGAATGTGTACCACGGTAAGACGATCGCCGCAAGTACGGAGGGGGTTCTCCTTTCAGTAAATAGGAGTGCTACTATACCGTGACCGATCCGTAGACGACATAATACCACTGCTTCCTTCCGAGAAGCCCGAAGGGAATTCCTCCATACCTTCGTTGTACCCTTTATCGCTCTCAGCTTATTTGGAAAAACTCCCAGTGGGACATAACCTGATGTCTCAGCGGAGAGGGAATATCACTTGCTGGAACCTTGTAAGGCGACGGGGGCAATGTAACTGCCTCCTTGGCAGCCTTATCTGCTAACTTGTTCCCCTCTACACCCATGTGGCTTGGGAGCCACATAAACGTAATTCTGGTGCCGGCATCCGAACACCCGGCCAGAAGGTCCTGGATCCGCTGCTCCAGAGGGTGCCGAGGTAAACAGGTATCAATAGAGTGTAGTGAGCTCAAGGAGTCAGTACACAGCAGAAAGAGTCGACGTTCATCGGACAGTGCTTAACGCAGAGCTTCACAGATAGCATATAGCTCTGCTGTATATACACTAGAGGTTTCCGGGAGAGCAAAAAAAACCTACCGTTATCAACAACGGAAGCGCATCCCACTTTCATTTCGGCCCTCGAACCATCCGTGTAAACGACGACTGAAACTGGATACCGGCCAACAACGGATAGGAAGAGCCTCCGATAAATCGAAAGGTCCGTGTTTTCCTTCGGGTCAGTGTGCAGATCCAGGATTATTTCAGATCGTCGTATTATCCACGGAGGTATCCCACTTGGTTGTCTGACAAGGCAGGGAACAGAAGGTACGTTAAACAATCTGTGACTGCTATCCAAGCGTATTCCAACCAGCCACGTTGTTCGAGGATAAGCAGCGTACAGCCGACGGTTTCCATTGTGGAATACATAAGGATAGCTTTGGTGAAGTGGCATCTGTCGTAAATTTGCAGCATAGGGCAGAAAAATTTTCTGGTGCCCCAGGTGTAAAGGCGGCACACCAGATTCAGCGAGCAGACTAGCAATGGGGCTTGTATGAAAAGCTCCCGTTGCCAACCTAACCCCGCTGTGGTGGATGCTATTCAGCTTCGCAAGGACACATTGTCTTGCTGATCCATATGCTGCACTGCCGTAGTCTAACCTGGATAAGATATGTGCCCTATAAAATTGTAGGAGCACCGTGCGGTCAGCCCCCCCCCCCCCCAATTAGTACTGCAAAGGAACTTCAAAATATTCAACTTTTTAGTGCATTGCACTTTTAACTGCCACACATGTGCCTCCCACGATAATTTGCTATCGGAAAGGAGCCCAAGAAATCAGTGTCAACTACGGGAAGAGCGACATGACCTAAACAAAGCTCAGGATGCGAGCGAAGAGTGTGCTTTCGGAAAAAGTGCATAACAGAAGTCTTTGCGGGTGAAAACCGAAAGCCATGTTCTGAAGTCCACTGTTCCACTCTCCTAATAGCTTGCTGTAATTGTCTCCCTGCGACTGCCATATTATGCGAGCTATAATGCAGAGAAAATCGTCCACACATAGCGACGGTATTACTGCTGAACCAACAGCAGCGACAATACCGTTTATGGCAGTCGCGAAAAGAGTGACACTAAGAACCGATCCCTGTAGGACTCCATTTTCTTGAACGTGGTATTGCGAATATGCCCTCCCTACTCGGACACAGAATAGACGGAGGGACAAAAAATTCGCAGTATCGCCAGGTTACCTCGGAACCTCCATTGATGCAGGACTGAAAGGATACCATATAGCCTTGTGGTATCATAGGCCTTTTCTAAGTCAAATAAAACAGCCACCAAATGGTGTTTGCGGAGAAATGCATCCTGGATAGAACTCTCCAGGCGTACCAAGTGGTCAGTGGTCGAGCAAGCGGCTCGAGAACCACATTGGTACTCGAACGAAAGTCCTTGTTTCTCCAGACACCACATAAGTCAGCGATTTATCATCCTCTCAAATAGCTTACACAAACAGTTAGTAAGACAAATAGGTGTGTAACTTCCTGCATACTTAGGATTTTTGTCGGGCTTGAGGACAGGAATGACTATGCCCTCTCGCCACTGAGACGGAAACTCACCCTCTATCAAGATTCGGTTGAACACACGAATAGACTATCTTCACTAAGGTGTTTCATCATCTCGTTATGGACATTGTCTGGTCCAGGAGACGTGTCCTTGCAAAGCGCCAAGGTGCTGCGGAGTTCCCACTCCGTAAACGGCACGTTATAGTCCTCTGAAGCTCAGGTGGCAAAACTATGGTGATTACGTTCTGCCCCCCCCCCCCCACTTCAGAGCGAAGAAATCACGATGGTAATTACCGGAGTCACACATATCCGCAAAATGATTGGCTAGATGGTTAGCAATCGAGAGTGGTTCAGTGACGATACTGCCTGCAATGGAAATTCCTGATACAGATGATCCTTGGATACCCGAAATACGTCAAAGTTTAGTCCACACTCGAGATGACGGGGTATGTGACGTCATAGATGATAGCTGCTGCAATTTCTTCTTTCTACCAATGAACGAGTTTTCGGCGAGGAGTCCCTGAAAACGATGGAATGGACTCCTCAGCAGCAGAAAGAATAACTTGTGTTATGTAACTGATTTCGCCGTCTGCGCCCCGCCTGGTCACGTCGTTAAAGACAGCTAGTGATGTGAACTTTGGCCAATAAGCATGTTTAAGAATCCATCGAGGAGGAGCCTCGACGGATTTCAGTTTTAACAAAGTAACAACAATGGGAAAATGGTCACTGTCACAGTGATCATCGTGTGTATTCCACCGAAACAGGGGAACGAGCGTTCGGCTGCATAGACTAACGTCTATGCGAGAGTATGTGCCGTAACGTACACTGAAATGAGTTGGTTCACCTGTATTCAAAGTACGTAAATCCAGCTCTCTTACAAACGTTTCCAACTCCCTTCCCCTTGGGCAAGGCGATTCAGAGGCCCATATAGGGCGATGGGCGTTGAAATCGTCCAATAGGAGGAAGGTAGGTGGAAGCTGATCTATAAGATCAGGTACATCATTTATATTAAGAGGACCGGGCGAGTTGGCCGTGCGGTTAGGGGCACGCAGCTGTGAGCTTGCATCCGGGAGATAGTGGGTTCGAATCCCATTGTCAGCAGCCCTGAAGATGGTTTTCCTGGTTTCCCATTTTCACACCAGGCAAATTCTGGAGCAAATTCTAATTAAGACCACGGCCGCTTCCTTCATCAACCTAGACCTAGACCATTCCTATCCCATCGTCGCCATAAGACCTACCTGTGTCGGTGCGACGTAAAGCCACTAGCAAATACATTAAGAGGCTGGCCTGGTGGTAAATAAACATTACACACTGTTGCTATGACAGGCAGAAAAACGCTAACTGCTACAGCATCCATCGGGGTTCTTAGTGGAACTTCTTCTCTGTAGGTATCAGAACGGACAAAAATGCCAACGCCACCGGGAGATCGGTTAACATTATGTCGTTCTGTGGAGTATAGTCTGAAATGTCTCAAGACCGTATGATGACCAGGTCTGAGATTAGCTTCCTGAATGCAGACTATACTCGTCGAATACTCACTAATTAGCTGGCGCAGCTCAGCAGGATGGCTATCATAACCGTTACAATTCCATTGTAACAGTGGCATAGTGTGGACTAAAAGAGAAAGTATTAGGCAATGAGGGACAAAATGCTCTTAAACCTAAACACTATCAATATCAACAGCTATATCCGCAGATGTAGATGACAGCTCGACGTCCATCCCATCATCAGCAGACAGTGGGACTGACGCCCAGAACTTCGACGTATTCTGGAGGCAGGATTTCGTCCTACGAGGGGAGCGCGCAGGTTTTAGAGCAGGCGCACCTGCTGGTGCTGATTCATACCCTCCAGATGGAGGGCATGATTTCCCCTTCCCAGGAGAAATGCGGGAGCGCCTGGTAAGGGCGCACCACTTCTCCGCCTTCGTTTCTTGTTTGGACGGGCTGGGAGATATTTTCCCAGCCCTGGTCGACATAGCCGCCTCCGCTGGCGTGGGAGCGGATTTCGCCGACCTATTTGGGGGGGGGCATAGACGCCCCCCCTGCTGCCCCGGCTTAGGAGTCCCAGCCGGCACAGACTTCTTTGTGTTCGAAGGTAGAGTGGTTCCTACCCACCCTGCGAGCTTTTACTCTTTGCGGCTTTGCCACCTTGGGCGCAGAGATCGTAACGGGTTTTGGAGATATAAACGACGAACCTGGAAGACTGTGCTATCTTCGTGCAGTCTAACGTCTTGGCGGGCGCATTGATAGAACTGAACTTACGGCGCGCTTCCTGTTAGGAAAGACCATCTAGGGTCTTAATCTCCTGGATCTTCTTCTCACCGAGATATACCGGACAATTCCGATCTCGGGGTGAATGAAGACCAGAGCAGTTAGTGCACTTGTAAGGAGTTGTGCATTATTCCGCACCGTGAGCTCCTCTGCCACATATACCTCATACAGACTGATTCGAGCAACGGGATACCATGTGCCCAAACATCTGGCATTGATAGCAGCGCATGGGAGGCGGGATTTACGACCTCACATCGCAGCGATTTGTTGTTAACTTGACTTTTTCTGGTAACACTGACAATTTGAAGGAGACAATGAACGTCGTTGCCGTTGACTTTGCGCGTAATGCGCCGAGCGTGTGTCACGCCACGGTGCTTCATGTCTTCCATCAACTCATCGTCAGTGTTCAAGATGAGATCGCGGTGGAAGATAACTCCACGAACCAGATTCAAGGTATTGTGCTCTTCCACTTTCATGGGAATATCGCCAAAGAGGTCGCACTGAAACAACCGATCAGCTTGCACGGCAGTGTGCGTCTTTAACAACAAACTACCGTTGCGCATATTCTTCAGATCTTCCAGTTCGCCGTAGACACCTTCTATGTGCCTACTAAATAAAATAGACTTTACCAGCTTGAAGTCAATCCTATCAGTTCTGGTAGCAACCAGAAACCTAGGGAAGCTGGATCCCATTCCTTCACGCTGCGCTTGTTCCCAGGGGGTTGAACCGCTCAAGGAATCACAAGTTAAAGACTTCGGTGGGGGACCACCTTGGGCAGGCTGAAGACGCTTCGAAGTCATGCTCGAAATCATCTTCCCCGAATGCCAACCACTCCGAACAGGGTCCTATGTAGCCGAACCTGGCAGCCAAGGCGATACCCACCTGGTCGTAGCTGGTGTTGCCCGGGGTCCGATGTTGGACGATGCCTAATACGGAATGACTGAGGCAACGAGCACTACGACTCCCTTCCTCCAATCACCCGCAACAGCATGTACCCCATAGCGTGCACAGAGTACTAAATACAGAGAAAAATTAAAAAAAACAATTAATAATGATATGTCCTTCTGGTATTCGGCTGTGCGAGACCTGTGTTGTCAGGCAGATACTACTGCACGGGTACATGACGCTCCCATCCGCAAGATCCCTGGGTGGTCACAAGCTGACTTTCGGGCGTAATCGCACAGGTAAGAGGCCCATTTCCGAGCAGCACGCACATCAAGAATTTTGAATCGGTCTACAACTAACCCTCAGAAATCAATAAAAAGTAAAGAGGCGACCATTGCCACATGACCTTTTTAGTCACCTTCTACGTCAGGCAGGGATTACCTGTGAATGTATTCAGCCCCTCCCATCCACAGGGGGTCCAACACATTATACTAAACCGCAATCCATGTCCGCGCCTAGGTCGCCCCTTTTAGTCCCCTCTTACGACAGGCAGGGGATACCGTGGGTGTATTCTAAATCTGCGTCCCCCACCCGCAGGGGGTAAGCACCATACGGATAGGACATAGGCCTACCATACAAGGTGGCTCATGACCGTCAGGGTCGGCTCACTTTACATCAGTGGGAAACGTTCTATGCGCAGGGGCCAGAGGGCGGCTGCTAATCAGACACGCTACGCCACACTGTCTCGTCGGTAATGCGTTCAAAATGCCATTACTGAAGGAGGAGGCCATTTCGGTCATTAATCAACTCACTGTAGGCCAAGGAATCTGATGTCCACTCACAATATCATGTCACTTCCGACTGTAATAGCTCATCCTACAATAAACAGTCATTGTAAAAGCTTCCTAATATACAAACATAGCAGAGAATGTCAAATGTGGTAACTGGTCTTAACTTCAATCGATCTTCGTCATTGTAGCTCCCATAGGAATGAAATAAACGCATGGATGCATTCTACTACAATCGTGTTTGAACCTCCGACCATCAGACAAAATACTGTATTAAGTGGCCGTTAACCATCTCGGTTACGGAACACTCACCTCTACAGAGACATAGAGCTCCTTCAGTTCGATCCTTCATCATACGGAACACATTTTGTATATGAGGAGTGGGTAAAGGTCGTGACTGGTTGCAGTCTCTTTACATGGCAGTGGTTCATTATCATCTCGACTTCAGACCTCCGTATAACCATCGTTATTTAGAGTTGGTGTGATTATCTGTTTTGATATCTTTTACTCTAACATATTTGGAACCGGTGACTAATTGGGTAGTCCCCGTCCGAACACAACAGAATATAATATATTCGTACTATTCGCTTTCATAGTAACTGGTATCCTGTACCTCGAGCCTTTGGCGATGATCTACAAACTAGGATGTGACTACTGAATCCCATGCCTAGGAAGGTCGGCAAAATGTAAATATTTCCGATTTAAGCATTTTGTAAAAACTGTACGAGTTTAACAACTATGAAATTTAATATAAAATATCTGCACCAAATGCAAAGCCAAACTGAGACAATTATTCGTGGATTTCATGCAATGTTTTGCATATCATTTCCTCAATATTAATTTATTTAAATAATCGCCAAGTTTAATTCATACTGCATGGAAATTACGTTGCATCCTGAAAAACGTCGACTTAAGTTCTTCTATTGTTTACCATCGTGGTTTGGGATCAATCAATGTAAGTTACTCGTGGGGAAAAATAGAATATAATGGTAGACGCATTTAAACAGTGGTACAGAAAACATACACATATTGAAAACTTTCTACATTTCCAATATATGAAGCACTCGGCATAAAATTATCCTAAGGCTATAAATGTAACATATCGGAAACATTCATAAAACGAGTGTCTGTCGAAAAAGGGAGAGATGGTTTTCTTTCATTTTGCATTATGACTACAAACCTAAGCATATTTAATATTTGATAACGCGTCCCTTTGCCGTGATGCACAATTCGACAATTCAGAGCAGTAACTTACTATTGTAACTACTAGCATTTTTCAAACGTTACAAGAAAGCAAATTTAAATTTCCAGTGTACCGGTATGCCAGAAATAACCATGGAGGCATATGGCTCTTAGTATTGCCTAGAACGCTGACAGCCATAAGTCTCCTTGGTGATTTCTGGCGACAACCATAAGTCTCCATGGTGATTTCTGGCATACTAGAACTTTTAATTTGCTTTAATGTAACATTTGGAAAATGCTAGTTACAAGAGTATTGCTCTGAACCGTCGGATTCTATGATTCATGGCACGCCATTGTCCTGCCGATCAAGCCATTGTTGGTACAGCTTATTCATTCTGGTGGAATTGATGAAATTCTGCGTAGATTGCCGATTGCATGGTCTGTTAGGACGTCCTAAAACAGGTTAATTTAATTGAGTTCAGCCACGTTAAATGTGGTTCACGTCTGGAAACAAGGACTTCATTCTCTTTGGGCCATGTCGACACCGTGAACAAAGACAATGACGAAGCCTGCACTATGATCACAAGAGTTGAAATCAAGTATTTTCCGAAATACTAGGGATAGTGTTCCTTAATAGGTTGAAGAAACTTTTTCCGATACTGAGGAGCCCTGAAGTTGCTGCTCTCGATGCAAACTGCGTCCAAGATGAGCAGAAGATCCAAATGCCATCTAAACACATTGCCGAATGTTATTTGTAAACAGGAACCTAGAGCCAACAGTTGCAAGAAATCCTTCTTACCTTAGTTTATCCATGAAGTCGATGATGTAAGAATTGGACTTCACCATGGCAGTCGAGAGTATGGATTGGTATCATAAAACTTACACAGTTTGGGTGGACACATGGCATCTTGTAGCCTTCAAGACATGGTAATAATCATTATTTCGCATTTTAGCATTTGTTTCTGTGTTTCTCCGTGCCAAAAGTCGTGGGTAGTAGTCATAGACTGTAGTTATAGCCCATGGATGGTCCGTGCAAGGTAATTGCTCAGCGCTACTTGAAACAAATCCATGTCCGAACCACATCACATTCACTCTTACATGTCAAGCAACCTCGTTCGTTGATGGTCCTTCAATATGCAAACACAATCGAACTTCAACATTGGTCTTAGTGTAACTTCCATTCATGTTCAGGACATAATATTTCCTTCCTGGCCGTGTGACTTCAACTGATACGCTTTCAGCCCCTTAATTTTACTTTGCTTTCGAGAGATAGGACTACATGCAGGTATATTTGTATTTTCAGAATTGTTTAGAAACTACTCAGTAGACACAAAGTATCCATTTAGTAGCATAGAATGAAGACCAGGCGTAGAGAAATACAAAATAAAACATACCTGTCAATCCATTGCTGGCTTGAATTTCCAAAATGATATTGGAATGTCACGTGGTCAGCATGACGAAATCCTAAGCCGTATAGCTTGGTTTCACCAATCGGGTTACCAACTGGCATATCATACAGTTATTCAACTCACAGGGCCGAGAGAGCACCATTCTAGTTCTCAATCCACGATTAAAATCCTTCGACTGGCCAGGAATCTAACATGGAGCTTCCAGATGAAAAGCAGTCTTGACGAGATGCATACGGGTTTTTCAAAACATTATATGGAGGTACTTTGCGTTTGAAATCAGTAGTGAAATAAAAGTTTGTGCCAGGAAGCCAGACCGTCTTCAATGCTGGTGAAAATAGTCAAAATATTGGGATGTCACAATTAAAATAAATGATCCCAGTACGTGTCCAATGATTCGGAAATCGAATAGCGTAGTACGTCTTACTTAGCACACATGTGAAAGTGCTATTGAGAATAGGTTAAATTGTTCTACTACCAGCTAATAAAACATGATAGTCCTCTCCACAATTTATACAAGGAAATAATACGAAATAACTAGATAAGGTTTATCACTGTGCCACTGTACTAATTGCGACTTAGTAATAATCTATGTAGGCTAATGTAATAAGTTATCTCTAATAATTAAACACATCTTTATGAAATAAATGTCCGAATATTATCTTAGTTGGAGGAAATTCTTCTTTGAATTACTTAGTGAAACTGAACACCAAGGAGTTCCAAGATAGCTTGATTTGAGGTCTAGATGTCGTACTTCTTCGACTTGAAAATCTAACTCCATTGAAGTTGTTGATATATTGAACAACCCAATTACTGAACTTGATAAACTTGCAGACGAGAAGTACACAATAGAAGCATTATTAGTCCATACTCCTCCTAATACTGTACTTCCGCGTAAATAAAATCAGGACACAAATGTTATATCTTTAATGAGATTTCATTTCTGACTCAGTTAATAAGGTCATTCAATGTATGGAAATACGCGACATCCCTTACATTGTTTGCCACTGGTACCGCAACATCAGCGTTCCGTCACCTCCGGTGTTTGAGCAGGGAATATTGGACAATCTATCGTAGAACCAGACTATCTTCCTGCCTGATCTGCTTTCATTCATGCATTATTACAATAGGACAATATCTGTTCATATACTACTCATGTAACCCAACGAGCTCTCCAGTGTGTTCATCGAATACTCTGTCCAGTATAATCACCAGACATGTCTCCCATCGAGTATGTGTAGAACCGCATAAGACGTCGTCTAGGGCGGTCTTCGTCACCAGCTGCAACCCTAGCCCCAACTGCACCAGAAGGCAGAAAAAACTTCCATCTATGCGATGATATTCGTCACCTATACCACCGTTTCCGTGCGAAAATTGAAGTCCATATTGCTGCTAGAGAAGGACATTCTCTAGACTCGAGACTCACAAGTATGGTCTCGTGTTAATAATTTTGTACGGTATTCCGGATGAATTTTCTGAGACAAAGACTTCGTGATGGTCGTTTTTCATTTTCTATTTAAATGGCGTATGGCTTTTAGTGCCGGGAGTGTCCGAAGATATGTTCGGCTCGCCAGGTACAGGTCTTTTGATTTGACTCCCGTAGGCGACCTGCGCGTCGTGATGGGGATGAAATGATGATGAAGACGACACACACACCCAGTCCCCGTGTCAGAGAAATTAACCAATTAAGTTTAAAATTCCCGACCCTCCCGGGAATCGAACCCGGGACCCCTGTGACCAATGGCCAGCACGCTAACCATTTAGCCATGGACACGGACTTAAGTTTTCTATTAATGTGTATGATATGTTAACAAATAATATTTTATTGCAGATTGTATTTTATTGTCGATGAATCGAGAGCTTTTGATGGCGGTAAAGAAAGTACGTCTGGATTCTTTCCTTATACAATTCCTTTGCGGACCGATTCATTAGGACGGTTAAAATCTGAATACGCTACAGTACATTGATAAATGTAATATTCTTAGGGGCATTGTTGGTAAATGCAGATGATTTTGTGACTACTTGACAGTAATCGTAAGCATTAAAAGTGTACCCAATGAGCATTGCTATATCTTACTATTCCGCTAGTTTTGATTTTGCCATGAACTTACGCTATTAAATTATATTTCCGAATAATAATTTCAGGATCGCTAAATAGAATATACATACAGCAAACTGAATGACCATAATGAGCCAAAACAACATCCCTGTCATTGTCAATTTGATCCACATTTCAAGGATAATTAGAAATCAATGCGGTAGACTTCTTTCTGGTAGGACCATGGCTCGGTACTAGAGAGGTTGAAACCTATCTTCTTGAAAACTTACGTTCTTCATCTTCTCTTTGGTTCAAGGTAGATTTAGATAATGAGAAAAACCAGCTAAATTTTGATAATAAGCACATCATCGTCACCTCACGAAACAGAGAAAGAAAGTCTAAATCTTAAAGCCCCAAATGCTTCTTTACATTAGGCATCTAGCACGAAAACATAACATTTTCTTAGCTGGTAGATAACTTGCTTTAATAAACCGATATTGAAGTGTGTTTCATTTGACTTACAGGATCTTTGATGTTGTGACGACCTCAGGCCAACGTGTTCGAGATGTCCTGCCAGTGTTCGACGCTGCAGGATTCACTAAGATCCCACCGCCAGCAAGCAAGACCATCAAACCACGAGGTGGCAACTGAGTAACATCCATCGCCTTGATTTTACTGTATCATCTTACAACCACCGATTCAGTGTTGTTACGTTCATATAACAATCAGCACAGCCACAATATTTACATAAAGGAAGTATTTGCATCACCACATGCACATCAGTTCTTTACTCGTAATAACCTGATTAAAGAACTCTCGTGAGGATACATCCATGCAGATAAACATATAAATATCTCCAAACTGGACTTCTATCATTTCATTTACTTGTACAGTTCAGCGAACGTCTAATTTGAAATCAATACATTGAATTTTAGTTCACTATTTTGTGGTTCATTTAATAGTACTCCATTTCAAGTATAATAAAAGTAAATTCTTCTAAGAAACCTTAACGCTGCAACGCTGAATCGGAAACAAATCATTCAGAAGCTTCAGCCTTGCTTATTCAAACGGCTGGCTCCAATAACCTGAGCAGACATGTCCCTAAAAATTGTTGCGATTTTTTACTAGAAATATATGTATATGGCAAAACTCCATTCTATCATGAAAAAAATATATATAAAAAATATAGCTTAAGGGCAAGGAAACTAAACTTCCACAATAATTACGTGTTTATTTAATCTACCCTTTCCTTGGAAATCAAATTCCATAATCCCATGTTTGCTTCCTTAAATCTCAATGGCCGAACATTATGCACATTCCATTTTGAACAAGAACTGCATCGGAGAGTTGTATATACTATTCATAGAACTGTTATTTTCATTGCAACAAGCCCTATTAATATCAATAAGTTCAAAATAATAAATAATATAGTAAGTGTTACTGAGGGAGTCACCTTAACTTTAAGATAAAAATTATTATTCGTTTGATCTTGGCATTACAAATAAATAAATGATCATGTTATTCGTTTCAAGGCACTCTGCAGTATATTGATTTGCCAGGGTAGGATGCATGTTTGAAAGACTTCAAATCAGCGTTCTAGCACTTCTGAAACAATTTCGTTTTATCTCATCTCTGAAAAGAAAGTGCGAACCTTGAGTATACACACTTTGTTATTAAAAAATCCGTACCCAGAACGAATTATCCCAAAGAGATGAAAGTCGATACAGAATACCATCGAGTGCAATAGTGAAGATAGTTTGACTCTGGCTTCAGGTGGCCTAGCAGAAGCGCCACCCGATGCATTACCTCTGCCACAACATTAGTAACTGGAACGACTGTAGGACGACGCTGTATGCAGTTTTATTGATGTGCTTATGAAAGGAAAGTCAGTTACTATTTTATTTAGCGTATGATGAATACAATATTATAAATGCATTATGCACAATAACCATCTCAAGTTCATAACTAAAGTTCCATATCAGAAGGTGAAAGCCAGAAAAGAGCTTCGCTTGAGACACAATGTAAGTCCTCTATAGAGCCTCCATAAGCATGCAAAGGACACTCAAATGCAATGTGATTCACTGTCTGCTCCTCTTCTCCGCAGTCACATTGCGGTGATGTTATCCATCCCCATTTGAAGAGAGTGGCTCCACATCTACCTTGGCCGGTCCTAATTCGGTTTAGTATCCTCCACTGCCGTCTGGGCACTTGCAGGGGTTCTTAATGATGTGATGATGTGGTAACGAAGATTGCTTGTCCATTGTTCTTTCCTGGCGTCCGATACATTAAAGGAGGTGTCCTGTAGATTCACTGCAGTACGCCAAGAAGGATGTCTGGATTTCAGTCGTTTAGCTGGAGAAGCTGCTATGTCAGAATGAATAGGGAGGTGAGGATTGTTTTCTATTTTCTTCCATAAGCAGTGACTGTGATCTCCTTAGGGATGCACGTGGTATGTGACTTAGGGGGAAAGCCAGTGTGTGTGAGTTGGTCGGATGAACCCTATAATGATACGCATTGTTTGGTTCAGCTGGGTGTCTACTAGTCCAGTGCGAGCACTGTTAAGCCAGGTTGAGCAGTAATATTCAGTGACGGAATAAGAAAATGCAAGAGCAGTGGATATCAGGATTTCAGCATTAGCACCCCAGAATGTACCCGCTTTTGAAGGATGTTATTCCTAGTCTTGATCTTGGCTGACACATTGCAGAGGTGATTCTTGTATGTCAAGGACCTGTCCAGGATGACTCCCAGGTATTTTGGGTTGTTAAAATACTGTAGATTATCTCATCTGAATGGTATGCTTTGTTTGTACCCAGCACTTCTATTCCGCAAGTGGAAGGTAAACACAACAGTTTCCTGAGGGTTTGGTCTAAGGTTGTTCTGACGAAAGTAACTGTCTAGAATCTTTAAGTCTGATGTAAGCATCGACTCAGATTCATCGCAGCGTTGGTGTTGGGCGACCAATGCGATGTCGTCTGCGTACATGAATTTTCTGGATTTGGTTATTGAGAGGTCATGTGTGTACATGTTGAATAGTAGAGGGACCAATACAGAGCCCTGAGGGAGTCCACCATTTATCTTATGTACTTTACATCTGGAGTATTCTGAAAACAATCTGAAAATACCTACTACTCAGCATATTACACAAGAAGGAAGATATACCCGCATGAAAGGTTCTGAATGACCCAGAATAATTACCAGACGAGAGGGATGTCTCGCCGTTAGACAGATGCGAAGGCAACTAATGTTGTCACTATCCATCATCCAACAATATGCAGTGGCAACGCTTCAGACCTCAATGTCCGCCGGCAACCTATCGAGGCGCCTACCAGAACAGGGCTTGCATTCGTGACGTCCCTTATATTGCTTGCAATTGACACCCAAACAACAGGTTCGTCGTTTGAAGTTTTATCGCGGATGGGTAGAATGAGGACTGACGACGGATCGTCTCGAATCAAGATTTTGTCTCGGTATGCATGACAACCGTACCAGAGTGTGGAGGCGTACTGATAAGCGCGCACTTCCAACCTTTGTTGTTGAGCGGCACACAGCAAGAACAGAGTCCGTGACGCCTCTGATGATCTCGAGGGGAACATTAACAGCACCAGTGTACTGTTCAGGACACTCTGAGGCCCTGTGTGTTTCCTAACAAGAGGTGGCACCAAAATACGATATTTCAACATAACAATACCCGCTAACATACCGTCTGGATTTCACAGGACTGCCTTCATGCTGTTGACACATTATATTAGCCCGTTAGGCCCCTTTTATACGAAGCAAATAGTGGCGGCGATCGGTTGCAGCAACCTGTACGGAGAACAGGTCAAAAACTACAAACAACTCGGCTGTGGTGGTTCCCGCAACTCCTCATTTCCAGTTGATAAAACGGTATCTGCGAGTGAGAAACAGCTTCTGCTTGATTTTCTAATCCAAAAGAAAAACAAATGAAGGGCAAGAACAATGCAGGATCATCCTACGCTCCCAGGAAGACTGGAGAGAGGTCTTTATCACACATTGTTTACAGATCTGTGCGTGGACGAAATAAAAAATTTGAACTACTTCCGGATATCTAAACAATCGTTTGATAACCTTCTGAGTTACATAATGACGGATATTGTAGGGATTGACACAGTGATAAGGAAAAGTATTCGACTATCTACAGCTGAATTTCTCATACTCATCACCGGGTGAGTTGGCCGTGTGGTTAGGGGCGCGCAGCTGTGAGCTTGCATCCGGGAGATAGTGGGTCCGAACCCTACTGTCGGCAACCCTGAAGATCGTTTCCCGTGGTTTCCCATTTTCACACCCACTAAATGTTGGAGCTGTACCTTAATTACGGCCACGGCCGTTTCCTTACCATTCCTAGGCCTCTCCAATCCCATCGTCGCCATAAGACCTATCTGTGTCGGTGCGACGTAAAGCAAATAGCAAAAAAAAAAAATCTCAGACTCATCATAACTTCCAATTATAACCTTGTTGCTGTCATAATTTCTTGTCATTTTGAATGAACGAAAAGAAACAGAACGATGTTGTGCCATGGATATTTTAATGTATTATAACCATAACAAAATTACATCTACTTTACAAAGTCAAATCAGTCATCAAAATGCACAAAATCACTCAGCTGGCTGTTGCCTTCAGAAGGTGCCGGAGATGTTATGGTCAATCACTCACTACTGATCTGTATTTAGGGCAGTCGCCCAGATGGCAGATTCCCTGTCTGTTCTTTTCCTAACCTTTCTTAAATGATTTCAAGGAAATTGGAAATTTATTGAACATCTCCCTTGCAAAGTTGTTCCAATCACTAACTCCCCTTCCTATAAACGAATATTTGCCCCAATTTGTCCTCTTGATTTCCAGCTTGGTCTTCATATTGTGATCTTTCCTACTTTTAAAGACACCACTCCAACTTATTCGTCTATTAATGTCATTCCACGCCATCTCTCCAATGACAGCTCGGAACATACCGCCTAGCTGAGCAGTTCGTCTCCCCCTTCTCGAAATCCTCCCAGCCTAAACCCCGCACCAGCCCTGCAACACCACTCTCCAATCGGAAACCACGCAGAACAAATCGAGCCACCGCCCCCACCCCCTTGGACCCCCTCCAGTTCCCGAATCAAGCAATCCCGGTTTCCGACGTGGATACAGAATTTGGATATTATGCAAAGGTGTAGTAAGTTCGAGGCGGAAAATTCACTAGAGAACTGTGACTTGTCGAAAATGCTGGATACTGGCCACAATAATGTGCACTTGGTTATGCATATCCTGTATACTGGGTAGTCCTTGGTATGGCATTGACTGCGGCCATTTTTGGTATGTTCCCTAAGCTTGAGAGATAGCTGTACTAAAATATCAGATTTTACTCGCAGCTTTCTATCCGGAACCTTGTGTGTTTCTGATATCAGAGAAAGCAGAAACTGTCTGTCCTCATCACTCTCACCCGATGTACCACTTTTCTTCTTAATAACTTCAAGCAGTTCATCGTACTGTGTTTTGGTCTTCCTTGTCTTCGATTGTCAACAGCTGACTTTCTCAGACTCGTCATCTTCGATTTCTATATTGAACCCTTGAACTTACCATTCCATCGTTGGTCGGCCACGGCTGCTACAGTAGAACAATATAGAACTCTTAAATCATGGGTCGTTGCGGGAATAAATTCGGTCACGGTCTTAACCAAACGATGGGGTCCTAGAAGAGATCCTAACTACTTGAAATGAGGAGCAAATATGTGCTTACTAACTTTTATTAAAATCGAAATGACACGACAACATTATTTTAGTATAAATCCTTGAATTAAAAAATTAAAATTATTTATTATTGAATGTTTCAAACGCAGTCACATTGCATAGCGTTGATTTATTTCTCACAATCTCGAAGAGTTGCTTCGGAGAAATTAGTACATTAGTGGACAGCAAAACTGAAAAAGGAAAGACCTGAAAACCGGGCACCTATTACTCCAAACGAAAACTGAGAATTAATCCACACGATCCGTGGAAAATCTGACTTTCAACAAGTAGAACGCCTGATTTCCTCTCAATTAAGGTTATGCACCAGTCGAATACCCTTTACGGATACGGAACACCCGCCGAATGGACCCTTAATCGAACCAAATTGACTATCAGTTGCTTTGGATAGGTTGCGAGATATTATGGGAAAGCATGGTGTTCACTACGAGTTAACAGCATCATTCACAATTGAAATAAAATTCCACCATGTATTTGTCATTCATGACACCCTTATGTGATAAGGTAATCCCGATGCTAAATGTGCATCACCCAAACAGCTGTTCGGAAGGAACCAACAACAACATGATCCGCGAGGACCTTACGTTACGTCGTTCTAAAGGAACAAAACTGCGAAATGCAGGAAACACTTATTCATCACGCATTTAGGAGAAATGCCAAACACTGAAGTTAATTAACAAGTGGTAAATCACTTGAAAAGTATTATTATTGAACCGATTTTCAGGTTAGAAATGGTTATGTTACGTTTAATAAAATTACCAGTCCACATTGAAAAATACTACTTTAAGGAATTCTTTCCTTTGAAAAACAATGACTACCATTACAGATCCATCTACTTATTGTCTGTCCCAACACACTACCTATAAAGTGATTACTTAATCGAATTCAACTACGAATAAAATGAAAGTACGACAAGGATTGAAAATAAAATAATATTAATGGCTATCGAATCGAAACCGCATTCGCAACTCAAGTCTCACACTAATACACTGAGTGTCAATATGCACACTATCAAAACGAAAGGGACGTCAGAACGACAAAACAATTAAGTCCGTGAAATAAAATAACATATCGAAGTCATTAAAACTCAACACGCATGGAGAATTACAGTAAAATATTTAATCTCCGTCAGGTCGATATCCAATATTTGGGCAACCCTCATTCGCCGATAGCGGCCCCGTTATCTTAGGGAACACCTTCCAGCTGTTGGAGCTACACACTAGTTGGCCTCATTATTATCGATCTAACCCTCTTCATATTTTACTGCAGATGCTACCTTCGCCCAGGTCGCTTCGCAAAAGCAAAAGAAACATCTAATCTGAGACTTGAGTATGTACAGCTGACATCCCAGACCTATCGTCGGGCTCACTTAAAATCTGTACATCCTAACACTAATCTCTATGTACACGATACCTTCCAAATTCTATCGTCGGGCGTGGACTAGGACGTCTCACCATCAGTAACTCCAAGGATAACATGTAACGTCCTAAATCTATGGTCGGGCGTAAAAAAATGGGTCGTACTACGCATCCCCTAGCATATCAGGCGAACTAACAATTTCAAAACCAACTCCGACATTTCAATACACATGGAACCACGTCTCTTACTATTAAACTCTTACTATTAAACGAATGCAAGTAGAAAAATGCAGTAAGTCTCCATCTCGTTACAATACGTGAACTCGAAAATAAATATACGTGACGAACAATTCTCCAACTCAAAAACAATCTCAGCCTGTGCAATGAAGTTTTTATGGAAGCATTGATAATTCCCAACACACGTCTACCATTTAGTGGATGTATTCAAAATAATAATCATCACTACCGCATTAGAAACTCTCACATCGCCGACCGTCAATTCCAAATATCTATATCAATGACATATCCAGTGAAACGAAATTCAATACAACACCTACCATGTATTCTAAATGCTCTTTTATCCTTGAGGTCACATTATCTTAATATTCATACAGGCTTTACGTAACTAGTCACTTGACTTTTACTACCAAGATTTTTAATCTTTACTAGAGTCGTTTTCACTTGGGATCTTACTAGAAATCTACGGTGCCTCACACAGTAGTTGTCTCAAATTTCGGATTGGTAGCGGAAAACACTACAGCCTGTCACAATACAGCCTGTCTCCCAAATACTTCCTCGGCAAACATAGCCTGTCTCAAACTCATTCTCCTCGCCTTTTCCCAGCGGTATCACTTAAAATCCAGGCTTCCTTTCCCCTTCCATATTCCTATCCCTCTCATCTCCACATATATAAATTCTTCGCTCTCAATCCATTTTCTTATATTTCCAAGACCCTTTTCATTTTTCAATCCTCTAGTGAAAACAACAACCATTATAAATTACACCTCTTTATTTTACTGTTACTACTACTTTCGGACCTCGAGAATCCAAGAACACACCGCGATTTTCCGTATCATCGACATACACGATGTCACAAAATTTTACTTCCCATGAACAAATATCACTCTATCGAATTTCACTGGAATTATCTAAATGCCTGCGATCCTTGTAAAACACACTGGTTAAACTGCACTTTTAACATAGGAAATTTTTATCCCGCCGTATACATTATTATTATTATTATTATTATTATTATTATTATTATTATTATTATTATTATTTTTATTATTATTATTATTATTATTATTATTATTGACCAACATTTCTGAATTCAACTGACATTGAAATTAAAACATTCGCCACGACTACTTTACCATTATAGCTTTCCTAATTTTCCTCACTTTGGACAATATCTCATAGAACATTAACACCAGATTTAAACGTCGCATTTTGCAGTTTCTTGACGTGAAATTTACAAACTAAAATTTTCAAACGCTAACCAAAATTATAACACTTTTCGCCTGATAATTACAAATATCAACCCGACAATCATCTTGAAAAATGTGTTGGGACATAACAATAAAATCTAACTACAACATAATACAAATATAGACAAACCTGCAAAATGGAGTCATCCTCAGTATTCTGGCTACATTGTCGCCAGATGACCTCGTGCCTTTAGCCGTACATTGGTACAAATAACATCATCTTCTTCACATATCAATCTTACAAACACTGCCTTTTTCACACGATATTAAATTACAACACAAATCACGCACTTTCCTCGTTATAATTTGTACCACGAACCTCCCTCGTTCTGCAGTCAACTGCGACTGTCTGCTTTCTTCCCAGAGTTTTCTCTCTCTGTCACCCACATATATAACAGGTGTTCAACAGATAACGAAATCAGAACTACTCTGACTAGCTTCCCAACTCTCTTACCACTTTCAAACGCACATGAGGTGATACAATAACATTTGGCTGTGTACTTTAACAGACGCCTATACTTTCACAGTTTGTCGGCAAAAGTTCAGAAATTTTCTGTCATCTTCCCTTTCTAACCGAATATGTGGACCTCAGCCACGAACATGTACTAAGTTGTTTGTAGATCAATCTGGTACCGCTGCTTCAAAACCCAGATCGACACTGAAAAATATGCAGTGGAGGGTTCCTTTTATAGTCTTATGAGGGACGCTACACACACTACTAAGCTTGATTGCGTAATCTGCTAATTTCGCGTCCAATAGACCGATTTTTATGAGACTTGTCCCAGAATTCCGGACAGACTTGTAATTATTTTAGATGTTAATCTCATAATTTTACCACACTCGCAACAGTTGAAATAAATTATTTCTGCCCGGGCGTTTCGCGGGTTTTCTTCATCCATTTACCTTGGCACGTGGAGCTAGTCCACTGATCTGACGCGGATTTGTACTTAGGCTTAACTGCATTTATGTTTTACCGTGGGGGTTCTGTCTTCACGTAGGGTTTAAGAATAATTTAGATTATTTATTTCTTCATTTACTGTATTGCCAAAATCCCTCGTTACGCAGAATTCCGTGAATTTAAAGAATTATCGGGCACTCGAAGTCCGCCGAGGTGTCACGGTATTTCACGAGCTTGCCGCGGGTGAGATCTTTCCCACGCGACATCGAGGCTCTTAGGAGCACAACATGGCTGCCCTCAAAAATAAAAGTAGCTTGTTGATTTGAAATAAATATTGGGAAAAATAAAAAATATTTTTCTCATCGTAGAATTATGGGTTCAATATCCAGTCCTGTATTGTCTACATCTTCATTTTACACACTAGAGTTTGCAACATCTCCGCCATCCATGCTACCTGATCTCTTTTTCGACGCCGTTTCCAAGAAGCAAAAGGTTTCGAATTAAACATACTGCTTCCGTCCACTTACTCCCGAACCACTTCCCTGGCTCTTCTTTCTCTGAAGTTCTCTCGTATAGCAGGTGTGAACGCTCTTCTACTTCTTCTGGGTAATAGCAGCTGAAAAAATACATTTAGGCTGCGTACATGCAGTGAATATACACATTGGGTTCGCTAAAGTACATGGATACAAGCACTCGTGTATGACTGTATTGTGTAAGTCGATTCCATTGATGTACATGTATGTTCCGTAATATGCTTGTGTTTCTGAAGGTATTTGAGTTCGGGTTCTACCATGACTGATCTTCACTACTAATAAGGACTGGGAATAACTAATATTTCAACCATAATACAAGTCTACAAAACTATATGGAGGCGAGTGAACCCAGTCTGTATTCACTGAAGTGACAGAAATATTCTAGTGACAGACTGCACCTCACTTTTAGCAAAGGACGAATTTCTCACATTAGCTGGTAGCGCTAGAACGCAAACATATAAAAACATCAGTCCTGAACATAGTGGTTCCTTGTACGATAATTATAAGAATGTTGTCCTATTCTGCTGATTGCTTTGTGTATCAATATCAATATACTGTAGGTGTATATGGAAAGTCATCACACTTAACCGTCTTTAAAGATACAGTGTTCTTTAAGGAACCTGAAAGCGAAACCCTGAACATTCCTCCACCGCAGAGGTCGTGCACAGGATTTGATGAGTCTGCTCTTTGTATTTGCAACTGATGAGGGATTTGATTTTTCCCGTCATATTCTGCGACCATATGCGGTCACTTTTCTAAATGTAAAGAAATAAGTTTTTATGTACAGACTTGATTATTTATTTATTTATTTATTTATTTATTTATTTATTTATTTATTTATTTATTTATTTATTTATTTATTTATTTATTTATTTATTTATTTATTTATTTATTATTTTCCTTAAGTTTTACATGTAAAAATCTAGGAGTGATAGAGAAAGGGCGAGACCCACATACTTGGAAGTGCCTCCATCTCACATGTATGTTTACATAAATTCTACTGATGTACAGATAATTTTAAATTTACATATTTACACTACAAATATTGTACTCTTAGAATAAAAATTATCTTGATTTATGCAATACATAAAAAAGAGTAAAAGGACCCAGTCATTCACACCCTCACTCATACTCCTGTATACACACTCTTCCGAACTCATACTCATTCACAACCACTCCAACACCCGCATGCATACACATTCGCCGACATTCAACTGTACTTGACGCATCATTCTTGAAATTCTAATAAGTTATATACATCACATATTTGTTTCTATATACATATACATTTTCTTTACTGCGTGGAGGAAGTGGGGAAGAAAGCAGTTTTATTTCAGATGGTATAAGGTTCCAGAGACGAGCGGACCGCCCGTAAAATTCATTTAAATATGAGGTTCTGGCGAGGGGGAGGGACAAAAGTAACTCCTTGGCCTCTCTGAACAGAGCGGTAATTAAGCTGCAGATGGTCGAAAGGGGAGAGATGTGTGTTGTCTGTCAGGGATTTCTTAATGAAGGCTACATTTATTTGTTTACATAATGAGTTCACCGGTGGCAACGACCTGGCTGTGTTTAAAGGGATGTGTTTGTTTATTATACCTTCTGCTCGGCGCTGGACACCTTCTAGTTTTCTCATATTTTCCGCTGTCGTTGGGTGCCAGGAAGGAAGATCATAGAGTAGCAGGGGCCACATATACCGTTCGTAGAGTTTATTTCTTTCTCAACAGAGACATCTACGGACAAAACCGAGTGCTCTGTATGCCTTACACCTCACTTCCTCCGCATGCTTATTGCATTTTAGATTCTCCGTCAGCCCTTTCCTGTCCCATCGTCGCCATAAGATCTATCTGAGCCGGTGCGACGTAAAGCAACTTGTACAAAAAAAAAAAAAATAGATTCCCCGTAATATGAATACCGAGCAGTTTGATGGAGTTGAAAGGCAGTAGTTGGATTCCACATAGAGTAGGCTGGTTCTGGAGTAGTTGCATAGCTCTGTTTAGTCATATATTTATACTTTCTAACATTTATACACATTTTATTTACATCACACCACAGAGCTATACTATCCAGATCCGATTGAAATTGTACTAGATCAATATTATTTTCTATGGGTCCGTAAATGACTGTGTCATCGGTATACTGTGCCATTGTCCAATTTACACAATCCGGTAAGTCGATAGCATGAATTGTGTACAACGGTCACGCAGATACGTTGAATGTTCGTTTGGAATACTTGCAAACAAATAGACCGCTGAATGTTAACCCCACACTAGCAGAGGACATAGTGAAAGTGTGTTGTGTTTTGCATAATTGTGTACGAGAGAGGGATAGTGTTCAAATCGAAGATACTCTGACAGTAGACGGATTGTTTGAATGGATTGTCCTGCTTCAGGACCTACACCAAGGCTTGCCAGCAATTTACGAGACAAATTTACCAACTATTCTATCAGTGAGGAAGGTGCAGTTTCATGACAAATGGATCGTATTTAGGAACATAAGTATTGTGCCTACAGTACTATGCTGAAAATAAACATTTCCCTTAGGTGAATACCAAAAATACAATTGTAACTTTACATGTGTTTCGTAATTTTTAATTTTTTTAATGAGCTCTTTTTGAGTGACATTATTATTATTATTTGCTTTACGTCGCACCGACACAGATAGGTCTTATGGCGACGACGAGATAGAAGAGGCTTAGGAGTGGGAAGGAAGCGACCGTGGCCTAAATTAAGGTACATCTCCAACATTTTCCTGGTGTGAAAACCATCTTCAGGGCTGCCGACAGTGGGGTTCGAACCCACTATCTACCGGATGCGAGCTCATAGCTGCGCGCTCCTAACCGCACGGCCAATTCGTCCGGTATTGAATGACATTAGTTAAGTAGTGGTAACCTTTTATCCTTCATTCTGTCCGGCTCCATGGCTAAATGGTTAGCGTGCTGGCCTTTGGTCACAGGGGTCCCGGTTTCGATTCCCGGCAGGGTCGGGAATTTTAACCATAATTGGTTAATTTCACTGGCACGGGGGCTGGATGTATGTGTCGTCTTCATCGTCATTTCATCCTCATAATGACGTGCAGGTCGCCTACGAGCGTCAGATCAAAAGACCTGCATCTGGCGAGCCGAACATTTCCTCGGACACTCCCGACACTAAAAGCCATACGCCATTTCATTTCATCCTTCATTCTATGTGTATCTTGTTTATAATAGCAGTCTCCTGCATGCTTAAAACTTATCACTACATTAAAAATCATAGAATCAATTGAAATAATCTTTTCTGAATAATAATAATAATAATAATAATAATAATAATAATAATAATAATAATAATAATAATAATAATAATAATAATCTTTTTCTTTAGGTACCACTGACAACTTTTACGATTTTTGGAGACGCCGAGGTGTCGAAATTTAGTCAAGCAGGCGTTCTGTTACGTGCCAATAAATCTACCGACACGAGGCTGTCATATTTGAGCACCTTCAAATACCACCAGAGTGAGCCAGGATCGAACCTGCCAATTTAGGGTCAGAAAGCCAGCGCCTCAACTGCCTGAGCAACTCAGCCCGGCTCTTTTCTGAATATATTCCGCAATTTACAGAATTGTCTTGCTACACTGAGTTTTCTTCTAGCAAATTAATAAAAAGTACGGAAAATATAAGCCGGCCTCGTGGTGTAGGCGTAGCGTGACTGCCTCTTACCCGGAGGCCCCGTGTTCGATTTCCGGCCAGGTCAGGGCTTTTATCCGGATCTGAGGGCTGATTCGAGGTCGACTCAACCTACGTGATTACATCTGGGAAACTAACTGACGGTGAGATAGCGGCCCAGGTTTATTGGTTTTACGTAAAATATAAGGAGAACGCTCACTTTTCTCGTTTCTCTCTGGTGGTGTTTTGTCATGAAACTCAGCGTTTTCTTCGTTCACGTTTGTTTCCGTATTCATCGACTTAAGCGTCCCATATCGCGGGATGCCTTTCCGCTTCATATATCAGGTCTTCCGTGTTCACTGTTGCATCTACTTACCTAGTAAGGCTACTTTTTTCCAAGTTTACGCTCATATATGACAATGAACACAGTAGCTTCGTCATTCTGGACTTCCTCACACGGACCGGATTAAACTGGAGTGGACAGCGAGAACTAGTGGCAACTGGTTGCACCGTCTGAAATCTCTCATCTATATAAAATAACTTGTCCTGACTGATTCATCATCGCCGAGCCAAAACTACTGGACATAAAGCATTGAAATTTTGGGGATACATTCATATTACAATGTAGGTGCCCACTAAGGGAGGATTTTGACATAATCCATCGTTAAGCGGGCGAAAGAGGAGAAGGGAGTCTTTTTAAAATGAGTGTATATCTATCTCGAAAACTGAACAGTTTAAATACATGAAGGCCAGTATCCAGTAATCGGGAGATAGTGGGTTCGAGCCCCACTGTCGGCAGCCCTGAAGACGGTTTTCCGTGGTTTCCCATTTTCATACCAAGCAAATGCCGGGGCTGTACCTTAATTAAGGGCACGGCCGCTTCCTTCCACTTCCTAGGCCTTTCCTATCCCATCGTCGCCATAAGACATATCTGTGTCGGTGCGACGTAAAGCAAATAGCGAAAAATAAATACATGAAAATTGGTATTTGGAATCTGCTTTAAAAATAAACACGTATTTTTTGTTTTCAGATAATCCTGTTGAGAGGGTGAAAAAGGTGAAAAACGGGTTGAATACTTTTATGTGGATACTTATACCTCAAAAACTCATGTTACAGACATGAAAATTGGTTTTTGGAATCTCCTTTAAAAATAAAGGAGCGCGTATTTTTTGCTTTTGGAAAATCTACTCAAGACGTGGTGAATTCTTAAAATGAGTATATCTTAAAAACGTTACACTATTTCTTTTTCCCTACTTAAAGTGTTATTTATTCTTATCTAATGAATTTTTTTTTTTTTTTTTTTTTTTTTTGCTATTTGCTTTACGTCGCACCGACACAGATAGGTCTTATGGCGACGATGGGATAGGAAAGGCCTAGGAAGTGGAAGGAAGCGGCCGTGGCCTTAATTAAGGTACAGCCCGGCATTTGTCTGGTGTGAAAATGGGAAACCACGGAAAACCATTTTCAGGGCTGCCGACAGTGGGGCTCGAACCCACTATCTCCCGATTACTGGATCTAATGAATTAAATACGTACCGTATGTACTCAAAGAACTTCTTGTGTTCTTTAGTAGCATTACAACAATTTATTACCGTACCAAGGTTTTGTTCGGTCCGTGGATCACTGGGTAATTATCTGTCTTTCTGGAGGTAAGTTTGTTGCCTTTAATTTGTGGTTCCTTTCTTGGGTTTTAATGTTTACTTGTCTATGTTGGACTATCACCAGCCGATAGTCGGTAAGGCCGGTATGCATACCATTCGTTGTAAAACTATTTAACTTGATCATATTCTTCTTGTTCTGTATTTTAAAGTAAAATCTTGTAGTGTATCGGTGCTCAATCTGAATATCAACATAGTTCATTTGTATCAGTGTCCTTATAATGACAGTCATGTTCATTATATTCTATCATAGTTTTATAACTACAAACCCCCCATAGGTCGATTCTGGCTACGCTACTGATATGTACTATGTTGATTTGAAATGACGTGAATACTCACTCTGTTTTCCTTCACATCGGCACGTATTTAAATTTTTTTGCTATTTGCTTTACGTCGCACCGACACAGGTAGGTCTTATGGCGACGATGGGACAGGAAAGGCCTAAGAATGGGAAGAAAGCGGCCGTAGCCTTAATTAAGGTACAGCCCCAGCATTTGCCTGGTGTGAAAATAGGAAACCACGAAAAACCATCTTCAGGGCTGCCGACAGTGGGATTCGAACCCACTATCTTCCGGATGCGAGCTCACAGCTGCGCGCCCCTAACCACACGGCCAACTCGCCCGGTATTTTTTTTAATTCAGGCGTAGGCCTTGCCATATTCATAATTTGAGCTTTGTCATTGTTTGAAAGACGGTTGAAAAGAACGTTTAAAAAAGTCTCTATTATACAGTCATTGGCATTTAAAGTCCCCACAAGTGTTTGTTCCATCATTTCCTCACAAAGCCAAAGCTGGCTCAGTTAAAACAAGACGCTATAAGTAAAATTATACAATTATGCAACATACAGACACTTAAACGAATCACATATCGAAAATACTACAACTTCTAAAAAATATCAGATCTATACGTGCGAAAATGTATATTTATTGTAGGTTGCTTGTTGCTTTAAATGTTTTTAACTAGGTAAGAAACCGCTAGGTCCACCTCTGTGGTGTAGTGGTTAGCGTGATTAGCTGCCACCCCCGGAGGTCCGGGTTCGATTCCCGGCTCTGCCACGAAATTTGAAAAAAGTGGTACGAGGGCTGGAACGGGGTCCACTCAGCCTCGGGAGGTCAACTGAGTAGAGGTGGGTTCGATTCCCACCTCAGCCATCCTGGAAGTGGTTTTCCGTGGTTTCCCACTTCTCCTCCAGGCAAATGCCGGGATGGTACCTAACTGAAGGCCACGGCCGCTTCCTTCCCTCTTCCTTGCCTGTCCCATCCAATCTTCCCTTCCCTCCACTAGGCCCCTGTTCAGCATAGCAGGTGAGGCCGCCTGGGCGAGTTACTGGTCATTCTCCCCAGTTGTATCCCCGACCCAAAGTCTGAATCTCCAGGACACTGCCCTTGAGGCGGTAGAGGTGGGATCCCTCGCTGAGTCCGAGGAAAAAACCGACCCTGGAGGGTAAACAGATTACGAACGAACGAACGAAGAAACCGCTAGCTGTAGCGGCAACTGGCTCGCTATCAGTGCTGAGCCTGCACCGAACGAGTGTAGATGCGGGGTGATGGGGAGAGTGGCGCTACGGCTGCCGCTCTCCGGTCACGGTTTCTGCAGAGTTGCCACGTTCACTATCATCTAACCATAATTTCTTTCTATAAAGAAGAATGTGCATGAATGTCACGATTTTTGAATGCTCCGCTGAAACTGTAATAAAATGTTATTGATTTTGATGTAATTTTCTTGGGCTACCAGCGGTAGCCCCGGTCCCCGAAGAATACACCTCTGCAATTTTCACACCTGGCAAATGCTGAGGATTTACCTTACTTAAGGCCACGACTGTTTCCTTCCCATTCCTAGCCCTTTCCTATCCCATCGTCCCCACAAGATCTATCTGTGTCGCTGCGACGTAAAGCAAATTGTGGTTACTTGGAACGATAATTAGTACGTATATTGTCTGAACGCCGCACTTATGATTAAAAGTCACAACACAAAACTTACCCATTTACTCCTTGTCCATTGTTTCAGCTGCTCCAGCCTTATGGCAATTATCGAAGAACTTCGCTTACAGACGATCTATATCGACATAATGAAAAACAAACAATGCACTGCCTTTCATTGATGCATACGAAGCACGAGTGTAATTAACGGCATTAGAGTTACCTTTACTAGATTTTTCTTTCTTTCTTAATCTGTTTACCCTCCAGGGTTGGTTTTTTCCTCGGACTTGGCGAGGGCTCCCACCTCTACCGCCTCAAGGGCAGTGTCCTGGAGCATAAGATGTTGGGTCGGGGGATAACTCACTCCTCATTTCTCTAATACGCCTCTCTTCAGTGACGCCTGGGCCACCTATGATGACTGATGGCGGCTATGTTTAGGTCCAAGTCAGCCTCTGGGCTAAACACTCAACGTACATACACTCAAGCTTTATGTCTTTCCACTGACAGCTCGTCTTCTTACTCCAAGTCTTCCGAGACCAAATTTTGCAATATTTTCGTAACACTACATTTTGTTATGATCGTGGTGTGGGTTACTGTATTCACATCCTAGTTCGTGAACCATGGGCAACGGCTGAGTGGAAGAGTCGGGATACCAGTTGCTATGGAATGGGAGTGGGCATCTAGGACATATTCTGAGTCATGGCCTTACATGTGCTCAGGCGGCTAGGGCAATACAATCCACCGTGGTCCCTAACTCATTAGAGGAAAGATTCTCGCTGGGACTGGGACTATGTATAAATAAGTGTAGCATCCTACTTGGAATTTTCACCGAGCACGCTCAGAACATTTTAAGCGAGCCTCGAGCCTATGGGAGTAACGGTCCCACTTCCATTTGATAAACAAGTGACTCCTCGGAAACAATTTTGTGAATGAAATGGAATTCGTTTTATGAGGAATGGTGCCAAATGGAAGAAAGAAAATAGAACTGGGTGAGTCACCAAAGAGGATGCGTCTGGATGCGTTAGGTGTTTATGATATTCTGATAAGGGGAGATAACGAGGAAGAGATAGTTGATAATATTCATAACAGAGGTCAGAAAGGGAAGGGCGGAGTGTGGAGTAGGCCTCTTCACCGGAAATACTATTGCACGCAACATAATTTCTGTTTGGCACGTAAATGAGCGAAAGATCTGGGTAGATTTGGCTGTTGGCGGAATTATGCCGACAATTCTGTGAATTCACCATGCCAAAGTGCAGATGAGAATAAAATTCGCAAGTTTTATGAAGCAATGGGTGACATCTAAATTTGAGTCAACAGTAAGGATAGGATAGTGCGAGAGTTGGAAATAGAACTGGAGGATACTAAGAGGTGATGGATAAGTGTGGCGAAGATATGGAAGCTAATAGGAATGAGAAGCGTTTACTCGACTTCTGTGCTTGTGCTAGTGATGGAATAGCAGTTACGAATAGATTCTTCAGCATAAGGCGTATATACCGTTACACGTGGAAGGGTAGGGGCACAAGATCCACAATGAACTGTACCGTAACAGACTTTGAATTCAGGAAATCTGTTAGGAATTTGCGGGTATTCCTGGGATTTTTTGATGTTACAGAACACTAGCCTATCTTATCAATAGAGCATTAAGTATCTCTAGGCGTAGGATAGAGAAAGTGCAGTGTCTGCAGACGAATAAGGGTAGAAAATCTCCAAGACAAGGACATTTTTTATTTTTTTATTTCTCTTTGCTAGGGGCTTTACGTCGCACCGACACAGATAGGTCTTATGGCGACGAGAGACAAGGAAGTTAAACAGAGGTGCATGGATATGATTAGTGAAAAATTCCAAACAATAGACAGTACGAAGGTTCAGGATATAGAAAGAGAATGTGTGGCATACAGGTATGCTGAAGTAAAAACAGTAAGGGAATGCCAGGGAACAATTGTGTGTAAATATGGGGAAAAGCTAACATTTTGGAGGAATGATGAAGTGAGGGCAGCTTATAAACGTAAAAGGAAAGTGTATCAGAAATGGCTCCAAAGAATAACTGACAAAGACAGGAAATTGTATGTAGATGAAGGAAACCGGGCGAAATATATAATTAATTGATGAATCCAAGAATAAGTCGTAGGAAGATTTCGGTATTAACCGGAAAGGCTAGGTCAAGCGGCAGGGAAACCTTTCTGGACAGTAATAAGGAATCTAAGAAAGGGAAGGGAAAAGGACATGAATAGTGTTTTTTCTTTCTTTGCTATTGGCTTTACGTCGCACCGACACAGATAGGTCTTATGGCGACGATGGGACAGGAAAGGGCTAGGAGTGGGAAGGAAGCGGTCGTGGCCTTAATTAAGGTACAGCCCCAGCATTTGCCTGGTGTGAAAATGGGAAACCACGGAAAACCATCTTCAGGGCTGCCGACAGTGGGGTTCGAACCCACAATCTCCCGAATACTGGATACTAGCCGCACTTAAGCGATTGCAGCTATCGAGCTCGGTCATGAAAAGTGTTTTGGGTAAATCAAGTTAATTCATAACAGATCGCAGGGAATCAATGGACAGGTAGAAATAATGTTTTGAAATTTTCTAAACGTTAAAGGAAATCTTTCTGTTGACGTCAGGAACAACATAGTTCATGGAGAGGAGGAAAATCATGTTGATTAAATCACGCCTGAGGAATTGAGGTAGGTAAGGGTTATTCTGCCCAAAGGCAGGTCCGAACCTCCGCAGAGATGTTCCTGAGCCGGAATTTACGTGCGGTAGGGTGGCCAGTTCCTTTCCGCTCCTCCATTCCCTTACCCCCACCAACAGCGCGTGGCAAACCATCCAACTCCTGACCACGCCCAATGTTGCTTAACTTCGGAGATCTCACGAGATCCGGTGTTACAACACGGCTACGGCCGTTGGCCGAGGAATTGAAAAGGGTGGTAAATAATTTCCATTTTTTTTCATAAAGCAGCATGAATAAATTAAATTATACCTGAAATGGTAAAATATAGTGGGAAGGTAGGGATAAAATGGCGTTATAGAGTAATAAGATCTGCATGGAATGTTATTAAGGTATCTTGTGATTGGACAAAAGCAGTAATTAAGGGAACAGGAAGGATTGCAACAACTAAGGAGATATTACATTGATCAGTTTACCAGGTAATGTGTTCACTGGAATTTTGGAAGGAAGTGTGCGATCAGTGGTTTAGAGTAAGCTGGGTAAACACCAGTGTGGTTTCAGACCACTGACGGGCTATCAGGATCAGATTTTCAGTATGCGCGAGGTAACTGAAAAATGCTACGAGAGGAATAGCGAGTTATATTTATGAGTACAGAGAAAAAGAGTTTAGCCATTCTGGGGGACTATGGCATTAAGGTAAATTATTTAAAGCAGCCAAAGGTATTTGTGTTAACAATTGAGCTGATGTGATATTTGATGATTGACCAAGTTCTTGGTTCAAGATACTTACTGGGGTTAGACAAGGCTGTAATCTTTCACCTTTGTTGTTCATAGTTTACATGGATCATCTACTGAAATGTGTAAAGTAGCAGGGATGTATTCAGTCGGGTGGAAATGCAGAAAGCAGTCTAATCCATGCCGATGACTTCGTCTTAAAGGCAGATTGTGCTGAAAGCCTGCAGTTCAACATCTTTGAACTTGAAAATAGGTGCAAGGATATGATATGAAAATTAGCCCTTCCATTACTGAAGTGATCTCATTAGGTAAGAAACCTAAGAGAACTGAATATCAGCCTGAACAGGTAGATAATTTCAAGTATTTAGGATTTGTATTCTCGCAGGATGGTAGTAGGCCTATAGTAAGTGAGATTGAATCAAGGCGCAGTAAAGCTAATGCAGTGAGCTCGCAGTTGCGATCAACAGTATATTGTAAGAACGAAGTCAGCTCCTGGACGAAATTATCGGTACACCGGTCTGTTTTCAGGCCAACTTTGCTTTACGGGAGTGAAAGCTGGGTGGACCCAGGATACCTTATACACAGTTTATGAGTAACAGACTTAAAAGTAACGAGAATGATTGCTGGTACAAGAGGTGTTAACAATGCATGGAGGTTACTCGGAATGAGGAGGCAAAAGCCAAGTTAGGAATGAACTCGATTGATGTGGCTGTACGCATGAAACTGATTCGGCGGTGGAGTCGTGTAAGGCAAAAACAGGAGGATAGGTAACCTAGGAGAATAATGGACTCGGTCGAGGAGGGTAATAGAAGTAGACGGAGACCAAGAGGAAGATGGTTAGACTCAATCAATCAATCAATCAATCAATCAATCAATCAATCAATCAATCAATCAATCAATACTGATCTGCATTTAGGGCAGTCGCCCAGGTGGCAGATTCCCTATCTGTTGCTTTCCTAGCCTTTTCCTAAATGATTTCAAAGAAACTGGAAATTTATTGAACGTCTCCCTTGGTAA